>NC_090444.1:1065571006-1065879054 GCF_031143425.1 Pleurodeles waltl
CTCAGACATCAAACACTGAGATGGCTATTTTATCATACATTATTTACTTTTATGAGGTCTGCCATGTACTTCATATGCACTTTCCAACCAGTAGGCCATTCCCATATTTCCCAGTCTGTAAGCACTCATTGATGATGGAGTGCCTGAAGATGTAGGCATCATGTGCCCTCCCAGGGTACTTTGCCAGCACATTGATGAACATTCTTAGATGATCCACTATTCCATGTAGGCTGATGGAATCTGTGTGCTTCCTATTGTGGTACAGGTGTGAAGTAGCAGCAGGAGGCACAAGTTGCACATGTGTGCAGTTCATTGCCCTCAAGACATATGGGAATCCAGCTTTGGCATAGAAGCTTTGCTTACTGTCCAGTTGTTGCTGCTGTGTGTTGGGAACATGATCTACTGGGGTGTCAGGCTAATGATGGCATCCAGGATGGAGGGTAGGAATTCCAATCCAAAAAGGATGGCTATGAGATTTTTGCTACTCTGGCTGTGGTGATTTGGAAATGCCAGCATGTGGAGGACTGCCATCAGCTTGGCCTGCTGAGGAATATTGGTGCACCCCTGTGATTTTGCCTGCAGCATTTGTGAAATCAGGTCCAAAAGCTGGATGATGGACTCTTTCCTGAGTGTGTTGTATGTGATGACTTCCTCCATCTTGAGGCTAATGAGTGTAGTCCTTTGGTGGTAGACACTCTCCTGCGCTGCCTATCTGGTGGTGGTGGCGATGGTCATCAGACTGCTCCTAGATGAAGAATTAGCACCTCTATTGTGTAGTTGAGAGTACCAAAGTGCTTTGGGTATGTTCTGTTTATATCCAAGTGCCATTACTTCATTTCTAATGCCAGGGTTGCCAATGCACAGGACTTTTGACACATTTTAGGCTATGCACCCCTCTTGCCAATGATGCGTCACTTTTCCATGGGCTCATACAAATCACTGAGTCAGTTCTACATTGGAGTTTATGAAGGAATGCCTATCTTTCATATACCATAATTGTGTGAAACAGCTGGTTCAGGAGCAGGAAACTTCGACGCAAGCCACCAAAAAGTGACATTTTGGCCCTCATGTGTCAATTTGTAAATCTGGAGCACAGAATGCGCAGCCACAGCATAAAAAATGATGCAATGGCAGTGCGAGCTCCTTGTAAATATGCCCCTGGGTTTTAATTATCACACAGGCTTCCTTAATGAGAAGAATATGTTATTAAGTTTGGGAGGGGACGCAACTGTGATTGAGTAGTCCAGTCATACTAATGGTGTAATTCTTGAGGGTGTTGGTATGTTACATAGAACAGGTTTTTTAACTAGTGCAACAAATACCAAACTGTGATTTGTGTCAAGCAATGGTTAAGTCACTATGAGTTGAATCCTGGTCCAGTGATACCAGTTTCCTTCTTTGGTTTGATGCTTAAATTGGGCGGACAAAGTGATGTTTAATTTAAAAAAAATTAGAACTTGCATCTTTATAAGATCTGGTATTCGTTAGGACTTTTTGTTGCTCTACAATGTGCCCTTCCGAATGTAAGAGTACCTGGGAGGGTGTTTTTGGACAACTAATTATGAATAGAGTTATGGATTGATGTATTGCTCAAAAGGTGTGTGCATGTAGGAAAATGTTATTTTAATGGTTTTGGGGTTGGAAAGGTAGTACTATATATTTTTTCAAAGTATGTGTGTGGATTAGGTGAATTACTGGCATGCAATATCAATTGATTTTGGGTGTGGTTGCTAAATGGAATGGTAGACATTGAAGCTCATAAGTAACATATATTGATATTAGTATTCTTGGACCTAATTTCAAATGTTGAAATTAGTATTAGACTCAATAGTCTATATTATATGTGTTCTATTAATTTGGAGTTTTTGTTGACTCAATAATAAGCTTAAGAAGAGAATGAACCTGCAATACTTTTGCACAATAGAGGCATAGTATTGATTAAAGTTATGCATCCGGATATCTAAGAGGAAAGACAGAGATTCTTTCTAAGGCCATTATCTTTTTCTATATTTAAGATTATTGTCATTACAAAACATTAATTACTCCATTTAGGTGAAACATCCACCCTAGAGGATGACATGTATCTGTGCTGTCAAAATAATTATCGACATAAACTAAGGAGGCTTATGATCTCTGAAGACAAATTAGTTCTATGACTGAAGACATAAACTAGGAATAATGAAAATATACTGATCTCTAGGTAAGAGTTCTCTATTTGTCACAATGTTAGTGTTTTATTCATTTCAAATTTTACGTTATTGTTTCAGTAACACAGTTCAAAAAGGAATCTATCAAATATAGCATTGTTAGAAATGGGGTCTCTGGTTGGCAGTAAGTTTGCACTCTGTTCACGTAGAGACCGTAAGTCTAGTCAGGACAATGGATGTACACACTCAGATACCCCTGATCACCCCCTTGGTAGCTTGGCACAAGCAGTCAGGCTTATCTCAAAGGTGATGTGTAAATTTGTACCAACACACACAGTAATACAGTGAAAACACTGAAAATGGATACAACACCAGTTTAGAAACATAGAGTATATGTATGTAAACCAAACAAGACCAAAACAACAAAAAACCAACATAAACAAGTCAAGATATGAATTTTCAAAACAATAAAAGTCTTACTCCATAGAAAACAATGGAAACGTTTATTTTAGACAAAGTACTTGGTTTGCGTCAAAGATAAAGCCACACAAGCGTTGGAAAAGTCAGTGATGCGTCGATTTATTTCTCGCAAGTGAGGCTGTGCATCATTTTCCTCTCTAGTTGGGTCAGCAAGATGTTGTTTTTCTCACCTGCAAGAGAGCGATGTGTTGATTTCCAGACAGGCGCCTCGGATCCGTGCAGGCTTGCTTTGATTCTTGACGCCCAGAGATGAAGCGTGAGAAATCCGGTTGCACGGTGTTGGAATACCGCGCTGTGTGGGGTTTGCATCGTTATCAGCAGCCGCAAACAGGTGTTGAGTCGTTTCTCCAGCTGCGATGCATCAATCTCCCAGCCACGATGCAGGTGGAGCATCGATTTTGGCCGCAAAGCAGGTGGCACGTCGTTTTTCAGCTGCGTTGCAGATTGTGCATCTAAGGTTTCCCCACATGGTGTTCTGTGCGTGGATTTCAGTCTTTGTTCTTCTAACTTCACCTCTCAAGGGCCCAGGGACTGGATGGGATACCACTAGGCAGGGCAGGAGTTTCAGCAGAGAGCCCAGGTGCTGGTAGAAAAAGTCTTTTATGGCCCTGAGACTTCCAAACTGGAGGCAAGCTCAGTCCAAGCCCTTGGAGATTCTTCACAAGCAGGAATATACTACAACGGGCAGTCTTTGTCATTGAGCAGACAGGAGCAGCAACTCCAGGCTAACCCAGCAAAGCACAGTCACAGGCAAAGGGGCAGTACTCCTCCTCCAGCTCTTGAGCTCTTCTCCTTGGCATAGGTTCCTCTTGATTCCAGAAGTAATCTAAAATTCTGGGGTTTTACGCCCACTACGTATAACCCTTTCTGCCTTTGAAGTAGGCAAACTTCAAACAAAAGTCTTTGTTGTTCACAAGATACTGCCTTTCCCAGGCCTCTGCGTGCCCATACAGGTGGAAGTGACCACTCCTCCGTCCACTCTAGCCCAGATGGCCCATCAGGATGTGCAGACTACATTCCAGCTCCCTTTGTATCACTGTCTAGAGGGGATTGGCACACAGCCCAACTGTCAGTCTGACCGAGACAGTGAATACACAAGCAGGCAGAGTCACAGAATGGTTTAAGCAAGAAAATGACTACTTTCTAAAAGTGGCATTTTCATACTGACAATTTAAAAACAAACTTTACCAAAATATGTATTTTTGAAATTGTGAGTTCAGAGACACCAAACTCCACATTTCTATCTGCCCCCAAAAGGAAACTGTACTTAAAAGATATTTAAAGGCAGCCCCCATCAAAGAGATAGGCCTTGGAACATTGAAAAATGAATTTGACAGTTTTTCACTGTTAGGACACGTAAACATGTTTTCAGGGTGGCTCATGTGGGTGGCACAATCAGTGCTGCAGGCCAACTAGTAGCATGTGATTTACAGGCCCTGGGCACTTTACTAGAGACTTACTAGTAAATCAAATGTGCCAATCATGAAAAAGCCAATTTCACATACATTTTACACAGGGAATACTTACACTTTAGCCCTGGTCAGCATTGGTAAAGTGCCCAGAGTACCAAAAACAGCAAAAACAGAGTCCAGCACACAGTCAAAACATGGAAAGCAGAGGTAAAAAAAACAGGCCAAGGGTGCCAGGTCTAACAGGCATCAATAATGAATGGTATATAAATTGGTTAAAAAAAGGTTTTTGATTTTGATTTATTTTGTTTTTGCTCCTCCTTGCTCTCAGGGTTGGGCTTCTGTACAGTATAATGAGTCAGTGTATAGACACTGTAATAATATTGTTTTGGATGGTCAACAATATATAAGAACGCGAACAATATGTATCAATGGAGATTCTGCATACTAATTAGGTTTATATTTTCTGGGAGCTAGGCTTCTGGTATAACATTTAATATGTGATGTGTTTATGTTGCATTTTTGAAAAGTGGCGCACAGCTGTGAAACTCGTGTTGGCTATAATAGCTGTAGTGAATTTTAAAACTGAAGTTTCTATTTTGAAGATCGACATCATTAATACAAAGACTCATTGTTATTGATGGCATGTTTATGCACATAATATGTTTTGAATGCAGCCATTGCTGTTAGGAAATCGAAGATATATATATTTTGGTTGAATACATTTTCTGTGAAAGATATGAGTGATAACTGTTTGTAGAAAACTTAATTGAAACTTCAACTTGTTTAGTAATGATTGCTCCCAATCTTTGTAAATGTCTAAAGAGGTGATGCTCAGAATCTCCTCTGCAGTCGCAGCAGTAAGTGGAGTCCTGCAGCCACTCTTAACCATCAGCTTATAAGAGGACGACCTCTCCAAGCAAGTAACATTAAAATATCAGATGAGTTGTATAGGCAATGGATGAACCTATGCTCTCTTCTACCTGACCCTGAGCTTGACAGACTGGTGTTGCATTGATGGTGATCCTGCAGACACCAGACCTGTGATGAGTTGCATATACTTAATATGATTTCTAGGTGAGTGTATGAATCAAATGTGATATAGTAATGGTGCTGAACCTTGAGGTTTCCAGCGTTTCGTAGTTCAGTACTCTGGTTCTGGATCCAAAATCCATCCTTTCTATACTTTGGTTCTATATAAACTAAAGGGTTTCCCAGAGTTAGGTAAATTTATTATGTTTGATTAATTAAAATCATCCCTAAAATAGTTATAAAATGCAACCATAATGCAATTTCATTAAATCATCTCTAAATAAAACAATAAAATGTATTAAAGTATCCTTTAAAATTGTAGACTGTCTTTTGAGTAAAAAGTTGTTGAGGCAATTACCTTTGCTCTGGTTACATTCAGAATCAAACTTGCTGAAGGGCTGTAGATCTTTGCTTGAGCGTGCAAAGTGCATACGTGACTGAAGTTTCTTTGTGTCTCAACTTCGTCAGCTGATTTCTGATGAACCCTTTTCTGTAATCCAAATGCCTAAATATATATAGCATATGAAATATTGTAGTGAGATGTAGCCAAAGTATTTAGCTTTTTCTGATTTGTTCAGGAATTTATTGAAGATTTTACGTTTGACTTGGATGGGCTCAGTTCAAGATTGTTATTCACAGTTATAAGTGTATCATTAATTTAGAAACTCTTCCAGCCCTATATAAGTATGGTTAAGGAGGACAATATTGTCTGCATACTGTAGAATTTGTAGGTGAGTGTTGCTGGTCTTTGGGTAAAAATAATTTGATTTCTCCAGGGATGCACCTATGTGTGTGGAGAATAGGCTAACAGATGAGGGGGTACATACACCTCTGCCTCAAGCCCCTGTTGCTATAGCATTTTTTTTTTAATTAGTCAGTCCTTTTCCGATCCCTAGTCGGACCCAGGTGTCGGAGTAGAGTGAAATTATTGCTTAAAACAAATTAGACGGAATGTCCCAAGCTGCCAGCTTTTCCCACAGTATTTGACGATCAGTCTTGTTAAAGGCAACTGGATAGTCAATGAAGCAAACATGTAATGGAGGGGAGGCTTTGGAGTTAACAGTATGGTCAGCCTACAAAGATATTGACGCATTGTAATCTGTGGTACTGCAATTTGGTCTAAGCCCTGTTTGAAGCAAAAGAATGATGTTAATAGTTAATAGTTGACCACGTTTCGAGTTCCTGGAATACAATCTTCACACATGCCTTGCCTTCACCATCTAGCAGTGCAATTTTTCAGAAGCTGGAGGGAGTCATTCTGCTGCTCTTATTTTTATAATGGAGGCATAAGAGCGACTTATGTCAGGAGTCAACAACAGAGCTTGATAAAAACGAGGACCTGAACAGGACGGTCAGCCGGGGCTCCCAGGAATCTTTTTCAGAATTTAAAACTTAACTTATTTAGTTCTTCAATAGTACTAACACTTTTCTTCACATGACATTGAAATGTTGCTAGTCAACTGGCAGGTGTGACCTGGATATCCATAGAGATGCGATCATTATATTAAAGCTGCAAAATGAAATTCACCCAGTTGTCCAGGGCTAATCCATTTTCTCGCTGTGGATGTTCCTCGCCACCTAGAGCACTGACATATTTCCAAAACAGAGAAGGATCTTTACATTTTAGGTAGTCATTGATTGGAAGCTATTTACTTTTTGTGTATTTCATTTTCTTCTCCCATAGGATCCTTTTATAGTCTTTTCAAGATTATGCACGTTTCCGCTCTTGAAAAGGTCCCTGTCCCATTCTTAAGTGTTTGGTTAGTTCTGAAAGCTGCTCCTTTCTGTTTCCCATGACAGATGTCCACAGAATACTTCAAGCTAGATTGATTAATAAAAACCTAATGATTGTTTTCTACCTTTTACCTTAACAGATCGTGTCGAGGATGCATTTTCAACACCTTGGAGGCAGCGTAAGATCAGCTGATGCCTCATTGGTTGAAGAAATCTATATGTTGATAAATCATGCTGGACTAAAATAAAACTGTTTAGTGTTGTCTGCACAAACTTTTTAAAAGGTTTTATTAGCTTAAACAGCGTAGTCTGTACCACAAGTTATTCGTGCACTTTCCAGGTAACAATAATGAAAGCTTACAAACCCAACTCATTTATGGGCATGCTTAAACACAAAGGAGGGCAGAGGAAGGAGGGTAGAAGAGCTACACAGAGGACATATTAATCATTTTACTGCATAAAATAGTCCTAAGAATGCATGAAAGCCTTTGTTTACCTAGTGATGAACCAGAAAAAGTTCTTAGAGCTTTTCTGACAGAAAGAACAGTTTCCAGAGTCCCTAATTGTTTGGGCAAAGTGTTCCAAAATTGGGGCAACATCAGAGAAAGAGATTTTAAAGCCTAAGGGTAGTTTGACCTTAGGTGACTCAAGAATGCGACGGTCCTTGGTCTTCAGGCCTTGTAGGCCTCCATAGACAATCACAGACGGTCTGACTGCCACATAACAACTGCGGCGGTAGCGCGGTGATCAGACCACCAGCACCCCCACTTTTCATCAGCATAACGGTGTGGCAGTGCTGGTGGTCCTAATCCGCCAGGGCAGTGCTGCAAGCTGCGCTGCCCTGGGGATTATGACTCCCCTCTCCGCTAGTAGTTTCAAGGTGGTAGCACCCCCTGACCAGCCCCATCACAAATTACACTGACTGCTCTGCGCTTCCTGAGTAAATGACACACATTAGCATAGGCATCCTGAATTTTCAAATAGATGGAAGTGCTGTATGATGATATTTCTCTAAAGTAGTTTGGTATTTTGGGGTATTTGATCAATGCTGACAAGTGCTCTGGGGAGACTGTGATAAAAGAGCTGAAAGTGTTGGGAGTTTCAGACGTGAGCCAGTCTTTTGCCAAGGGGTTGAGTGTAATCTTGCCCCAGGAGCACACTGTTTAGGCAGTGAAGAAATTTTGAAAGTAATTACATCTTGTTGGTGAGGCTATTTTGACTGCAACAATGTGATCATTGATACATTTAAATATAGATCTGGATTCATTTGCAGAGGTTTCAGTCTGCACAAGAATGTGACTGCTTTTGTATCAGAATAGATCATTTATAGTTAATAGAGCTTTGAACTTAGTGCAGATGGGTGGGAATTTTGAGGTTAACCAACCTTTTTCCAGCTAGATTTTCTTGCCTTGAGAAGTGAATCATTAAACCAAAGTTGCTGGGTTTAGATCGGTTGCATTCTAACGTGAGCAGGGCTATATCATTAACAAAGCAGAGTACGACACTGCTGTGAGGCCGGGCACAAATATCAATGTTGGTGGAGTGGTAACATGTTGTTTGAAAGGCAGTAATGCATCTTAAATGTGTGCTTCTGAGATATTTTTCAAAGACTCAATTCAGAATTTCATGGTCTGTTTGTTGTAGTGGGTGTGAGTTGAGGGATGAAATGTTGAACACCGTGAAGAAGTGATCAAAATAGATGGTTTCTATGGAGATAGGATGATTTATTATTTGAGTGATTAGTTCAAATGTTCAACCTTTGATGTTGGTTGTGCTGTAAGACAGTTGGCAGAGATTGTGTAGGTGAAGAAATGTATTTTAAGATTGAGAAACAGTTTCAATTTGGGGCCACAAAATAATGAATTTACATGAAAATATATCAGAATTGGATAGAGATCACCAGTGAGTGATGCAATTGGTCAGTTGATCTAGTAAGTCAATTTATTTGGAGGATGGTAAATAAAAAGTGGTGTTGTGGGGGAATGAACAATGGAAATGTGCTTGCATTTGAATTTGAAGTGATTAGTAGTAGGTGAGATTGGCTTGCAATTTAGCTAATTTTCGAAGATAAAGCTGACACTGTCATCCGGTTTTATTTGTCTGTCTTCTCTGAGGAAGGAGTAGACTCAAGGAACTAGGGAGTCCATCACTGCTGAGTCCTTTTTGCAGGGTCACCCCTAGAGTTCTGTCTTCTGTTGCTGAGTCCATGTTTGTTGCCATTAGGATGCAGTGCACATTTCCCTGCTAACCACTGGTAAAAGCATGTGATCTCTATCTGCAACATGGTACAATTGGCACATATCTGATTGGTACATTTGATTTACTGTAAGTCCCTAGTGAATGGTGCTACATGTACAATGGTCCTGTAAATTAAATGCTACTAATTGGCCTGGAGCACTCATTGTGCCACCCACAAAAGCAGCACTTTTAAAACATGCCTCAGGTCTGCCTCTGTAGCCTGCAGTAGTTTTAAACTGGCTTTCGACCTCGAAAAATAAACCATTTGTCATGCCTAAATCTTCTTTTTTAATATTTATAAGCCATCCCTCAGGTAGGACCTTAAGGCTCCTGGGTCAGGTGCATTATATTTAAAAAGTATGACATGTATACTTAAGTTTTATATTTAATGGCAAGTAAACTTGTTTTTCACTGAAGTAATACCTATCTCTCTCTGACTAACACTGGGTTACCTTATTACATTTCATAAGTGCTAACTTTGAGTTGGAAGCAGAAAGAGATATGCTGTTTACCCTCAAATTAAATGTAATTTAAACTGGTCTATAATGATGAAGTCAAAATTTAGGACACAATTCTGAAAATGCCACTTCTAAAATGTTGGCATGTGCCTTTTGCCAGGTCCTAGGTCACATGATTGTGTATGACTCTGCTATTGGGGTTTTGGTATTGATTCCAGGCAGGTGTGGACAGGGTGGGCCATCCTGGCAGGATGACTAGGGAGGGGCTGTACCCAGCTCCACTTGCACTTCCAAGGGCCATTTGTCCTGCACACACAAAGGAATCTGACACCAAGCCTGCCCTACTTTTGTCAACCCCAGACAGTTTGGAACATTGATAGGGAAAGGGTAAGATCTTTCCAGAACCAGTTGTGGGGGTAGGACAGGAAATCCTCACACAGAAAGGCTGGCATCACAAATACATATTGGACCTCCTGAGCCAAACATCAGAACACTCCTGGGCCTATGGAAGTTACAGAAGGCCTGCTGTGCTGCCAGAGAACTGCCCTAGTGCTTGAAAGACTGCTGTGCTGTCTAAGAAGGAAGACTGCTCCTGCTTTCCTTCATCCCAGGCTAACCAGAGTGACTCCACTGTTAGTTGGCTAATCTCCTGTGTGAGCTACCAGGACACAACAATCCCAGTAGCCTCTCTGCAACTGCCCAGCTGACCTGCTGCAGCTGGAGCTGCAACTGGACCTGCCTGAGTCCTGCTGACCACTGCCTGAGGAGCATGAATCCTTGGCTGGCATCAGAGTTTACTCCTAAAAGTTAAGGCAAATCCTGAAGTTTGGCCTCCTCCCGAATATGAAGGAGTGTGTTTGCACCACCTGTGATGACAGCCAGCTTGAAGGTCCGGTGAAACCTGCCCTTTGCACCAACAGCAACAGACAGTGAGGACCGGCAACGTGAGGTCTGCACTTCACGCTACAGCATCTACAGCCTATGAAGACCGCAAGTGAAAAGTACAGCAATGCTGTCCACAACGATTGACCAGCCCTTCGTGCTAAAGGTACATCATCCATGACAATGGATTTGCTCTTTACGTTACAGCAACAACTTTCTGCAACAACCTCAATCACAATTGGCCTAAACTTGTGACTTTCCCCTGGTCTGGCATGACCAGATGACCGCATGTGCCGCTTTGTGCTTCTAGGCACTATTTTCACAAAAAAAAAATATATATATATATCTATGTCTACTGATTGGATTTCTTTGCTGTTCTGGTATAATTTTGTTAATTAAATTTAACTTTATTTTTCTGAATTGGTTTGAGATTTTTCTAGTGTTGTGTTTTCACTCTATCGCTGTTTGTGCGCTGCATGAATGCTTTACACATTTCTTCTACATGAATCCTGCCTGCCTTGTGCCAAGCTACAAGAGGGCTAAGCACAGGTTAATTTAGTAATTTTTGTGGTTCACCCTAACAAGGATTAAGGTTGTTGCCTGAGTTTGACATTCACCCCTCAACCGATAACCCAATTTTTTACAATCACCAAATGATGGTATTTGGTTTAGACATGATTCAATATTGCATGTTATCAAGATTGTGTGTGTTAATGAAACAGGCAATGAGCATTGGGAGAACTAGTATTGTCGCTCAGAACCACTCGTTGAAAACATCCTACATTTATCTATCTATAATTCTTTATATTAATGTTGTTCATTTTGTTGACACTATTGTTAGTCAATGAGCATAGCAAGGAGCCTTGATGACAAATGTCCAGCAGTCTCTGCTAGCAGATGGTGGCGAAACACGGTACGCAGAGAAAATGTGATTTGAATGAGCTGCATTTTTTACTGAGATGAGACAGTTTGGTAGTTTGTTACGGAGAATAAAGGATCTCTATCACGACTATTTTTATATATGCTGGCTTAAAATAAAAGGATGAGAAAAGAATTTTTCCATCTATTCTTTCTTCGCCCACATGAGGTTTCTTCAACAATAGCATGTGCATTATCACCATAATTGCCAGCTGGCTTGTGCTGTGTACTTCTCATTTTCATCTGAAGTATACTTCTAATTTTCATCTTGAGTGTTTTTCCTGACCTTAGTAGGCAGGCTTGCTATTCGAAAATCTCATTTGCTAATCTGTATGTTGCCTGTCAGCTTGGCTGTTGGAAAATATATTTCAGAAATAAATACCATGCACGTTGTGTGAGTTTATTTTAAAAATTGGTGCAATTGCTTCAAACAATCCATAGACCATGCAGCACTGATCGCAAGAAAGCTATCAGTATAGTTTCGGTGTATTTAGTATATTTATTTGCAGAGCGGCACAAACCCCATTAACCCCTTTGCTGCCAGGCCTTTTCCCCCTCCTGTGCCGAGCCTTTGCGGGTTCCCCTGAAGGAGACCAAGAAATTAGCCAAAATACAGTGAAAATTTTGGGAAACAAGGGCTGCAGAAGGCAGCTTGTGGTTTTTTCCCTGAAAATGGCATCAACAAAGGGTTTGCGGTGGCAAGATCACCATCTTCCCAGCTTTCAGTAACAGGCAGACTTGAATTGGAAAACCCAATTTTTCAATACAATTTTGACACTTTACTGGGATATACCCCATTTTTACAATTTGTTGTGCTTTCAAATTTCTGAAAAGTAGACAAAATTCTGAATTCAGCAAGGGGTCATTTGTGTACATCCTACAAGTGTTTTCTACAGAAAATAACAGCTGAAATAAAAAAATATTGAAATTGAGGTGAAAAAAACAGCAATTTTTCTCCACGTTTTACTCTGTACCTTTTTCCTGTGATGTCGGATTTTTGAAAGCAATATACTGTTACGTCAGCTGGACTCTTTTGGTTGCGGGGATATATAGGGCTTGTAGGTTCATCAAGAACTCTAGGTACCCAGAGCCAATAAATGAGCAGCACCTTGCAAAGGTTTTTTTTATTCTATACCGGGTATACAGCAATTTATTTGCTGAAATCTAAAAAGTGAAAAATAGGTATCAAGAAAACCTTTGTATTTCCAAAATGGCCACAAGATAAGGTGTTGAGAAGTAGTGGTTATTTGCACATCTCTGAATTCCGGGGTGCCCATACTAGCATGTGAATTACAGGGCATTTCTCAAATAGACGTCTTTTTTACACACTGCCTTACATTTGGAAGGAAACAATGTAGAGAAAGACAAGGGGCAATAACACTTGTTTTCCTACTATGTGTTCCCCCAAGTCTCCTGATTAAAATGGTACCTCACTTGTGTGGGTAGGCCTAGCGCCCACGAAAGGAAATGGCTCAAAACACAACGTGGACACATCACATTATTTCACAGAAAACAGAGGTGTTTTTTGCAAAGTGCTTAGCTGTGGATTTTGGCATCTAGCTCAGCCGGCACCTGGGGAAACCTAGCAAACCAGCGCATTTTTGAAAACTAGACACCTAGGGAAATCCAAGATGGGGTGACTTGTGGGGCTCTGACCAGGTTCTGTTACCCAGAATCCTTTGCAAACCTCAAAATTCGACCAAAAAAACACTTTTTCCTCTCATTTCGGTGACAGAAAGTTCTGGAATCTGAGGGGAGCCACAAATTTCCTTCCACCCTGCGTTCCCCCAAGTCTCCCGATAAAAATGGTACCTCACTTGTGTGGGTAGGCCTAGAGCCCACAAAAGGAAATGGCCCAAAACACAACGTAGACACATACATTTTTTTCACAGAAAACAGAGGTGTTTTTTTGCAAAGTATCTACCTGTGGATTTTGGCCTCTAGCTCAGCCGACAGGGTCGCTCCCCCTGCGTGACATTGGCGCAAAAAAAAAAAGATCCCCGGTGCCTAGTTGTTTCTGCCTCCCTTGGGGGCAGATTGACCTAAAATCAGCCGATCTGCCCCCAAGGGGGGCAGAAATGGTATAAATACAATTTGCCCCCCAGGGGAGCGACCCTTGCCTAATAGGTCGCTCACCATCTCTAAAAAACAAACAAACACAAAAAAACACACAAAAAAAATGAGCCCTGGCGCCTAGAGGTTTGCCTCCCTGGGGGCAGATCGGCCTAATAATAGGCCTATCTGCCCCCAGCGGGGGCAGAAAAGGCCTTAAAAAAAAATGCCCCCCCCCCCGGGAGCGACCCTTGCCCAAGGGGTCGCTCCCTCATGCCAATTTCATTAAAAAAAAAAAATCCCTGGATTGCTTTACAATCCAGCTTTTGAAATGCTCAGAGAGACTTCAAAGGGAAGGAAATTCGTTTCCTTCCCTTTGAAGCCTCTCCGGCCTCCTCCACGTGATCGGAAGAGAAATGCAAATTTGTTGAGAGAACAAAACAAAGAAACAGGAGGTGAATACAGATTGTCCCTGCAAGGATAACAATGCAAGAGCTGCAGGTGAATGCTTGCACCATTTTGAATCTAACAAGAGAATGTGGTTGTACAGCCCTCTGATAATAACAAAAGGGAATTCCAGGGATTCATCAATTGGCACTGAATACAGTACTTCACAAGTGGTGCTCCCTAGGAGAGGTACCCCCTAAATACTCTCATTGTGCCACGGAGCATGGGGTTTTCAGGCACTATTTCTCCCACCTTAATGGTCAGAATATTACTGGGGATTTCCCCTGAATCTACCCCATATGTACTGTAAACAGAGGGAATCCATAGAGATTTATTGGATCTGTGGAAGAGTAAACTACTAAACAATCACCATTCAGCTCGTTAGTCACCTTCTTCTTAGATGCATTGTTTTTGGTCGGCCACTAGTGGTCACAGAGGAAGTGATACCACCATCTCTTTGGTGCCATCCCCCAACCCTCTGCAACATGCTGAATTCCACAAATTTTTAACATGAAGTCATATTTGTTGAGTTAGATCTGTCACCCTTAGAGAGGTCTTCCCCCAAACACTTTGGGGGTCATTCTGACCCTGGCGGCCGGTGACCGCCAGGGTCACCGACCACGGGAGCACCGCCAACAGGCTGGCGGTGCTCCCGAGGGCATTCTGACCGCGGCAGTTCAGCCGCGGTCAGAAAGGGTAAACCGGCGGTCTCCCGCCGGTTTACCGCTGCCCCATTGAATCCTCCATGGCGGCGGAGCGCGCTCTGCCACCATGGGGATTCAGACACCCCCTACCGCCATCCTGTTCATGGCGGGAAACCCGCCATGAACAGGATGGCGGTAGGGGGTGCCGCGGGGCATGGGCACTGCAGTTTTATATGTGTGAAATGTATATGTTTATTGTGTTCTTCAGGAAAGGTAACCCAGGAATAGAATGTTTCTGTTTGATAAGGTTCATGAGCTTCTACTGTGAATGTGACATCCCCGCCATGGGCTTTTTCAGGAATGTCTATGGCATTAGCCATATTGAGTATTGGGAACAGAGATGAAACATCAAAAGGGGAGAAGGTCCTTTTAAGAGTTCAAGCTTGAGAAAGCTACAGCCTAGTTAGGTACTCCCAATTCAGATGAGGAGGATTATCACTAAGACTATAGACACCTCTGCATAATGGTACTTAGGGTTCCTGTTGTGTGTGAGACAGAGATACTCAGGATATCCATAAATTAGTGCCATGTCGTAGTTGTATTCTTGCTCCTAGACGAGACTGCTGGCTTAGGGATGACAGCACTTTTGTTTGTAGGCACTAGATCAATCCCATAACAAGTTGCAACTGTTGGCCCAGCCCTCCAAAAACCCAAACAGTAAAAGGTGATTTCTGGTAGCCTTAAACATGGACTCTAGATTGTGACATCTCAGGGCAGTCGTGTTGGAAAGGAAACTATCCTTTTCTTACATTAGTAATAAGTCTTGGTCACACATGGACAATGAAGAAGATGCAGGAAAGGTTTCAATATGTTTATTGAAAAGATTGCACTCTACAGTAAAATGCATCAGCTGCAATGATTAGGATAACAAACAATAAAAGAAGCATGATTATGAAAATGAGAGTCATGAATACAAAGGCCCTCACCAGCTTGCAATAAACCAGAGATGTAAAATCCCTAGCATAGAGAACCTAATCCCGAACCTAATGAGAGCTAGGCGTGATGAGCCTAATCTGCCAGTACCATGACCATGAGAAGTGCCCCACAAACCTCATTACCTTGGAGGTCTAGGTTAGACTCCGTAAGGCTGAGTTCTGCAGCAGGATGACGTGCAGTATAGGTGGCATAGCTGGCATCTGGTAGGAATCCTTCTGACAACCTTGTCTGTGTGAGATGTACTAATACAGATCTTGTAGGACCCCTGATGCAGGTATGTTTCCAAACAATCGATAAGGGGGCAGACTTGTGGTGGCAATTATGTAAACAATTCCCAACAAGTGTACATTACGTTCCTGCCACACGTAAGTGAGAAAGGGACATGGTGTGAATACCTGGGTACATCAGTTGATTATGGCGCTGATAGTGATGCCTTCACAGAGTGGCACTGATAATGCAAATCAAAACATTTCTCTAACTATAAACAAAACAGCCATCTTAAAATAAATAATAAAATAAATGGGCCAAGACAGAGCAAGATAAGTAGGTTAAAAGTCACTAGGTGATGAGGGCACAGGCCTTCAAGCCAAAAAAGGCCAAGCTAACCTCCTGAGTCCCAATAAAAGCTAAATTGAATTCACTACAAAGTTTTTGAGAACATCACATGTGGCATCTCTATTCCAAAAAATATATTTTTATTGGAAAATTGACCATCCATCATAATAAACATATACTTGTCCTTATGTAACAAAGCAAAAGTACGTAGGTGTTGTCATAGTAGGTACATGAAATTGCAATGTCTGCGCAAATCAATGTAGAACCATGTTAATATTGAGACTGGTTAGGAACTAAGCTGCTGTACAAACATGGAAGTGTACACATGTTCCTTCTTAGGACTTAGGGTTTATTATGCATCATGCAATGGGGTTTGTTCCATGGCCAATAATCTACGTGAAATGAGTAATGTATGGCAAGTATAGGTATTGTGCCTCAGCATTGCGTGACTGATATGGTAAAACAGTCCACTCACTTTGCTACATAGACTGACCCTGTGTCAAATATTTGAAATATCGATGGAGGGTGGCTGGCTACCTCACATTCAGCTGACTACAAGACAAAAACATGGCACATTGCATGGGGAATTTAGAACACATTGTGTACATGTGAAGCACAGTACATTGACTTCACAAATGCCTTTTTAAGTCAGTAGGTTGAATATGCAGCACATGGAAAAAATTGACATGTTTTAATGATAAATGATAAACATCGGTATCCCATGCTTCAGTGTTCACAGATAATATCAGGGAAAACAGAGAGTATAGACAAAATTCTAACCCATCACTCCTTACAAAATTATGCAAGTGTGCCTGTCTTTGATGGCTATGTGAACAGAATGACTTGACATACCACAGTGAGAAAGGCATCAAATTAAATGGCACTTTCTCAAATTAATACATGTTCATAACAATGCTACACACATCCGACAGTGGGAATGCTTGTTTCTTGGCTTCACTAAGCTCATTACATGTTACTACTGCACAGTAATTACACATTGTTCATTAATGCCCTGTACAGGTTCATTAATCAATTGTAACCATTTTCAAAGTAATGCATGTTAAATTGTTAGGTGTGCCCCAAACAGCATGTCAAACTTTTAGCATTATGACATGTGAGTGTGTTCCCCTGCAACATACATGAGAGTGGCCCACACATTTTGGAGTCATTAATGACCTGGTATGCCTGGTGACAACACTCCCTGCACTGTTGCAGTGGGTCCCCAAGCACCTCTGGGCCTGTGTGAGCTAGTGCCAGGCCACTATGAACATGTCCGGGCATGCTTCTTTTTCTTAACAGAGTTAGGCTGTAGCATGGCATACTAACCTAAAAACAAATATGACCCTTCAAGTTATAAAAGGAATAGCAGATGTTTTCCAGGGAGCCAGAGCTACCAGCTCATGTTATATATGTACTTACCAACAGGTTTGCCAACTTCAAGCCCAAGATGATCTATGAAATAAGCCTCTCAGCTGACCACACCAGCCCATGAGTGTTTCAATTGGTGTAGTGTCTGTTTGACACCAAAGACATGGGCCATGTGTTGGTACACCTTCTCCCATTGCTGCTTCCTCTCCTGGGTAGTGCACCCCTGCCTCACCCTATTCCCAGTGGAACTCATATTAGGCAGGTAGTGAACTAGGAGTCACAGGAAGTCACCAAACTCCAGCTCCAACAATTATTTTGACCTGCATCTCCCCAACTAATCTTCCCTCAAAAAAACACCCTAGTCTAACATTAAACTTAACCTTAAACTTACCCCTGCCCCTAATACTGCAAACCAATTAAAAGACAAATACCCAATAATACAATGCACAAAACAGTACAAAATTCAATTACAAGACACACTTTAGATACAACAAGGACAGAACAGACACCAAGAAGACCAGAAAACTAACAAATCTCACAACCAAACAGCAAATACCTCCACCAGCCAGCACAGACAAAAGGACTGTAAGGGAAAGTAAAAGTAAATTTACACCTGGTTTACAGCATGGCAGAGCCATTGCATTGTTTTCTGAGAGGTTGCATCAAGTTTTCTACTGATGTATCATTTTTTCTGACACATCTTTAAAAATTTAGTCAGAGTGATTTACACTCAATGCATACCCATGCACAGTGCATTATTTTTGACGCATTAGTGTGGATGTGTAGTTTCCGTTTGATGCACCGGGTACAATGCCTCATGCAAGAGGCTAATGCATGTAATTTAAATGATGCAATGGGCCTATTTTGTGTGCTACATTGTAGTGTATTGTGCAAACTCCCTGGGATCAGTTATCTTAGTCAAATTTACTGGGCTGACATGCTTGACGACTTGGAATGTGTTGCAATTGTGTGCTAACAGGGCACATATGAATGAGTCATTGCATTGATGGTGCAGACACTAGGACACACAAAATAGCTCTGTGAAATCCACCGATAGACTGTGAATTCTTGCGAGCTTGACTTTATTTATGTCTTACATTTTGCATCATGCTTTGCTGGACCTAGATAGCTGTGTAGTTTTTTTTTTTAAACAACACAGATATTGTAGTCTTGTGCAAATGTAATACACATTGCAATATGATCATGGCAAAACTTGAGGAACATACTATCTGTCTGCATTCCTGACATAGGAAGTGTTACGTATGCCATACACACTCAGTCTACACTCTATGTGGCATCCACATCACAAATTGACTAGATGTGTAACGTATGTGGCTAGGGCTATATGACATCTAATAATATGTGTGAAACCAAATTTATCATAAAGAAGTACCCAACAACCATCATATAATGTTGTGGGACACATACATCTGCTGTCTGGGCTTGGTGTCTGGAACACTATGTGTTGCACATGCACATTACTTCTGCAGACAAGTGTGTGGCTAACGTGTTAGCCTATATTTTGATAATCACAAGGCCAGTTTGAGTAGCCAAAAAAGTGTGATGATTTGCAAGGAGGTAAGTATTTACCATTAGCGTGCATGACACTATTTGGAAACAGAGAGGGCTTCCGTGAACTTAATGTGCAGGTAACCATTCACAACAGATGCTTATCTCGTCATTTTCTGACACATTATGCCACTGTAACCATGCAAGCGTTAGTGCATGCTACCTTGGCAGAAGTGATATTTCATGTAGTCATACACTCACATCTATTAACTTTTTTAGAATTTCTTTGTGTCCTGTTTTTACTAACACACGTAGATGGAGCTGTAGGAGGAACAGCATTGTTTGTATCACATTGAGACACACCAACACAGTCACATAAATCCCTGTAGGTAAGCGTTGCATACTTGCCTAGTGGGTGAAGTGTGCTAGCATTGGATCTAAGTAGCCAGTCCAGCACAGGCACCATTAAAGAATCCACATTTATGCGTGAGATACTACAATGATTTTGCTATGTGCTTGCAAACATTGATGTAGCATATGATGACTATATGTCCCATCCACACCATATGAGCCTCTTTTGTCATTGAACTATAAGTTCACTATAGTGGCCTCCACAAGTATAAGGCAGTACCAATGGCTAGCTGTACAACACACACATGCAGTCATTCCACACTGCTTACATTGAAACTCCCTTTGGATTGTGGTAGGATGTCTGACGGTCAGTACACTGCAGCAGCACATATACTCACAAAATGTCCACATTGTGCCTTATTGCTAGCTTTGTTTGGTGCATGTCTTCCCAAAACACATGCATTTGACAAATGTTGTTGACATGCACATATATTTTGCTACACATGATGTTGTCCTGCAATGTTTGTAACACCTAGCTACATACCTTTGTGATGGGCTAAAAAATATTAGGTGAGATGTGGGTGTCTTGATGTTTACAGTTCTGTGAAATGAGATTGCTTGCACAAAGGTAGTATTCATTCATTTATTGCCATTTTTGAACACATTCAAAATAAGAAATGTATTAGAGTTCATCAAGCTATCTGTCAATGAAAACATTTTGGGCAATGTTGTTTCTGCACTGGATACAGGCAATTGTGGATAGATTTTGGCCTTGGTCCTCATCTTCATCCCCATTTTCACCTGGGCTTTCCTGGTCCTCATGGCCCTCATCCCAGGGGATATTTGTCCGGAAACATAGGTTATGTAATATACAGCACACAAAGATAATTTTGCATACCATGGAGTGGAGGGGGGCATAGCAATCTCACCCCAGATATGTTGAGGCAGCAAAAGTGAGACTTGAGTACTCCGAAGTCTGCTCCACCATACCCCGAGTGCTGCAAAGTGCTTTGTTGTATGTGCACTCTGCCTCAGTCTGGGGGGGTGCAAATGGGGTCATAACCCATGATTACAGACCATATCCTTGGACAGCTGAAAAAACAGGAAACAAAAAATCAGTCACTGATCATGATGATTGTTGGACCCACATTCAAGTACATGTCTGTTATATGTACTGAATGACTCATACACATTTCCACCAATATGGGACGTGTACGGACCTTGGATGGCATACATGCCCTTTCATTTGTGCTATAACACACTGTACTAGACATACAAGTATACTGGCATGTGTTCTACACTTAGGTGAAAAAAGTTTTTGGGGTAATAGCATGAACATGGTGAGTCTTTATTGATATGGAGAGTGAGTACGCCATTGAGAGACACTTATCTCACACTTCTCTATTGTGTTGGGTTAGGACTAATCTTGGAATTACTGGCTTACTACATGCCTTAATTTTAAATAGTTACCTAATGCAGGTGATTCATTCACACAGATTTGGATGTGACAGTAGAAGTCACTGTTGTTCAATAGCTACTGCCATGGATAGATCAGTGAGTGCATGTCAATATGGAACGTCATTGTCTACATGTTGCAGTGCATTGGGTCCCCTTTGTTGTGAGGAAACAAGGACACAGACATTTAAGAATCTTGCACTGTGCAGTGCAACTAGTAAATTATCAGCATTGCGCTGCCTTCCTAAATAAGGGCAGTGTAGGATATATTTTAGGCCATACAGCACAGTCCTAAGTTTTCAAGTTGCACTGACACACAGTACGCTATGTTGCACTGACAGTGACAATTGCAGCATGGTAAATGAGTAGCTACATTTCCTGTGAGATGTACTTTGTGCATGAGGGGCTACCTTCCTTCACAGCATGAAAGCTTGAAGGCCTGATACTGTATGTCTGTGTGCCACAGAATACACCACACATAGGTAGCAAGAGTGCTTAGGATGATTTGATGGCCAGTGATTTGAGACATTTCACAGTTTAGCTGATGTTGGATAAATGACATCTCTTAGGTCATTGGAGTTCTATGAGGACACAGGCAACAGACATGGGAGCCCTTCCTTCCTCACAGTGTTGCAAAAGAGCATTTTTCAAAGTGTTGCATTGCACAGAATCTTTACCATTACAAAGCTCAAACGGTGGGTTAACAGGTCTTAAACTGTGTGACTTGCAGGGTTGCATTGCACATGTGCCATGAATTATGGTGCAAGTATGAAGCACACCCCTCCTACATATATACTGTCTCAGAAATCAAACACTGAGATGGCTATTTTATCATACATGATTTACTTTTATGAGGTCTGCCATGTACTTCATATGCACTTTCCAACCAGTAGGCCATTCCCATATTTCCCAGTCTGTAAGCACTCATTGATGATGGAGTGCCTGAAGATGTAGGCATCATGTGCCCTCCCAAGGTACTTTCCCAGCACATTGATGAACATTCTTAGATGATCCACTATTCCATGTAGGATGATGGAATCTGTGTGCTTCCTATTGTGGTACAGGTGTGAAGTAGCAGCAGGAGGCACAAGTTGCACATGTGTGCAGTTCATTGCCCTCAAGACATATGGGAATCCAGCTTTGGCATAGAAGCTTTGCTTACTGTCCAGTTGTTGCTGCTGTGTGTTGGGAACATGATCTACTGGGGTGTCAGGCTAATGATGGCATCCAGGATGGAGGGTAGGAATTCCAATCCAAAAAGGATGGCTATGAGATTTTTGCTACTCTGGCTGTGGTGATTTGGAAATGCCAGCATGTGGAGGACTGCCATCAGCTTGGCCTGCTGAGGAATATTGGTGCACCCCTGTGATTTTGCCTGCAGCATTTGTGAAATCAGGTCCAAAAGCTGGATGATGGACTCTTTCCTGAGTGTGTTGTATGTGATGACTTCCTCCATCTTGAGGCTAATGAGTGTAGTCCTTTGGTGGTAGACACTCTCCTGCGCTGCCTATGTGGTGGTGGTGGCGATGGTCATCAGACTGCTCCTAGATGAAGAATTAGCACCTCTATTGTGTAGTTGAGAGTGCCAAAGTGCTTTGGGTATGTTCTGTTTATATCCAAGTGCCATTACTTCATTTCTAATGCCAGGGTTGCCAATGCACAGGACTTTTGACACATTTTAGGCTATGCACCCCTCTTGCCAATGATGCGTCACTTTTCCATGGGCTCATACAAATCACTGAGTCAGTTCTACATTGGAGTTTATGAAGGAATGCCTATCTTTCATATACCATAGTTGTGTGAAACAGCTGGTTCAGGAGCAGGAAACTTCGACGCAAGCCACCAAAAAGTGACATTTTAGCCCTCATGTGTCAATTTGTAAATCTGGAGCACAGAATGCGCAGCCACAGCATAAAAAATGATGCAATGGCAGTGCGAGCTCCTTGTAAATATACCCCTGGGTTTTAAATATCACACAGGCTTCCTTAATGAGAAGAATATGTTATTAAGTTTGGGAGGGGACGCAACTGTGATTGAGTAGTCCAGTCATACTAATGGTGTAATTCTTGAGGGTGTTGGTATGTTACATAGAACAGGTTTTTTAACTAGTGCAACAAATACCAAACTGTGATTTGTGTCAAGCAATGGTTAAGTCACTATGAGTTGAATCCTGGTCCAGTGATACCAGTTTCCTTCTTTGGTTTGATGCTTAAATTGGGCGGACAAAGTGATGTTTAATTTTTTAAAAATTAGAACTTGCATCTTTATAAGATCTGGTATTCGTTAGGACTTTTTGTTGCTCTACAATGTGCCCTTCCGAATGTAAGAGTACCTGGGAGGGTGTTTTTGGACAACTAATTATGAATAGAGTTATGGATTGATGTATTGCTCAAAAGGTGTGTGCATGTAGGAAAATGTTATTTTAATGGTTTTGGGGTTGGAAAGGTAGTACTATATATTTTTTCAAAGTATGTGTGTGGATTAGGTGAATTACTGGCATGCAATATCAATTGATTTTGGGTGTGGTTGCTAAATGGAATGGTAGACATTGAAGCTCATAAGTAACATATATTGATATTAGTATTCTTGGACCTAATTTCAAATGTTGAAATTAGTATTAGACTCAATAGTCTATATTATATGTGTTCTATTAATTTGGAGTTTTTGTTGACTCAATAATAAGCTTAAGAAGAGAATGAACCTGCAATACTTTTGCACAATAGAGGCATAGTATTGATTAAAGTTATGCATCCGGATATCTAAGAGGAAAGACAGAGATTCTTTCTAAGGCCATTATTTTTTTCTATATTTAAGATTATTGTCATTACAAAACATTAATTACTCCATTTAGGTGAAACATCCACCCTAGAGGATGACATGTATCTGTGCTGTCAAAATAATTATCGACATATACTAAGGAGGCTTATGATCTCTGAAGACAAATTAGTTCTATGACTGAAGACATAAACTAGGAATAATGAAAATATACTGATCTCTAGGTAAGAGTTCTCTATTTGTCACAATGTTAGTGTTTTATTCATTTCAAATTTTACGTTATTGTTTCAGTAACACAGTTCAAAAAGGAATCTATCAAATATAGCATTGTTAGAAATGGGGTCTCTGGTTGGCAGTAAGTTTGCACTCTGTTCACGTAGAGACCCTAAGTCTAGTCAGGACAATGGATGTACACACTCAGATACCCCTGATCACCCCCTTGGTAGCTTGGCACAAGCAGTCAGGCTTATCTCAAAGGTGATGTGTAAATTTGTACCAACACACACAGTAATACAGTGAAAACACTGAAAATGGATACAACACCAGTTTAGAAACATAGAGTATATGTATGTAAACCAAACAAGACCAAAACAACAAAAAACCAACATAAACAAGTCAAGATATGAATTTTCAAAACAATAAAAGTCTTACTCCATAGAAAACAATGGAAACGTTTATTTTAGACAAAGTACTTGGTTTGCGTCAAAGATAAAGCCACACAAGCGTTGGAAAAGTAAGTGATGCGTCGATTTATTTCTCGCAAGTGAGGCTGTGCATCATTTTCCTCTCTAGTTGGGTCAGCAAGATGTTGTTTATCTCACCTGCAAGAGAGCGATGTGTTGATTTCCAGACAGGCGCCTCGGATCCGTGCAGGCTTGCGTTGATTCTTGACGCCCAGAGATGAAGCGTGAGAAATCCGTCTGCACGGTGTTGGAATACCGCGCTGTGTGGGGTTTGCATCGTTATCAGCAGCCGCAAACAGGTGTTGAGTCGTTTCTCCAGCTGCGATGCATCAATCTCCCAGCCACGATGCAGGTGGAGCATCGATTTTGGCCGCAAAGCAGGTGGCACGTCGTTTTTCAGCTGCGTTGCAGATTGTGCATCTAAGGTTTCCCCACATGGTGTTCTGTGCGTGGATTTCAGTCTTTGTTCTTCTAACTTCACCTCTCAAGGGCCCAGGGACTGGATGGAATACCACTAGGCAGGGCAGGAGTTTCAGCAGAGAGCCCAGGTGCTGGTAGAGAAAGTCTTTTATGGCCCTGAGACTTCCAAACTGGAGGCAAGCTCAGTCCAAGCCCTTGGAGATTCTTCACAAGCAGGAATATACTACAACGGGCAGTCTTTGTCATTGATCAGACAGGAGCAGCAACTCCAGGCTAACCCAGCAAAGCACAGTCACAGGCAAAGGGGCAGTACTCCTCCTCCAGCTCTTGAGCTCTTCTCCTTGGCATAGGTTCCTCTTGATTCCAGAAGTAATCTAAGATTCTGGGGTTTTACGCCCACTACGTATAACCCTTTCTGCCTTTGAAGTAGGCAAACTTCAAACAAAAGTCTTTGTTGTTCACAAGATACTGCCTTTCCCAGGCCTCTGCGTGCCCATACAGGTGGAAGTGACCACTCCTCCGTCCACTCTAGCCCAGATGGCCCATCAGGATATGCAGACTACATTCCAGCTCCCTTTGTATCACTGTCTAGAGGGGATTGGCACACAGCCCAACTGTCAGTCTGACCGAGACAGTGAATACACAAGCAGGCAGAGTCACAGAATGGTTTAAGCAAGAAAATGACTACTTTCTAAAAGTGGCATTTTCATACTGACAATTTAAAAACAAACTTTACCAAAAGATGTATTTTTGAAATTGTGAGTTCAGAGACACCAAACTCCACATTTCTATCTGCCCCCAAAAGGAAACTGTACTTAAAAGATATTTAAAGGCAGCCCCCATCAAAGAGATAGGCCTTGGAACATTGAAAAATGAATTTGACAGTTTTTCACTGTTAGGACACGTAAACATGTTTTCAGGGTGGCTCATGTGGGTGGCACAATCAGTGCTGCAGGCCAACTAGTAGCATGTGATTTACAGGCCCTGGGCACTTTACTAGAGACTTACTAGTAAATCAAATGTGCCAATCATGAAAAAGCCAATTTCACATACATTTTACACAGGGAATACTTACACTTTAGCCCTGGTCAGCATTGGTAAAGTGCCCAGAGTACCAAAAACAGCAAAAACAGATTCCAGCACACAGTCAAAACATGGAAAGCAGAGGTAAAAAAAACAGGGAAGACCAGGCCAAGGGTGCCAGGTCTAACAGGCATCAATAATGAATGGTATATAAATTGGTTAAAAAAAGGTTTTTGATTTTGATTTATTTTGTTTTTGCTCCTCCTTGCTCTCAGGGTTGGGCTTCTGTATAATGAGTCAGTGTATAGACACTGTAGTAATATTGTTTTGGATGGTCAACAATATATAAGAACGCGAACAATATGTATCAATGGAGATTCTGCATACTAATTAGGTTTATATTTTCTGGTAGCTAGGCTTCTGGTATAACATTTAATATGTGATGTGTTTATGTTGCATTTTTGAAAAGTGGCGCACAGCTGTGAAACTCGTGTTGGCTATAATAGCTGTAGTGAATTTTAAAACTGAAGTTTCTATTTTGAAGATCGACATCATTAATACAAAGACTCATTGTTATTGATGGCATGTTTATGCACATAATATGTTTTGAATGCAGCCATTGCTGTTAGGAAATCGAAGATATATATATTTTGGTTGAATACATTTTCTGTGAAAGATATGAGTGATAACTGTTTGTAGAAAACTTAATTGAAACTTCAACTTGTTTAGTAATGATTGCTCCCAATCTTTGTAAATGTCTAAAGAGGTGATGCTCAGAATCTCCTCTGCAGTCGCAGCAGTAAGTGGAGTCCTGCAGCCACTCTTAACCATCAGCTTATAAGAGGACGACCTCTCCAAGCAAGTAACATTAAAATATCAGATGAGTTGTATAGGCAATGGATGAACCTATGCTCTCTTCTACCTGACCCTGAGCTTGACAGACTGGTGTTGCATTGATGGTGATCCTGCAGACACCAGACCTGTGATGAGTTGCATATACTTAATATGATTTCTAGGTGAGTGTATGAATCAAATGTGATATAGTAATGGTGCTGAACCTTGAGGTTTCCAGCGTTTCGTAGTTCAGTACTCTGGTTCTGGATCCAAAATCCATCCTTTCTATACTTTGGTTCTATATAAACTAAAGGGTTTCCCACAGTTAGGTAAATTTATTATGTTTGATTAATTAAAAGCATCCCTAAAATAGTCATAAAATGCAACCATAATGCAATTTCATTAAATCATCTCTAAATAAAACAATAAAATGTATTAAAGTATCCTTTAAAATTGTAGACTGTCTTTTGAGTAAAAAGTTGTTGAGGCAATTACCTTTGCTCTGGTTACATTCAGAATCAAACTTGCTGAAGGGCTGTAGATCTTTGCTTGAGCGTGCAAAGTGCATACGTGACTGAAGTTTCTTTGTGTCTCAACTTCGTCAGCTGATTTCTGATGAACCCTTTTCTGTAATCCAAATGCCTAAATATATATAGCATATGAAATATTGTAGTGAGATGTAGCCAAAGTATTTAGCTTTTTCTGATTTGTTCAGGAATTTATTGAAGATTTTACGTTTGACTTGGATGGGCCCAGTTCAAGATTGTTATTCACAGTTATAAGTGTATCATTAATTTAGAAACTCTTCCAGCCCTATATAAGTATGGTTAAGGAGGACAATATTGTCTGCATACTGTAGAATTTGTAGGTGAGTGTTGCTGGTCTTTGGGTAAAAATAATTTGATTTCTCCAGGGATGCACCTATGTGTGTGGAGAATAGGCTAACAGATGAGGGGGTACATACACCTCTGCCTCAAGCCCCTGTTGCTATAGCATTTTTTTTTTAATTAGTCAGTCCTTTTCCGATCCCTAGTCGGACCCAGGTGTCGGAGTAGAGTGAAATTATTGCTTAAAACAAATTAGACGGAATGTCCCAAGCTGCCAGCTTTTCCCACAGTATTTGACGATCAGTCTTGTTAAAGGCAACTGGATAGTCAATGAAGCAAACATGTAATGGAGGGGAGGCTTTGGAGTTAACAGTATGGTCAGCCTACAAAGATATTGACGCATTGTAATCTGTGGTACTGCAATTTGGTCTAAGCCCTGTTTGAAGCAAAAGAATGATGTTAATAGTTAATAGTTGACCACGTTTCGAGTTCCTGGAATACAATCTTCACACATGCCTTGCCTTCACCATCTAGCAGTGCAATTTTTCAGAAGCTGGAGGGAGTCATTCTGCTGCTCTTATTTTTATAATGTAGGCATAAGAGCGACTTATGTCAGGAGTCAACAACAGAGCTTGATAAAAACGAGGACCTGAACAGGACGGTCAGCCGGGGCTCCCAGGAATCTTTTTCAGAATTTAAAACGTAACTTATTTAGGTCTTCAATAGTACTAACACTTTTCTTCACATGACATTGAAATGTTGCTAGTCAACTGGCAGGTGTGACCTGGATATCCATAGAGATGCGATCATTATATTAAAGCTGCAAAATGAAATTCACCCAGTTGTCCAGGGCTAATCCATTTTCTCGCTGTGGATGTTCCTCGCCACCTAGAGCACTGACATATTTCCAAAACAGAGAAGGATCTTTACATTTTAGGTAGTCATTGATTGGAAGCTATTTACTTTTTGTGTATTTCATTTTCTTCTCCCATAGTATCCTTTTATAGTCTTTTCAAGATTATGCACGTTTCCGCTCTTGAAAAGGTCCCTGTCCCATTCTTAAGTGTTTGGTTAGTTCTGAAAGCTGCTCCTTTCTGTCTCCCATGACAGATGTCCACAGAATACTTCAAGCTAGATTGATTAATAAAAACCTAATGATTGTTTTCTACCTTTTACCTTAACAGATCGTGTCGAGGATGCATTTTCAACACCTTGGAGGCAGCGTAAGATCAGCTGATGCCTCATTGGTTGAAGAAATCTATATGTTGATAAATCATGCTGGACTAAAATAAAACTGTTTAGTGTTGTCTGCACAAACTTTTTAAAAGGTTTTATTAGCTTAAACAGCGTAGTCTGTACCACAAGTTATTCGTGCACTTTCCAGGTAACAATAATGAAAGCTTACAAACCCAACTCATTTATGGGCATGCTTAAACACAAAGGAGGGCAGAGGAAGGAGGGTAGAAGAGCTACACAGAGGACATATTAATCATTTTACTGCATAAAATAGTCCTAAGAATGCATGAAAGCCTTTGTTTACCTAGTGATGAACCAGAAAAAGTTCTTAGAGCTTTTCTGACAGAAAGAACAGTTTCCAGAGTCCCTAATTGTTTGGGCAAAGTGTTCCAAAATTGGGGCAACATCAGAGAAAGAGATTTTAAAGCCTAAGGGTAGTTTGACCTTAGGTGACTCAAGAATGCGACGGTCCTTGGTCTTCAGGCCTTGTAGGCCTCCATAGACAATCACAGACGGTCTGACCGCCACATAACAACTGCGGCGGTAGCGCGGTGATCGGACCACCAGCACCCCCACTTTTCATCAGCATAACGGTGTGGCAGTGCTGGTGGTCCTAATCCGCCAGGGCAGTGCTGCAAGCTGCGCTGCCCTGGGGATTATGACTCCCCTCTCCGCTAGTAGTTTCAAGGTGGTAGCACCCCCTGACCAGCCCCATCACAAATTACACTGACTGCTCTGCGCTTCCTGAGTAAATGACACACATTAGCATAGGCATCCTGAATTTTCAAATAGATGGAAGTGCTGTATGATGATATTTCTCTAAAGTAGTTTGGTATTTTGGGGTATTTGATCAATGCTGACAAGTGCTCTGGGGAGACTGTGATAAAAGAGCTGAAAGTGTTGGGAGTTTCAGACGTGAGCCAGTCTTTTGCCAAGGGGTTGAGTGTAATCTTGCCCCAGGAGCACACTGTTTAGGCAGTGAAGAAATTTTGAAAGTAATTACATCTTGTTGGTGAGGCTATTTTGACTGCAACAATGTGATCATTGATACATTTAAATATAGATCTGGATTCATTTGCAGAGGTTTCAGTCTGCACAAGAATGTGACTGCTTTTGTATCAGAATAGATCATTTATAGTTAATAGAGCTTTGAACTTAGTGCAGATGGGTGGGAATTTTGATGTTAACCAACCTTTTTCCAGCTAGATTTTCTTGCCTTGAGAAGTGAATCATTAAACCAAAGTTGCTGGGTTTAGATCGGTTGCATTCTAACTTGAGCAGGGCTATATCATTAACAAAGCAGAGTACGACACTGCTGTGAGGCCGGGCACAAATATCAATGTTGGTGGAGTGGTAACATGTTGTTTGAAAGGCAGTAATGCATCTTAAATGTGTGCTTCTGAGATATTTTTCAAAGACTCAATTCAGAATTTCATGGTCTGTTTGTTGTAGTGGGTGTGAGTTGAGGGATGAAATGTTGAACACCGTGAAGAAGTGATCAAAATAGATGGTTTCTATGGAGATAGGATGATTTATTATTTGAGTGATTAGTTCAAATGTGCAACCTTTGATGTTGGTTGTGCTGTAAGACAGTTGGCAGAGATTGTGTAGGTGAAGAAATGTATTTTAAGATTGAGAAACAGTTTCAATTTGGGGCCACAAAATAATGAATTTACATGAAAATATATCAGAATTGGATAGAGATCACCAGTGAGTGATGCAATTGGTCAGTTGATCTAGTAAGTCAATTTATTTGGAGGATGGTAAATAAAAAGTGGTGTTGTGGGGGAATGAACAATGGAAATGTGCTTGCATTTGAATTTGAAGTGATTAGTAGTAGGTGAGATTGGCTTGCAATTTAGCTAATTTTCGAAGATAAAGCTGACACTGTCATCCGGTTTTATTTGTCTGTCTTCTCTGAGGAAGGAGTAGACTCAAGGAACTAGGGAGTCCATCACTGCTGAGTCCTTTTTGCAGGGTCACCCCTAGAGTTCTGTCTTCTGTTGCTGAGTCCATGTTTGTTGCCATTAGGATGCAGTGCACATTTCCCTGCTAACCACTGGTAAAAGCATGTGATCTCTATCTGCAACATGGTACAATTGGCACATATCTGATTGGTACATTTGATTTACTGTAAGTCCCTAGTGAATGGTGCTACATGTACAATGGTCCTGTAAATTAAATGCTACTAATTGGCCTGGAGCACTCATTGTGCCACCCACAAAAGCAGCACTTTTAAAACATGCCTCAGGTCTGCCACTGTAGCCTGCAGTAGTTTTAAACTGGCTTTCGACCTCGAAAAATAAACCATTTGTCATGCCTAAATCTTCTTTTTTAATATTTATAAGCCATCCCTCAGGTAGGACCTTAAGGCTCCTGGGTCAGGTGCATTATATTTAAAAAGTATGACATGTATACTTAAGTTTTATATTTAATGGCAAGTAAACTTGTTTTTCACTGAAGTAATACCTATCTCTCTCTGACTAACACTGGGTTACCTTATTACATTTCATAAGTGCTAACTTTGAGTTGGAAGCAGAAAGAGATATGCTGTTTACCCTCAAATTAAATGTAATTTAAACTGGTCTATAGTGATGAAGTCAAATTTTAGGACACAATTCTGAAAATGCCACTTCTAAAGTTTTGGCATGAGCCTTTTGCCAGGTCCTAGGTCACATGATTGTGTATGACTCTGCTATTGGGGTTTTGGTATTGATTCCAGGCAGGTGTGGACAGGGTGGGCCATCCTGGCAGGATGACTGGGGAGGGGCTGTACCCAGCTCCACTTGCACTTCCAAGGGCCATTTGTCCTGCACACACAAAGGAATCTGACACCAAGCCTGCCCTACTTTTGTCAACCCCAGACAGTTTGGAACATTGATATGGAAAGGGTAAGATCTTTCCAGAACCAGTTGTGGGGGGTAGGACAGGAAATCCTCACACAGAAAGGCTGGCATCACAAATACATATTGGACCTCCTGAGCCAAACACCAGAACACTCTTGGGCCTATGGAAGTTACAGAAGGCCTGCTGTGCTGCCAGAGAACTGCCCTGGTGCTTGAAAGACTGCTGTGCTGTCTAAGAAGGAAGACTGCTCCTGCTTTCCTTCATCCCAGGCTAACCAGAGTGACTCCACTGTTAGTTGGCTAATCTCCTGTGTGAGCTACCAGGACACAACAATCCCAGTAGCCTCTCTGCAACTGCCCAGCTGACCTGCTGCAGCTGGAGCTGCAACTGGACCTGCCTGAGTCCTGCTGACCACTGCCTGAGGAGCATGAATCCTTGGCTGGCATCAGAGTTTACTCCTAAAAGTTAATGCAAATCCTGAAGTTTGGCCTCCTCCCGAATATGAAGGAGTGTGTTTGCACCACCTGTGATGACAGCCAGCTTGAAGGTCCGGTGAAACCTGCCCTTTGCACCAACAGCAACAGACAGTGAGGACCGGCAACGTGAGGTCTGCACTTCACGCTACAGCATCTACAGCCTATGAAGACCGCAAGTGAAAAGTACAGCAATGCTGTCCACAACGATTGACCAGCCCTTCGTGCTAAAGGTACATCATCCATGACAATGGATTTGCTCTTTACGTTACAGCAACAACTTTCTGCAACAACCTCAATCACAATTGGCCTAAACTTGTGACTTTCCCCTGGTCTGGCATGACCAGATGACCGCATGTGCCGCTTTGTGCTTCTAGGCACTATTTTCACAAAAAAAAAAAATATATATATCTATGTCTACTGATTGGATTTCTTTGCTGTTCTGGTATAATTTTGTTAATTAAATTTAACTTTATTTTTCTGAATTGGTTTGAGATTTTTCTAGTGTTGTGTTTTCACTCTATCGCTGTTTGTGCGCTGCATGAATGCTTTACACATTTCTTCTACATGAATCCTGCCTGCCTTGTGCCAAGCTACAAGAGGGCTAAGCACAGGTTAATTTAGTAATTTTTGTGGTTCACCCTAACAAGGATTAAGGTTGTTGCCTGAGTTTGACATTCACCCCTCAACCGATAACCCAATTTTTTACAATCACCAAATGATGGTATTTGGTTTAGACATGATTCAATATTGCATGTTATCAAGATTGTGTGTGTTAATGAAACAGGCAATGAGCATTGGGAGAACTAGTATTGTCGCTCAGAACCACTCGTTGAAAACATCCTACATTTATCTATCTATAATTCTTTATATTAATGTTGTTCATTTTGTTGACACTATTGTTAGTCAATGAGCATAGCAAGGAGCCTTGATGACAAATGTCCAGCAGTCTCTGCTAGCAGATGGTGGCGAAACACGGTACGCAGAGAAAATGTGATTTGAATGAGCTGCATTTTTTACTGAGATGAGACAGTTTGGTAGTTTGTTACGGAGAATAAAGCATCTCTATCACGACTATTTTTATATATGCTGGCTTAAAATAAAAGGATGAGAAAATAATTTTTCCATCTATTCTTTCTTCGCCCACATGAGGTTTCTTCAACAATAGCATGTGCATTATCACCATAATTGCCAGCTGGCTTGTGCTGTGTACTTCTCATTTTCATCTGAAGTATACTTCTAATTTTCATCTTGAGTGTTTTTCCTGACCTTAGTAGGCAGGCTTGCTATTCGAAAATCTCATTTGCTAATCTGTATGTTGCCTGTCAGCTTGGCTGTTGGAAAATATATTTCAGAAATAAATACCATGCACGTTGTGTGAGTTTATTTTAAAAATTGGTGCAATTGCTTCAAACAATCCATAGACCATGCAGCACTGATCGCAAGAAAGCTATCAGTATAGTTTCGGTGTATTTAGTATATTTATTTGCAGAGCGGCACAAACCCCATTAACCCCTTCGCTGCCAGGCCTTTTCCCCCTCCTGTGCCGAGCCTTTGCGGGTTCCCCTGAAGGAGACCAAGAAATTAGCCAAAATACAGTGAAAATTTGGGGAAACAAGGGCTGCAGAAGGCAGCTCGTGGTTTTTTCCCTGAAAATGGCATCAACAAAGGGTTTGCGGTGGCAAGATCACCATCTTCCCAGCTTTCAGTAACAGGCAGACTTGAATTGGAAAACCCAATTTTTCAATACAATTTTGACACCTTACTGTGATATACCCCATTTTTACAATTTGTTGTGCTTTCAAATTTCCGAAAAGTAGACAAAATTCTGAATTCAGCAAGGGGTCATTTGTGTACATCCTACAAGTGTTTTCTACAGAAAATAACAGCTGAAATAAAAAAATATTGAAATTGAGGTGAAAAAAACAGCCATTTTTCTCCACGTTTTACTCTGTACCTTTTTCCTGTGATGTCGGATTTTTGAAAGCAATATACTGTTACGTCAGCTGGACTCTTTTGGTTGCGGGGATATATAGGGCTTGTAGGTTCATCAAGAACTCTAGGTACCCAGAGCCAATAAATGAGCAGCACCTTGCAAAGGTTTTTTTTATTCTATACCGGGTATACAGCAATTCATTTGCTGAAATCTAAAAAGTGAAAAATAGGTATCAAGAAAACCTTTGTATTTCCAAAATGGCCACAAGATAAGGTGTTGAGAAGTAGTGGTTATTTGCACATCTCTGAATTCCGGGGTGCCCATACTAGCATGTGAATTACAGGGCATTTCTCAAATAGACGTCTTTTTTACACACTGCCTTACATTTGGAAGGAAAAAATGTAGAGAAAGACAAGGGGCAATAACACTTGTTTTCCTACTCTGCGTTCCCCCAAGTCTCCCGATTAAAATGGTACCTCACTTGTGTGGGTAGGCCTAGCGCCCACGAAAGGAAATGGCTCAAAACACAACGTGGACACATCACATTATTTCACAGAAAACAGAGGTGTTTTTTGCAAAGTGCTTAGCTGTGGATTTTGGCATCTAGCTCAGCCGGCACCTGGGGAAAGCTAGCAAACCAGCGCATTTTTGAAAACTAGACACCTAGGGAAATCCAAGATGGGGTGACTTGTGGGGCTCTGACCAGGTTCTCTTACCCAGAATCCTTTGCAAACCTCAAAATTTGACCAAAAAAACACTTTTTCCTCTCATTTCGGTGACAGAAAGTTCTGGAATCTGAGGGGAGCCACAAATTTCCTTCCACCCAGCGTTCCCCCAAGTCTCCCGATAAAAATGGTACCTCACTTGTGTGGGTAGGCCTAGCGCCCACAAAAGGAAATGGCCCAAAACACAACGTAGACACATAACATTTTTTCACAGAAAAGAGAGGTGTTTTTTTGCAAAGTGTCTACCTGTGGATTTTGGCCTCTAGCTCAGCCGACAGCGTGACATTGGCGCAAAAAAAAAAGATCCCCGGTGCCTAGTTGTTTCTGCCTCCCTTGGGGGCAGATTGACCTAAAATCAGCCGATCTGCCCCCAAGGGGGCAGAAATGGTATAAATACAATTTGCCCCCCAGGGGAGCGACCCTTGCCTAATAGGTCGCTCACCATCTCTAAAAAACAAACAAACACAAAAAAACACACAAAAAAAATGAGCCCTGGCGCCTAGAGGTTTGCCTCCCTGGGGGCAGATCGGCCTAATAATAGGCCTATCTGCCCCCAGCGGGGGCAGAAAAGGCCTTAAAAAAAAATGCCCCCCCCCCGGGAGCGACCCTTGCCCAAGGGGTCGCTCCCTCATGCCAATTTCATTTAAAAAAATAAATCCCTGGATTGCTTTACAATCCAGCTTTTGAAATGCTCAGAGAGACTTCAAAGGGAAGGAAATTCCTTTCCTTCCCTTTGAAGCCTCTCCGGCCTCCTCCACGTGGTCGGAAGAGAAATGCAAAGCATTTCTCTTCCGATCGTGCTGGAAGCTGAGCGAGATGGGAGGAGGCCTTGTGACAATCAGCGCGCGATCGCGCGCTGGCGTCACGGGGGGGTCGGGGGTGGAAGGGGAAGGCTTCCCCTTCCATCCCTGCCTTGGGGGGGGTGGGGGGGAACCCCACAGAGGGAGCGCTAGCGCTCCCTCTGGGCTCTGTGCCCAGGACGTAATGGTTACATCCTGGGCACACAAACACTGTGCCTCAGGACGTAACCATTACGTCCTGGGCACAGAAGGGGTTAAAGCCTTTTCTGGATATTCGCACCAAAAACATAATACAGATCGAATCACTGAGTCCACTGGAGGACTGTTTAATTTTGACCTTGTCAACCTTCTTAAGGATAAACTGCTCTGACCATAAAGCAACATTTACAAACTCACTATAAGGCCCTCTGGGGACAATAGTAAGATTACTAAGAGCAGTACGAATGAGTAAATCTGTGAACAAGGACTAATTGATAGTTTGAAACGTGTTGGGAGCCAGTGATTGGCTCAGTTTGTGCCACTAATGAAAGTTATGACGCCAAGTGCATCTCTGTTAGTGGGGTATTTTGTTGTGAAAATCTGTGCTGGCTGTCCTGCCATGAAGAGCACCCCCGCAGATGGAACAGATCCTATCTCGGCTTGGGGCCGACGTTTTTTAGTGTCATGGCTAGCAAGAGAAAATGATTTACGAACTGTACAGTCACTGAGTCCACTGGAGGACTGTTTAATTTTGGTATTGTCAACCTATTTAAGGATAAACTGCTCTGATCATAATGCAACATTTTCAAACTCACTATGAGGCCCACTGGGGGAGGTACTAAGATTACTAAAAGCAGGGAAAACCAGTAATCCCTTGAACAAGGACTAATTGATAGTTTGAAATGTGTTGGGAGCAAGTAATTGGCAAAGTTTGTGCCACTAATAAGAGCTATGATGCCAAGTGCATCGCAGTTTGTGAGATATTTTGTTATGAAAATGGATATATGTGTGTGTGTTTATATATATATATATATATATATATATATATATATACACATATAGTGGCAGTCACCAAAAGATAGTTATAGTTAGAAACTTGTTTCTATAGAAAAAGCATTTTTTTTACTTGCCTATATCTTCAAGAATTTTCACAAATATTTGACGCTCACAATCCATCTAGTGGGATCCGAGAAAAAGGGTAATCCCTAAACATGCTTTCTACATGTTAATTCCCATAGGGATTTTGAACAGGAATAGCACCTGAACTACTGGACAGAATTACACCAAATTTGGCAGAAAGATAGCTCTTGGTCAAGAAAGCGCCCTTTTTGTTATTTGGTGTAAGTCTGTTTTGACGTTTTTGAAATATTAATGAACCTTCTCATTTGTTTATATAGGGATGCGAAGGCTCCGCAAACCCTTCTGATCTCGTGCTGAGATCTGATTGGCTGCCAACACTTCAACAAGGAAGTGTTGAAAGCTATCTTGGGACTCGACTTAAGCCGAGTCCCAGACAAAAAGGTAAAAAATAAGAAAAGGTGCCAGGGTAGGCACACACTGAACCTTTAGCACTGGAATTCAGAAACGGGTAGTGAATCCACAGCCCCCTGGTGGGCCACATCCCAGGGCCATATTAAAGTAAAGGAGGGGGGTGCACCGGGCACCCTGTACTGGGGCTTAGTGAAGCCTCTGGACACCACCTCCCCAGGGCAAACATTTAATTTAATGCGGGGGCCTTGTTGGCCCCTCAGCAGCCGCAGGGGCCACCTCCTCCCCAGGGCTAATATTGAATTGTATGCAGGGGCTGCATGGCCCTTCCCCAGCCCCAGGAACCACCACCTTCCTAGGTCTATCTTTGAATGAAATGCAGGGAGCACAAAGTCGGCATACAGCCCTGGCAACCACCAATTCCCTGGGGAAAATATTCAGTGAAATGTGGGAGGGCCGCATAGCTCCTAGGCAGCCCCGGGGACTACCATTTCCCTAGGGCAAATATTCAATGAAATGCAGCCCCCTGCTGCACCAGGGAGCACCACCTCCCAGGGCTGAATATAAAGGAGATAGAGGATCTATTGTATACCCCTGGCCCCGGGGACCACCACCTCCACCCGGTAAGTTCTAATGTTGGAGGAGAACCACCGGCCCCCATTGTGGAGTCAATAATGGCCCTGGGGACCACCACCCCGCCCCCACGGTCAGCTCCTGTTATGTCCCGGGGTACCCACCCCTGGGACATAGCACTTTGCTCTGACTTTGCAGGAGCATTGACAGCTCCTGCCGTGTCAGAGCAAACACTCTATTCACAGCAAGTGACAACCGTCAAACAGCTGTCACTTGCTGCAAGCTGAGGTTTTCTCTGTTTCCCTGGCCTCAGGGGATGGGGTACCTGAGCTGAGATTAGCCCAAGGAGGGAGGCCACGCGGCCCCCACCCCCTAAAAAATAAAATGTTTAGGTTGCGACCCAAGGAATGGGGTCCCTGGGGCTGAGATTGGCCAAGGGAGGTGGGCCTCATGGCCTCCCTTCTCCATTTAATCAAAGCTGGGCCCCCGGAGTATGGGGTCACCCGGGGCCAATATCAGCCCAGGGAGGGGGCCATAAGGGCCCACCTCCCCCATACTGGCCATTCACCCATTGAGGTGGCACGTATTAACTAACAAATAGAAAGTGCTCCTTCTTACACCCACTTTCACACCCACATAGACCCTATCTCACTCACTCTCACACCCAGATAGACACTCTCACAGCCATTATCACACCCAGAGACACCCTCTCACACCTATTCTCATATCCTGAGAGACAGTTGATGCGGCCAACTCCAGCCCCCAAAACTATAAATATAATTGGCAGCCTAAGGTAACTATAACTCACACCCTCCCCAGGCTCTGCTAATTACCCCAGATAGTACAGCACTCATGACTACTTTTATAATGTCAAGAAAAATATCAAAGAAACATTAGAAGTCAAATTTTTGAAGAAAAAACTATGTATGCCGTGGGCACAAGTTACAGTTACACTAGGCTGCAAGTTATAGTTACTTGAAGTAACTGTAACTGTTGAATTTCTCTGTTTTTTTGTGAGTAAATTTAGTAAACAAACTATAATATCTTGGTAACCTTTGGTTTTTTTAAGTGAATTTTTAAGGTTTTGAAATTGTATTTCATAACTATAATGTACCAGTAACCTTTGTTTTTTTCAGTGAACAGAAAAATAGATAGGTAGATAGATAAATAGATAGATAGATAAATAGCTAGATAAAGAAGCTATTAAGAATAGAGTCTGATTGGAAAGAGTGAACATAAGCAAAAAAAAGAAATTCTGAAGTTAAAACCCCGAGACTGGAGAAGTGCAAGGCAAAAAGAATACCAGTAGGAACTAAATTAGGCAATAACACACACTGCAGTAGGTTCTATAAATGACTTAGAGTAGAAAACATTCAACCATTCAAACATTAAAATATTCAACCATTGATTAGCTTTGGGCATCTTGGATCATCTCATCTTGAGCCGATTAGCATAAATACACTAAATCAGTCCCCAAACCCTATTCCTCTATTTTTGCTTCATCTGCTTTTGTATTTATTGAGAGAACAAAACAAAGAAACAGGAGGTGAATACAGATTGTCCCTGCAAGGATAACAATGCAAGAGCTGCAGGTGAATGCTTGCACCATTTTGAATCTAACAAGAGAATGTGGTTGTACAGCCCTCTGATAATAACAAAAGGGAATTCCAGGGATTCATCAATTGGCACTGAATACAGTACTTCACAATTGGTGCTCCCCAGGAGAGGTACCCCCTAATTACTCTCATTGTGCCACGGAGCATGGGGTTTTCAGGCACTATTTCTCCCACCTTAATGGTCAGAATATTACTGGGGATTTCCCCTGAATCTACCCCATATGTACTGTAAACAGAGGGAATCCATAGAGATTTATTGGATCTGTGGAAGAGTAAACTACTGCACAATCACCATTCAGCTCGTTAGTCACCTTCTTCTTAGATGCATTGTTTTTGGTCGGCCACTAGTGGTCACAGAGGAAGTGATACCACCATCTCTTTGGTGCCATCCCCCAACCCTCTGCAACATGCTGAATTCCACAAATTTTTAACATGAAGTCATATTTGTTGAGTTAGATCTGTCACCCTTAGAGAGGTCTTCCCCCAAACACTTTGGGGGTCATTCTGACCCTGGCGGCCGGTGACCGCCAGGGTCACCGACCACGGGAGCACCGCCAACAGGCTGGCGGTGCTCCCGAGGGCATTCTGACAGCGGCGGTTCAGCCGCGGTCAGAAAGGGTAAACCGGCGGTCTCCCGCCGGTTTACCGCTGCCCCATTGAATCCTCCATGGCGGCGGAGACACCCCCTACCGCCATCCTGTTCATGGCGGGAAACCCGCCATGAACAGGATGGCGGTAGGGGGTGCCGCGGGGCATGGGCACTGCAGGGGCCCCCGTAAGAGGGCCCCACAAAGTATTTCAGTGTCTGCTTTGCAGACACTGAAATACGCGACGGGTGCAACTGCACCCGTTGCACCCCTGCAACTACGCCGGCTCAATTCTGAGCCGGCGTCCTCGTTGCAGGGGCATATCTGCTGGGCCGGCGGGCGCTCTTTCGGAGAGCGCCCGCCGGCCCAGCGGAAATGTTTAAATGGCCGCCGCGGTCTTTTGACCGCGGTGCGGTCATTTCACGGCGGTACCTTGGCGGACGGCCTCTGCCGTCCGCCAAGGTTAAAATCACCCCCTTTGTCTTCCTCCTCCATCTTTGCTAATCTTGTTTTTGCTGGCCTTAGGACTCTGCACACTTTATCACTGCTGACAAGTGCTAAAGTGCATGCGCCCCTGGCTTATCCCCAACTAACATATTTAATTTACTGTGAGTCCCCAGGAAAGGGGTACTATATGTGCACAGGATCTATAAATTAAATTAAATGCTACTATTAGGCCTACAGCACTTATTGTGCCACCCAATTAGGTAGCCCTTAAAAGCTACAGACCTGCCATTGCAGCCTGTATGAGCACTTTTAAAATACCATTTCGACAGAGCACTGGACTGGGCCACCTCCTTTCTCACCGGCAAAACCCAGAGAGTCCGCCTCCCCCATTCCGCCGAGAGGCCACCAAAATCATCTGCGGTGTACCCCAGGGTTCGTCCCTCAGCCTGACACTCTTCAACATCTACATGGTACCACTTGATAAAATCACCCGATCCCACAACCTCAACATCAACTCATAGGCCGACGACACCCAGCTGATCCTTTCCCTCACCAAGTACTCCGCCAAGACAAACCTCCACAAAGGAATTAAGGCCACCACCGAATGGATGAAGAGCAGCTGCCTCAAACTCAATTCTGACAAGACAGAAGTCCTCATCTTTGGCTCCACCCGCTCTGCATGGGATGACTCCTGGTGGCCTACCATTCTCGGAGCAGCTCCGACTCCCACCGACCACCACACAACCTAGGATTCATCTTAACTCCACATTATCCATGACCCAGCAAGTCAACGCCATCTCCTCCTCCTGCTTCAACACCCTCTGCATGCTCGAAAAGATCTACAAATGGATACCCACCGAAACCAGAAGAACAGTCACCTAAGCCCTCGTAAGCAGCAAACTGGACTACGGCAATGCCCTCTACGCAGGAACCACGGCCAAACTCCAGACGAGGCTGCAATGCATCCAGAACACCTCCTCACGCCTCATCTTGGACATCCCCCCCACTGCCACATCACAAACCACCTGAGAAACCTGCACTGGCTCCCAGTCAACAAGAGAATCACCTTCAAACTCCTCACCCATGCTCACAAAGCACTGCACATCACCGGACCAGAATACCTCAACAGACGGCTCTCCTTCTACACCCTGACCCGGCATTTCTGCTCCACTGACCTCACCCTTGCAACTGTCCCACGCATCCCCAGAACTACAACCAGCGGTAGATCATTCTTGCTCCTCGCCGCCAAAACGTGGAACACTCTTCCCACCCACCTGCGCCAGACCAAAGACCTCCTTACCTTCAGGAAACTTCTCAAGACCTGGCTGTTCGAGCAGTAGAAGCACCTCCCCCCTTCTCCCCCGCACAATCCACAGCACCTTGAGACCCTCACGGGTGAGTAGTGCGCTTTACAAATTCCTGATTGATGGATTGGCAAAATATTCCTTCTGTCAGACTCAAACCTTGCTTTTCAATGCATATGTCACCCATAGGGTAGGCCCCGGACATTGAATGTTGGACATGTACCTCTAATTTTCACATGTCCTGGTTGTTTAAAACTCCTAAAGTCATTTTCATTACTATAGGGTCTACCTCTCCCATAAGATAACATTGGAGTTGAATTATTAGATTTAATGCGTTGTAACTTACAAATGGGAACAGGTACCATTTCATGTTTGATGTCTTTGGAATTGTAATGAAAAATCCGCTCTTACAGTAAAGTTGTAACGTAAGTTACAATTTTGAAAATGGTACATTAGAAAGTTGGCAATTTCCTGTCTTACATATTTATGGCCTATAGCCAGTATCAGGGTCACGTGACTGGGTGCAGCTGACAGTTGGGCTTTGTGTATTTGTCCTAGACAGCCACACACAATAGAGAGCTTAGGTGTGCCTGGATGGGAGGGTGGAGCTTGGGAAAGTCCTACTTATACTTGAAACGCTGCCTACACAGAAAGGGATGTATACCCCCTGTCGTTAGTATATAGTCAGGGCAGGGAAGTCAAGAAACCTGTGCACTTTAAGGAGAAACCTCTATAAGCTTCTCCTACTTTGAAGGAGGCACCAGGAGACACCAACTCTCAAGTATTAGGACCTGTGGATACTACAGCAAAAAAGGACTGCTGACCTGCTTTACTGTCTGAAGCACGGACACTCAGCTGCCCTGCTACTCTGCTGATCTGCTGGCTGCTGCCATGCTTGCTGAAAAGGAAATGTGGGTCTACACCATTCATTCCAGGATGTACTGACTGCAAGGGTCAGTCACCTGGAATCCTGTTCTGAGCTACAGAGACACAACAAGCTCCAGAGGCACATTGCTACTGCCAAACTGACCTGTTATCTAGAATTGCAACTGAACCACATCTCCAGATTGTCTTTTGAGCTTTTTCTTAATGCAGTCACTAAGTTTGCACAAGTGGTGGTGGCAATTTTATTGTTAGGTTGTAGGAACTTTCTTGCTTTATGCAGAGTCCAAAAATGTCCTACAGTGAAATGTGAAGAACATGTGTGTTTTTAAACAGTTGGAGGTTTACAGGACATTGAGGATAAGAACTCTTTGTGGGATAGACACAAGGCATACCACTCTGGACACCTACATTTGTCTAGTTTTCAGAAATGTACATGTTTGGTAGGTTTCCTTAGATGCCGGCTGAGCAAGGGGTCCATTTTCAGCAGCTGCTAACATTGTAAAAAAGGGTCTGTTTTTGGATGGAAGAATTTGATCTGTCCATGTTGCATTTTGGACCCTTCTCTATTGCAGGTACAAGGCCGACTCACACAAATAAGATACAATTTTTTATGGGAGATTTGGTTGGTGTGAAATTTGAGGATCCACATGGATCACATAACTAAACCTCACAGAAATTTTATGAATTTGTGTATTTTCAGGCACAGTTTGAGGTTTGCAAATGTGCCTGGGTAAGAAAACCTCATTAGAACCATACAAGTCACACCGCCCAGGACATCCCATGTGTCTGTTTTTCAGAAATGTTTGAGTCTAGAGGGTTTTTCTGGGTAGCGATTGAGCTAGGTCCCAAAACCTGCCACAACCCATATTGTAAAAATGCATGTAATGAGATGGATGAAATATTATGGCTCCGGATCTGGAGTGTGTTGTGTCACAGCCACTAGACCCCGCAAAACAACTGGCATAGAGAGTTTTATCAGGAGACGCTTGAAAAGGCAGAATGTAAGAACATTTGTTATAACCAATTGGATTCCTCTGCATTTGGTTCTTCCAAATGCAAGCCAGTGTCAAATAAAGAAGACATTTTGCAAAATGCCCTCTGAATCACATGCTAGTAAGGGTACCCACAAATTCGGAGATGTATACAAATACTGCTTCTAAACTCAGTATCTGCTGAACATTTTAGATATGCATAGGTTTCCTTCATACTCATTTTGAACTCTTTATATTTTACCATAAAAATTGATCAATACTGTAACTGAATGTCTAAAAGTTGAGTATATCTTTATTAAGAATTAATCTGTACACTGTACAAAATAAAAATAAAGAATTGTAAGGTGCAGCTCAGTTGTTGGCTTTAGGTATCCCAGGTTCTTGGAGAACCTACAAAACCTATATATCCCTGCAACATTGTTATTGTAAATCACCCATTGTGACAAGAAGTTACAAATGAAAGAGTTGTCATAATTTGCTTTCAGTATTTTTTTGTATTTCAACAGTTAGTTTCCTTCAGAAACCTTGAGTGATCTACACAAACAACCCCTTGCTTTAATAAAAATGTTGTCTACGTTTCATAAATGTAAAGCTTTCTGCCAACTGATTTTAGCCAGTAGAAGGTGCAGGGATAGGTGCTGCCATGGATCTCCATGATTGCCTTGGACACCTTTGCTATCATGGTGAGATGGTGACATAGTAGTTATTTCATCGGGTAGTCAAACGATGATGAGTTATCACATGGAGTGTGTCACATCATGTGACACCTCTTTTATGAAGTGACCCTTTGTTTTTATTTGCCACTCTGCCCGATGGACAATGTTGCACCTTTGAAAATAAGATCAGGCCTTTGATAATGAAATCTGGTGCTCAGCATCAGCATACAGCAGCTCAGCTGGTTAATATCATGTTATAGTCACAACCAGCTCAGAATAAAGACAGGCAGTTCCCTTGGACAACAAGCATTGCTCCTAAGGCCATATTCGAGCAAAGGCTTGATTTCTTTTTAACTGCCTTACCATTCTGCTCTCTAAAAAAAGTAATGAAAACCTTTCGAACTCTTAAGTATTGATTTATGTTTAAATAGCTGTCAAGTTTTCAGATTGCTTATCTGTGAAATTTCCATGGTTTTAGTGTACTTATGAGTGATATTCAAATGTGTGGACCTTAGAGTGACACTTTCACATGAGTAAAACCAAACAAAGAAGTACCTGGAAAGATATAAGTATCAGAAATTACACTGATTTGAGCAATAAGAAGCTCTAAAAATAACTTGAAACTGCTGCAAAGCCTCTGAAATGAGATTAACTTACTGCCCCTTTCTGAGATGATCTTTATTGAACGTCAATGAAGAAAACAAACTCAGTGCATTTTCAATTCTATTTCTTTACCTTGTGGGAGTGTGGACAATTTATAAATATTCTGCAACTCTTAGCTACTGTAGGAAGCTGGCCTGGTGTGTGGTGGGTACCTAAGATACTTGCACCGTATAGCAGGTCCAGGTATCCCCTATCCCCTATTAGTGTAGTGCAGGCAGTGTCTAGAAACCAGGCTCTCAAGAGGTAGCTGTGGATGAGCACACAAGGCTTATCTAGGAGGCATGCAAGGCTCATGCAGTGCCACTGTGGTCACACAGCACTTATACACATGAAACAATAAAAAATAAAGCTACTTTATTATGGTAACACAGCATCAAAAATACTATAGAGGCAATACTCCCTAAGGAAGCAAGTAATACACAAGTTATATACACTAGTTGTCAGAAATGGGCATACGAATAGTTAGAAAACAGTGTAAATAACAATAGAGAATAGTGGATCTAGGGGAAGCACAAACCATATACTAAAAAAATGGAATGCAAGAGTGTCACCCCCACCTAGGTAAGTGGAGTGTGAAGATGGGTGCTGGGGGTACCAGGAAAGCACAAAGGTAAGTACCACAACACCCCCCAACAACCAGGAAAGCAGGAGTAAATTACTAGAATTTCCCCAATGTATCCACTTAGAAGAAAAGAAGAGAATTGCAAAACCCAGAGATGACTGTAAGAAACCAACGGTGGATTCCTGAAGAGGAAGAGCTGTGGAAAGATGGGGCCAAGTTCAGAAGACACAGCAGAGTCCAGTGGGAGCAGGAGCCCCTACCCACTAAGCTCAGGGTACAGGAGTTGGTCAACGGTGAGGACGAAAAGTCAGCACTGCAGCGCTAAGGTCAGAGTTGAGTTCCTGGAGGATGCAGGTGATGTCCTATGCAGGCAGGAAGATTGCAGTTGGGATTCCGTGTTCGGATTCCACCAACAAGCTTTGGCGTAGGCAAAACCTGTGATTGGCGGAAAGTGTTGCTGTCGGGGACCAGCAAGGCCCAGGAGGACTCAACCCAGGAGGGAGAGTCAGAGGGGGTCCTCAGCATCATAGAGAGCACACAGAATCGCAGGCAGCACTCACAGGAGTGCCACAGGACGGGGACACAGATGAACAAGGAGCCCATGCAACACTACAAAAACGAGTTCCACGTTGCAGGAGAGCCACTCAGGGAGCTGTGCGTTGCAGGAAGGAGTCCTGGGGGCTGGAGCTACATGATGCCTGAAGACCCTTGGAAGAAGTGCCAACAAGCCTTGGCAGCTGCAAAAGACATGGTGCGCGGGAGTGCTGTCCTGTGTGGGAAGGCCAGGGCTTACCTCAACCTAAGTTGGAAAGCTGGTAGAGAGGACCGTCTGGACAACTTCCAACCACCACCAGTGTGGCAGGATCCACACAGCTCAACAGGAGAGGGGATCCACACAGCTGGTCTTCATTGCTGTTGGTGCCTGCAGATGCAGGGGAGTGACTCCTTCACTCCAAGGGAGATTCCTTCTTCTTTCCTGTGCAGACTGAAGACAGGCTGTCGTCAGAGGATGCACAACTGGGGAAATGTTGCAGCAGTTAGAAGGAGCCATGGGAACAATGTTGCAGGTGAAGTCTTGTTTTTTTTTGCAGATTGGCGGGTCCTGGAGAGTCCAGATGCAGTTTCTTTGGTCAGAAGTTGAAGTAAAGGATGCAGAGGAATCCTGCTGAATTCCTGCAAGCTGAATCTGAGGAACTACCCAAAGCAGAGATCCTAAATAGCCCTGAAAGGGGGGTTGGTCACCTAGCTGGGTGACCACGCATCAGGAGGGGGCTCTGACATCACCTGTCTGATGCTCGCAGAGTTCCCTGCCAACTTTGGATTCAAGATTGCAAAATCCAGGGACCCTCTGGAGGAGCTCTGGGCACCACCCCTGGGGTGGTGATGGACAGGGGAGTGGTCACTCCCCTTTCCAATTCCCAGTTTCAAGACAGAGCAGGGACTAGAGGTCCCTGAACCGGTGTAGACTGGTTTATGCATGGAGGGCACCAAATGTGCCCTTCAAAGCATAGCAGTGGCTTTGGGAGACTAACCCTCCCAAGTCCAGTAACACCTATTTCCAAAGGAAGAGGGTATAACACCCCTCTCCCAAAGGAAATCCTTTGTTCTGCGTTCCTGTGTTTGAGCTGTTCAAGCAACAAGAGGGCAGAAACCTGTCTGGGAGATGGCAGCAGCTGGGGCTGCCTGGAAAACCTCAGAAAGCTGTAGGAGCAATGCTGGGGGTCCTCTAAGGAGTTCCCAGAGTGCAAGGAATCATACAACCAATACTTGGAAAAGTATTGGGGTATGATTCCAACATGTTTGATACCAAACATGCCTAGGTTCGGAGTTACTATTATGTAGCTGGAAATAGGTAGTGACCCATTTAAAGTACACATATAAAATGGCATCCCTGCACTCTCAACGTCCAGTAAAATGGGTCTGGAGTTTGTGGGGGTACCTCTGCTAGTGCAGGGGTGTGCTCACACACAGGTACATGCACCCAGCCCTCTGGGCTGAGAGAGCCTACCATAGTGGTGACTTATAGTGACCTGGTGCAGTTACCTGTAGCGAAAAGGGGTGCATGCACCCAGTTCATGTAGACTGCAATGGCAGGCCTGCAGAACCCTTTTCATGGGCTCCCTATGGGTGGCATACTAACTTCTGCAGCCCATTGGGATTCCCTGGAACCCCAATGCCCTGGGTACCTAGGTACCCTATACTAGGAGCTTACATGGGTGCACCAGTATGCCAATTGTGGGATGAATATAGAGTTTTGGGAGAGAGACCATAATCACTGAGGTCCTGGTTAGCAGGATCCCAGTGAACACAGTTAAACACACTGACATCAGGCAGAAAAAGGGGGTAACCATGTCAAGAAAGAGGGTACTTTCCTACACATACCCAGTAGGGGACCTTGGAAAAGAGCGAGAGAAATGAAATTGTAATTCTAACAACAATAAATATTTTTCATAAACTTAGTAAATTCTCAGGAGTCAATAGTTGGATTTGTAGTTATAGGTTTAAAGTTTTATTTTATCATAAGTGTTACATCTTTTCTTTATTAATCAAGCATAAATTACAGAACATTGCATGAAGAGTGTCCGTTAATCTAATCCCTATTCTATTATTCTGAATCAGTATGCATATTTTTAAATTTGAGTAACTTCTGAAAAGCTTCCCCATAGTAAAGAACATATGAGGTTTAGCAGAAATAAATCATTTTAGTCAGATAATAGCAACAAAGGAATACGCATCCGAGGACCAGTCTATCAAGTAAAGCTATTAATAGTCATAAAGATCATAGTATCAGACTCTAGTAGAGAATAGTCTAGGCAGAGAGTAAAGTCCATCTGAAAGTCGAGAGCGAGAGAGTTTCTGTGTCTTGCTCACATGCATGCCCAGTCCTAAATGTACTGTATACTGTGTCTAAAATGTCTAGCTATACTTTTTCAGAGACCCTTTTTATAACAGAATGCAATGATTTTTTTTTTATAACAAATGTTGTACTAGTCTGACCAATGAACAGACAGGTACATCATCAGACCGGAACACTTTTCTTCAAGATGGCAAGTTTAGATAAAGAGAGTTCTAACATAAGATACAATTCGTAAAAGCTTTGAACATAGTGAAACATTACAGAGTTTTCTCATTCATCTTGGACTCTGAAAGAAAGAACGCTCAAGTAAGTTTTAAGTGTATTTGCATTATATCACCTCCTCTCTCACACATCTTCAGACTAGAAGCCTATTCATAAAGAAGTACGTTTAAGACTAGTTTAGAAAGTTTGGGGATTCCAATACAGGTTAAGCAGTTAGTAATGAATACAAATTATAACTTTCATTGTTAGCATAGGATGTTTTCATCATGCAAAGGCCATGCAAAATTCACAAAATAATAATTCTGCTGAATTAAGGCAGTTTGGAATTTGTTAACTTTAGCAATTGAGTAGGGGTGGGTGGTGAGTTCCATTCTGCTGGCAGAGTTAACAAACTTTTTGGCACTTCGCTCTCTGCTTGGAGCAAAGAGTTTGGCCAAAATGTTCGCTAGCCTGGCAGGATGTCGGAGCTCCCCGGCGTGTGCACTGCGGCCCAGTTATGGGCCACACAGCACAAGCACAATCTGGGCTTGCACTGTGTGGCCCATAACTGGGCTGCACTTTACACTCGGCCCAAAATGAAAACAACATTTGCCCTACGACAGCATTTAGGTCAGACCCTCATTTTGCTTTCTCTTCTATGTGTACACGAGGTCTGGCACTGAGTCCCTGGGAAAGGAAGTGGTTTTATGCAGTACGGTGCTGAGGCCAGCAGAGGTAGCTGTAGACTGGGGGAGCATCAGCTGCTGAGTGGTACTCTGGCAGCCCCCAACAGTTAGAGATGTGTGTGGCCTGAGAGAGTGGCTTAGGGCCCAGTGGCAAGCAAGGCTAGGTACTTTTTGAAAATACCAGACGTTTTTGAGGATAACAATTAAAAAGTGAAGCATCTACTCAGTTCTGTCATTAAAAAAACAGCCAAACCAATGCACACTCAATCCACCACCCGATGCCAAAACCATCCATGGAGGTCTCTACTGAAAACAAATATGAGCTTGGGGACCGACCCTGCTCAGAATTGACTGAGAGCTGCTTCTAAATACAGTAGGTCCCTGTCCTAGCTCCCTGTACCTGTGACAGCTCCCTATCGTGGTCAACGCTGTAATTCACAGCTGTTGCCCACTTACTCTCTGCTTTCCCTTCTGTTTTTATCCCCATTGCCTCAGCTCGTGCCGGTTTTTTTGTTCTTTGTCCCTGTTAATTTTGCCCTGTTGTCTTGCCTCTGTCCCTTTGTTTTGCCCCATATACAGTAACTTTGAACCCTAATCTTTGAAGCTCTATTGGCTTCTCATGTCAAACAATGCCATCCTTGCCCCTCTGCTCACCACATGGGAGCAGCTCACCACCCAAAACACCTTGACAATCATGAACCCTAGCCACTCTGGACCCCTGTCTCCACCACCCGGGGGCAAGAGAATTAGCAGCAAACTCACCACCATTCTCAATGCATACATCACCACGGCCACCTTCCCCCAATCAATGGAAACATGCAGAAATCAGGCCTCTCCTCAAGATACCTTCGACTAACCTCATCTAACTCATCCCCTTCCACGTCAGAGTCCTTGAGAAGGGCATCAACCGACAACTTACCGAACACCTGGAGAAAAACAACCTACTGGACACATCCCAGACCGGCTCCATACCAACCACAGAACTGAGACCATGCTGATCACTGCTACCAATGACATCAGAAACATCCTCAATAGGGAGACACAGCAGCCCATGACACAGGTGTCACCTATGGGCAGTGGGTCTTTGGCAATTTGTGAAACATTATGCAAAATATAGAAAAGCAAAATGAGTTTGCCCCCTTTACTAGGTACACTCAATGAGCTTCTGCGTTCTTGATGTAACTTTTGTTGTACTTGTTCTTGCTGCCATTTTATGGACCCAGAGTGGGTGTTAAAAGCTCTGGCACTGAAATACAAACTTCATAGAATCAAAGCATACAATTGTAAATTTAGGGTAAGTGAAAAAGCTCCCATACCCACAGGGGAAGACATGCATCCTATTACAGGTGATCTATCATTTTTTATAGGAGTAAATACAAAGAAAACAGGGCATTCATGGCCAGGTTGTGTGTGCTGGCCTTACAGCACTGCAGGGCTAGCTCAATGCTTTCTAATGTTGCCCATTTCAATTGATCTGACCTATACAAATTAGAGATGGGTTAGTGGGATCACCAGTTCATCATATTTGCCAGCAATACTGCCAGGTCTAAGAACCTCCAGATGGAAGTTGCAGCTTTGGGGCATGACATTAATCCTAAAAGGCAAAATATTCTATTCCACTCATGGAATTGGTGGAATTTGGGCCACTCTGTGTTACTCTTTAATGCAGAGTTCTAGCCAAATTTTGCCAATTGCCGTGTGGTGGAATTTGAATCGTATGAGGCCCCAAATTATGCAAGCGTGCTTTGGCATCCCCTAGCATGATTTTCTAATGTGGGCTGTCGTTGGTGTTCAGAGTCAGAGGGCTGCTGTTCGAGAACATTTGCTGAAGCTCGAGTAGATATTCTACTTGAGTAGCAGCAAAATCAATTCAAATGGCTGCGCGCTCTTGCGCAACACATGGTGCAGTTCGCACTGATTTTCAGTGCTGCTCGTGCTGCTGCCACTAAATTACAATGTGAACAGTGTGAGCCCCTTGGTGGAGTTCAAAAATCTTGTAGAGTTTTTCTGTAGCTCTATGGAATTCCACAGAGTGAGACTTGACAAGTTTGGTCCATAGCTGGGAGGTAACCTCCCTCCAAAAGCCCTGAATAAGATTGTAGGCCCAAACAATGTGGAAGAAGAACAACTTAGTCCCCCCTCATGTGGGATATGTATTAATGACCCTTAGGTACATGATCAGTAACCTCTTTAGTGCAAAATGATGCGTGTTCTTAAACTGGATGTGTTAAATCTTCCATTTTAGAAGCCTTTACAGTAAGTACAATACAACTGCCCATTCCAATTCCAGTATTTTTTTTCCAGATCCCTATGTCATTTTGCTTTTTGGTCTTTTAGGTCAAATTTTATGGCATAACTAAGGGACATCTACAGAAGTGTTAAAGTTCACAATTGTCTTTGCTTGTCGCTTGTCTTGCAGCTCTATATTAGCTTGGTTAGTTGCTATAACCAGCAAAGCATGTGCCAAGAACCATTCCAAAAGTATAGCAAAGCTCTTTCTAACTTCTGAGATGGTTCTCATTACCCCAAACTTGTACATGTTCCCAACCAGGGTCATGTTTGCATTGGCCTAGAGATGCCAGCAAGTCAACTGTGCTCCCTTTCAGAATCTGGGCAGATACTACAGAGGCAGTTCAGGCACATGTGCAATATGCTGGACATATTTCCTCTGATATCTAGTCCAGGAGTAGCTTGCCACACAGGCAGGAAAGAGTATGATGTGTTTAGCTTGCAATGGCAAAACAAGTCTTCAGGTATTGTTCCCTCATTCAGAGATTTGCTGGCATATGTGGACTCCATATTGACCTCTGGTGTCAGCTAACCTATCATCCATTGCAGTTGTGTCACCAGCTGTAGGATTCCAAGCCTGGTGCACCGAGGTCACCCTGGATAGTAGCAGTTTATCTAATGTAACTCTATTTCTCCCAAACCCACACATCTATTCAGCAGTTATTTTGGCTCTTTGATATATCACTGCCTAGGAATTACTGGGAAATTTCCAAATTAGTACAATAGTCTAGGGGAGAACACAATTTTGGACAGGGTTATTCTACAACTTCTTCAAAACTAGACCAGCAATGTATTCATTGACAAAGCCATATCAAAGTTCCTAGCAATAACATCCTTGTTCTTACATTTGCACCCACAGTTACCAGAAGATATGAGACTCCCATTTGAACTTTGTAGCTTGTAGGATTATTAGCTGTGGGGTTCCTTGACTGATTAGCGGAAAGAAGCAGGACTTGCTCTTGCTGACAAGGTTAAATCCTCTGCTGAAATCAAATAGTTGTGTCAGAACTGGCGTCTGTTTACAGATAAGAGTATTTTCTACATATAGCAATATAGATTGCACATCGTTTCCTATTCTTACCCGTGGAGCGTGCCCGTTCACCACACATTCCATGTCAATGGCTCAGTTGTCAAGGTGACCAGAAGAGAGACAATGTGCATCCTTCCTATTTGCCTCTTTTTACAAGCCAGGGTTTAGAAATTTTGCTTTCAGTTTTAACATGGGCACAGGATCAATATACAGTAGCTGTACACAGGCTAGGCTCTCCTTGTCAAAGCTCATTTTCTGTAGGACATTAAAAAGGTACTACCTGCTGATACAGTCAAAGATCCTCTCCACATCTATGGAGGCCATCCGCCAGTGAACCTATGCTACAGGTATAGCATCAAGGGTATGAAAGCCTTTGTAAGTAAGTAAGTAAATGTAATTAGCATAGTTAATTAAAATCAACGCTAATTGAAAACACATCACAATGTCGGCTAATAAGCGCCCACAAGCACTTTAGTAATAGTTAAAAACAGTCAATTACAAAAAACAATAAAAGCAGATCCCGGTAGTATTTAATTGATGTACCTCTAGACTACTCACTTTCACAGTGGATTGGCCCCGCCTAGTGGTCATAACGCTTAAAACTTGTCTTAGAGAATGGTCCAAAAGTGGGGTCTTAAAGACAAGCCCTTTCTTATAGCCAGGTGTTAGAAATGGGGTCTTTGGTTGACAGTCAGGTTACCCCCTGTTCAAGCAAGGACCCTCACTCTAGTTAGGATAAAAGAGAATCACCCTCAGCTAACCCCTGCTTACCCCCTTGGTAGCTTGGCAGAGCAGTAGGCTTAACCTCAGAGTGCTGGGCGTAAAGTATTTGTACCAACACACACAGTAACTTAATGAAAACACTACAAAATGACACAACACCAGTTTAGAAAAATAGGAAATATTTATCTAGACAAAACAAGACCAAAACGACAAAAATCCCACATACACAAGTCAAGTTATGATTTTTTAAAGGTTTAAAATAAAAAGAGTCTTTAGGTAGTTGTAACAACACACTAGCGCTGCTAGCGTGAAAATGTACCTGGTTTGCGTCAAAAATAACCCCGCACGGGCGGTGTGCGTCGAAAATAACCCTGCACGGGTATATGCGTCGAAAACAGCTCGGCACGGCGAGGCGCGTCGAAAAAGCCAGCCACGCGACGGTCCGAAAGTCCCGCGGCGCTGGTTGCGATCTCTCAGCCTTCGTCAGCGATGCTGCGCGTCGTTTCTCCTGCTCCGGGCGTCGATTCTCCGGTCGCGTTTCCTGCGGCGTCGTTTCTCAGCTGCGGAGCCGGCGTCGCGTCGTTTTCTCAGCCGCGATCGGATTCGCGTCGATCTTTTCTCCGCACGGCGCTCGGTGCGTGTATTTTTGTCCTTAGGCTGCCAGCCTCTCCTTTCAGGGTCCCAGGAACTGGAAGGGCACCACAGAGCAGAGTAGGGGTCTCTCCAGAGACTCCAGGTGCTGGCAGGAAGAAGTCTTTGCTATCCCTGAGACTTCAACAACAGGAGGCAAGCTCTACATCAAGCCCTTGGAGATTTCTTCTTCAAGATGGAAGGCACACAAAGTCCAGTCTTTGCCCTCTTACTCTGGCAGAAGCAGCACTGCAGGAAAGCTCCACAAAGCACAGTCACAGGCAGGGCAGCACTTGTTCCTCAGCGATCAGCTCTTCTCCAGGCAGAGGTTCCCCTTGATTCCAGAAGTGTTTCTAAAGTTTGTAAGTTTGGGTGCCCTTCTTATACCCATTTTAGTCTTTGAAGTCACCTTTCTTCAAAGGGGACTCACACCTTCTTGTGAAATCCTGCCTTGCCCAGGCAAGGCCTCAGACACACACCAGGGGGCTGGAGACAGCATTGTCAGAGGCAGGCACAGTCCTTTCAGATGAGAGTGACCACTCCACCCCTCCCTCCTAGCAGAGATGGCTAATCAGGAAATGCAGATCACACCCCAGCTCCCTTTGTGTCACTGTCTGGTGTGAGGTGAAAAACAACCCAACTGTCAAACTGACCCAGACAGGGAATCCACAAACAAGGCAGAGTCACAGAATGGTTTAAGCAAGAAAATGCTCACTTTCTAAAAGTGGCATTTCCAAACTCACAATCTTAAAATCAACTTTACTAAAAGATGTATTTTTAAATTGTGAGTTCAGGGATCCCAAACTCCACATGTCCATCTACTCTCTAGGGGAATCTTCACTTTAATCATATTTAAAGGTAGCCCCCATATTATCCTATGAGAGAGAGACAGACCTTGCAACAGTGAAAACGAAATTGGCAGTATTTCACTGTCAGGACATATAAACCACATTACTATATGTCCTACCTTATCCATACACTGCACCCTGCCCTTGGGGCTACCTAGGGCCTACCTTAGGGGTGCCTTACATGTAAGAAAAGGGAAGGTTTAGGCCTGGCAAGTGGGTACACTTGCCAAGTCGAATTTACAGTGTAAAAATACACACACAGACACTGCAGTGGCAGGTCTGAGACATGATTACAGAGCTACTTATGTGGGTGGCACAACCAGTGCTGCAGGCCCACTAGTAGCATTTGATTTACAGGCCCTGGCACCTCTAGTGCCCCTTACTAGGGACTTACTAGTAAATCAAATATGCCAATCATGGATAAACCACTTACATACAATTTAAACAGGAGAGCATATGCACTTTAGCACTGGTTAGCAGTGGTAAAGTGCTCAGAGTTGAAAAGCCAACAGCAACATGTCAGAAAAATATAGGAGGCAGGAGGCAAAAAAGTCTGGGGATGACCCTGCATAAGCAAAAGTCCAACACGACCCCCTACCAGCCTAAAGCCAGGGGAGAACAATCAATACCTTGATGTACTTCCCTGATTGGGGCGATAGAACAAGGACCCAGGCCCACAACAGCAGGGGCATGTTCCAGTTCTACGCCTTCCTGACTCCAGTTGGATCCCTCTGTCCATACTCTCAGGGCCCACTAAGCTAACCCATGGGGAACCCTTCTCCACATCTACAGACACCATCTGTGCAACACCTAACTTTACTTTGCTCACAGATGTATTGCAATGGGCAGATAGTACCACCAGGGCCAACACAATGGTGTTGCCCACTCCACCCCTGGGGTGTGACTCTCGTCCTTCCCCCCCCAGGGGCAACTCTGTCCACCAGGACAGCAAGCCACAGTGGCCCCAGACAACTGTCAGGGATGAGAGCCCGACCTCAGGCCTCTCTAACCACTGTGACTGTGGAGAGTGGGGGGTGGTAGCCCCAGGTGCCTGGCACCCTTTGACCACTCTCTCTTCCACCAGGTCAGGGATGACAACCTGACCCTGGTCCTCCCCTCTGGGGCTCTGTACCCTCCCTGCAGAAGCGGCACCCCCAGAGTCAAAAACTGTCAGGGTGCTTGTAGAAGCAGTCCTGCACAATGCTTCCATCAGTGCAGGGATGTTAACCTGCAACTGATCCTCCAACCTGGGGTCTGTACCTTCAGGTTGGACCAGGGCCAGGGGTGAGGCTTCCCTCCCCCTGCCCTCTCTTCTGGGGTCCTGAACCACCCAACTAGGAGCGGCCCCCCCAGAAGACAACATGGTAGGGGCACTGTTAGCAGTAGCCCCTTCCTCCAGGTCAGGGGGGACACCCTTAACCTGGCCTCCCAATCCAGGGTCTGTACCCACAGACTGGATCACTGCCTGGCAAACCAGGACTTCTTGGGGGGCATACCTACCCCCTACCAGGTCAGAGTTTACCCTCTGAACCTGGTCATCCAACCCAGGGTCACCATCCTGCGGTTGAATCATTGCCTGGCGCACCAGGACTTCTTGGGGGGCATACCTACCCCCTACCAGGTCAGAGTTTACCCTCTGAACCTGGTCATCCAACCCAGGGTCACCATCCTGCGGTTGAATCATTGCCTGGCGCACCAGGACTTCCTGGGGAGCACACTTACCCCCCATCAGGTCAGAGTTTACCCCCTGAACCTGATTATTCAACCCAGAGTCACCACCCTGCGGTTGAACCATTGCCTGGCACACCAGGACTTCCAGGGGGGCACACTTACCCCCCTCAAGGGACACACTGTCCCGAAGGGCCACACAAGAGTCTGGCTGGCGCAGGTCTCCTGACCTCTGCCCATCTGACAGAGTCTGGATTCCCCCCAACCCAGAAATGGTCTCACCAAGGTCATTCATGGGGGGCTCTGCTCTCAGAGCTGACCCCTGACCCTCCAGGTTCTCCACTGGGGTCCGCAACCCCCTCTCAACCCTCTGTCTGGACTTCTGCAACCCCTCACTAGGAGTGGTACTGCCAGACACCAGAACTGGTGGGACGCTGGCTACAGCCGCCCCCCCAAGTTCTCCTGACACTGTGGGGTCTCCCTCAACAGATGGCCCTATGGTACAGGCTAGGCTCCCCTCCTGGGGTTCCCGCAGGGAACCCTCCAGGACCTGGGACCGGATCTCGGGCACCTTGGGCCTCAACCCATCCCCATTCCCTCTCCTCTGAGACTGGACATGGGGTCCCTCACCCATCCCACTACACTGGGACCTACCTGGGACACTACAATCCTTCCCTACCTCACCTGGTTGGGAACTACCTAGACCACTCCTCTCAGGAGCACCCCCAAATGCCTCTTCAGACTCTCTGGTACTCACCCAGAAGTCTGCCTCCATTGTAAGCTCCCTGGGGTCAGAGAACTCACACTCCACCTGGTGTTGGCATAGCTCTGGAAAATAAGGACTAGACATCTGCTCTCCAGCAATTACATCACTCAGCCCCTCACATGAATTAACCAAAGTACCCTTCACCCAACCATCCAGTGACTCTGCTTTGACAAAGCACCCCACATCACCCTCCTGAGACTGGTGAGACAGTACCTGACTGTCCCTGACACTCAACCCACACTCTTCTGGGATGTCTTCATACTCCATAACCAGGACTTCTACTTGGGGGGAACCCCTCTCCCTGTCACTCTCACCTAGAGTCAGTAGAGTGTCCCTCCCACCAGTAGGAATATGACTCCCCATGCCAGTTCCCCAATCCACCTCAGGGACCCTGTGCATCACTGGAGCTACCTCATACCCCTGAACCTCCTGGCGTGTGTTAACTCCCTCCTTCAAGTAGGGCACCACCTCTCTGGGCATGTGCACTTCTGCAGCATCACTGGATATACAATTGTTGCTGCCACCATTCCAGCTGGACTCAGCCCTCATGACTTCCAGTTCTTTCAATTTAAGCTCGTAAGCATAAATCATTTTTTTAATCTCTAAGTCCCTCCTCCTTTCTGCCAGGACTAAGGCTCTCTTCTCCTCGGCCCTCTTAAGCTCTTCCAGACTCCGGATTCGAGCTAGGAGCCTATCATCTCTTTCTGTTCCCTCCTCAGGGCCACTGCCCTCCTCTTTGGAGTAGTCCTCCTCCTCAGAGTAGTTATCCTCCTCAGACTCATTTGGTGGTGTTGCCTGACAACGTTTCAATTCATCCTGAAACAGGGCTGACTCAAGATCCTCCCTTCTGGATTCCTTGTTCACAGCCAGTCCCCTTTCCATGCAGAATGCTTTAAGCTGCCACTTTTTATACATAGATAGGTGCCAGAAATTGACTTCCATTTCTGCAAAGGCTTCACAACCAAAAACCAAAGTCCAAAAATATCATCAATACTTCCAGGAGGACATCAGAGAACAAAAAGCAGAATCACAAGACAAGTAGTATGTGGTCACGTAGTGGTCTGAGATCAAAACAGTAGTGTACACTTAATTACTGTATGTCAAGTACAAACACAAGTCCAAATCCCGACCGCTGGTCACCAATGTTAGAAATGGGGTCTTTGGTTGACAGTCAGGTTACCCCCTGTTCAAGCAAGGACCCTCACTCTAGTTAGGATAAAAGAGAATCACCCTCAGCTAACCCCTGCTTACCCCCTTGGTAGCTTGGCAGAGCAGTAGGCTTAACCTCAGAGTGCTGGGCGTAAAGTATTTGTACCAACACACACAGTAACTTAATGAAAACACTACAAAATGACACAACACCAGTTTAGAAAAATAGGAAATATTTATCTAGACAAAACAAGACCAAAACGACAAAAATCCCACATACACAAGTCAAGTTATGATTTTTTAAAGGTTTAAAATAAAAAGAGTCTTTAGGTAGTTGTAACAACACACTAGCGCTGCTAGCGTGAAAATGTACCTGGTTTGCGTCAAAAATAACCCCGCACGGGCGGTGTGCGTCGAAAATAACCCTGCACGGGTATATGCGTCGAAAACAGCTCGGCACGGCGAGGCGCGTCGAAAAAGCCAGCCACGCGACGGTCCGAAAGTCCCGCGGCGCTGGTTGCGATCTCTCAGCCTTCGTCAGCGATGCTGCGCGTCGTTTCTCCTGCTCCGGGCGTCGATTCTCCGGTCGCGTTTCCTGCGGCGTCGTTTCTCAGCTGCGGAGCCGGCGTCGCGTCGTTTTCTCAGCCGCGATCGGATTCGCGTCGATCTTTTCTCCGCACGGCGCTCGGTGCGTGTATTTTTGTCCTTAGGCTGCCAGCCTCTCCTTTCAGGGTCCCAGGAACTGGAAGGGCACCACAGAGCAGAGTAGGGGTCTCTCCAGAGACTCCAGGTGCTGGCAGGAAGAAGTCTTTGCTATCCCTGAGACTTCAACAACAGGAGGCAAGCTCTACATCAAGCCCTTGGAGATTTCTTCTTCAAGATGGAAGGCACACAAAGTCCAGTCTTTGCCCTCTTACTCTGGCAGAAGCAGCACTGCAGGAAAGCTCCACAAAGCACAGTCACAGGCAGGGCAGCACTTGTTCCTCAGCGATCAGCTCTTCTCCAGGCAGAGGTTCCCCTTGATTCCAGAAGTGTTTCTAAAGTTTGTAAGTTTGGGTGCCCTTCTTATACCCATTTTAGTCTTTGAAGTCACCTTTCTTCAAAGGGGACTCACACCTTCTTGTGAAATCCTGCCTTGCCCAGGCAAGGCCTCAGACACACACCAGGGGGCTGGAGACAGCATTGTCAGAGGCAGGCACAGTCCTTTCAGATGAGAGTGACCACTCCACCCCTCCCTCCTAGCAGAGATGGCTAATCAGGAAATGCAGATCACACCCCAGCTCCCTTTGTGTCACTGTCTGGTGTGAGGTGAAAAACAACCCAACTGTCAAACTGACCCAGACAGGGAATCCACAAACAAGGCAGAGTCACAGAATGGTTTAAGCAAGAAAATGCTCACTTTCTAAAAGTGGCATTTCCAAACTCACAATCTTAAAATCAACTTTACTAAAAGATGTATTTTTAAATTGTGAGTTCAGGGATCCCAAACTCCACATGTCCATCTACTCTCTAGGGGAATCTACACTTTAATCATATTTAAAGGTAGCCCCCATATTATCCTATGAGAGAGAGACAGACCTTGCAACAGTGAAAACGAAATTGGCAGTATTTCACTGTCAGGACATTTAAACCACATTACTATATGTCCTACCTTATCCATACACTGCACCCTGCCCTTGGGGCTACCTAGGGCCTACCTTAGGGGTGCCTTACATGTAAGAAAAGGGAAGGTTTAGGCCTGGCAAGTGGGTACACTTGCCAAGTCGAATTTACAGTGTAAAAATACACACACAGACACTGCAGTGGCAGGTCTGAGACATGATTACAGAGCTACTTATGTGGGTGGCACAACCAGTGCTGCAGGCCCACTAGTAGCATTTGATTTACAGGCCCTGGCACCTCTAGTGCCCCTTACTAGGGACTTACTAGTAAATCAAATATGCCAATCATGGATAAACCACTTACATACAATTTAAACAGGAGAGCATATGCACTTTAGCACTGGTTAGCAGTGGTAAAGTGCTCAGAGTTGAAAAGCCAACAGCAACATGTCAGAAAAATATAGGAGGCAGGAGGCAAAAAAGTCTGGGGATGACCCTGCATAAGCAAAAGTCCAACACCAGGTATATAAAATAGCAGTACAACCTAACTAGCTATCCTAATATCCCCACAAAATCAAAATAACGAGTTTCCTTGTTCCTGAGTCTTAAGTCTAAAATCTAAAAATACTTGATTACACCACCTGATAGACACTAACCCTACAATTAAACTTTGATATGTCACAACCTGCTCAGTTTCCTATGCTTAGCCAAATAACTACCCATCCGCAAGCACCCGAGGACATTAGAAACAGCGACACCCCTATCCGTCCTGGCTTATTTTTTACAGTTTTATGAAAGTCAGCACCACAGACTTAGTCCCCCGACAGGCAAGAGAAACTGAAGAGCCACGTAACCAGCTAATGAGAGCTGGCCTACATGAGCGTTTACCCTGGGCCATAAAAATGTGTTTCAGGTATGTTTTCCTTTGTTCAGCCAATGCCGGGCATGCACAAAAAACATGAACAAGTGACTCTTGTTTGTACCCACAGAGACAACAACATTGAGTCCTGAACTGCTGCTTTCAGGAAGGGGCCATGTCTTTAGTTTCAACCGTCCCAAAGCGCAGAAGCATGAATTAATATTTCAGCGATTGTGTGAAAAATGCTGATAACTATTCCTGTGCTCGGAGTGTTTTAGTAGTACGGTCCAGGCATGTCGTCTTTTGGCAAGCATGTTCTTATCTGCTGTAAGCGACAGTAACCAAGTTACAGTGTTTACCATCCGGTAGAACTCCGCGTCGCTCAAGCTCATGCCCCAGATATTTTGCAGGGTCAGTTGCTTTAGAGAGTTGTTTAGATGATTTCGCCATGAGCCTATAGTGTTGCAGTGCTGTTGCTCCTCGATTTCACACGAGCATAAATTGCTTATAGTTCCTGTCTCTGCAGCTGGCAGTCTCCAGCATAGTTTTATGTATGCATTTTTGCTCTGAAAATTGTAGTTTTTTAATCCGAATTCTAGGCGTACCTGAGCTTGCGAAGCTGATTTTAGAATCTGGGACACTGCTTTATAGGAAAGTGTTTGAATTAGATTTAAAACTGCTATTTCTTTCCCCAACACTGTTTCAGTCCCATATGTAGCTGTTGGCATTAGCCGTGTAGACATTACAGAGAGAAGATGGTTGTATGATGGCCAACTCATTTTTTGTTTTGAAATCTTAAACCTATAGGCCAAGGATTGTGCCTTTGCTTTAGCAGCAACAAGCTGAGGTTTAAAGGTTAGGTTGTTGAGAACTGTGGCACAATGGTTAGAGTGGCAGACCCTGATGCAGGGATCTGGTCCAGGGCCAGGGTTTGATTCCCACCTCGGTGGGTCTTGGGCTCAATTCCCTTGGACCAGATAATTCTTGCCTCAGTGTCTAATCTAATTAATGAGTCTAACTCTGGGCAATAACTTGCTTAATCTCCACAACAGCGCTTAGATGCTTGGCTTCACCCTGGGGCTGTCTAGAAGTGGGTACCTCAGAGGGAAAAGCCAGGAGGGGTTCCACAGTGGTATCTGTACAGTGCCTTGAGTCCCTAACGGGTGAGTAGTGTGCTATACAAGTGCAAAGTTTACAGTTTTTTTTTTTTTTTTTTACAGGTTGTGGTCCACTATTAAACCCAAGTATTTATATGCAGGAATGACCTCCACCTGGGTTCCGTTGATGAACCATGAGAAAGATTTAAATTTCAAGTCCACCAGTCTGACCACTTTAGTTTTATTCAAGTTCAATTCCAAACCTTGCTTGGCTATATAATGAGTGAGTGTGTAGATGCTGTGCTGCAGACCAATTGAAGTTTGACTAAGTAATACTATGTCATCTGCGTACTGTAACCATGCAATTGCTTCCTGAGCCAGAACGGGCAGGTGATTGTTTACCGGAGAAAGAGCATTGGCTAGGTCTGCTAGATATAGATTAATAAGCACAGGGGCTAAGACACATCCTTACTTTAGACCATTGAACATTTGAATTCTATTAGTAACATGGCCACTTCTACAATTTTGACTTGCGCCCAAGTACCTGAGTATAATTCTATCATTGCGTTCAACAGGCTACTAGGGAGACCCCATTTTCAGTTTTTCCCTTGCGACATGATCAAACCCAGACTTAGGATCAATAAAACTGGTGAATAGTCGGCTTTTCTTGTGCCCAGACTTTATGCCTAGCAAACCCAAAGCAGTCAAGTTGGTTGAAGTCTCCATGCCTACTCTGAAACCAGTCTGGCTTTGTGGTAGGAGATGTTTCTCGTGAATCCAAACCAGTAATTGTAACAGCAAACAGGATGCATAAAGCTTTGCTTCAACATCAATCAATTTTAGCTTGTAATTTAGCAGAGAGGCACGATTGCAGGTCTTATAAATTGGATGGAAGATGTTACCTTTCCAGGCATCTGGAAGCAGCTTTGTGCCATGTAGATCGTTAAAAAGGAGTGCCAAGTAGTAAGCCCAGTATGTTGCATCACCTTTAAAAAGAGCCTTAGGGATACAACTTTGTCCTGCATCTCCTTCTGTTTTTAGCTTTGTTATAATGCCTATTAGCTGCTCACTGTCTATATCCGTGATAGCATTGTCTTGATCAGAGTTGGAAAGGGAAGCATCTGTTTTCAACTTTCTCTAAAGCCAAAGTCGGTCGAACTTGAGATGCTACAAATTGCTGGCAGAGGGTCCTCTCCCATCACCTTTTGGTCTGAGGACGAGTACAATGCTGAGACGTGGGCTTTCCAGGAAGCAGCATCAATGCCTGCATTAGAATGATGTTTTTCCCATGTCCCAGCCCATTCCTCAGTTGGCAGACCTTCTTGTTGTTCTTCAGTTTGCTGGCCATCAGGAGCTTTGACCACAGATCTCCATAGTACAGCCTTTTTTTATTCAGCAATCTTTCTTGTATTGTGATCTCAATTTAAGGAGCTTTGTTTTATCGGGGTTGTTATCCCTCCATGCCTCCTTTACCACTTTCTCACGTGGGACTTGATTTTTTTATTTACGCAGAAATCTGTTATACCATGGATGCTCTTCGCTAACACCTGTCAGATTTTTATTTACAACAATTGCAGAGTTTGAGAAAGGATTTTATTAGGAAATGTGTTCAGTGATGAATCGCATACATGCCTCAATGCCTTCACCCATGCTCCTGAACACAATGCAGTTTGTGATACACTTATTCCATCACTTTCTTCATGCCATGCCCCTGCCATTTTAACTTCTTTGTATTGTAGCCCATCGGTGTGGCGGTGGTGATGTTTGCGGTTGATAGTTGCTTCCACACCCGTCTTAACTGTATGGCTTGTGGAAAATGATCACTCTCTAGATGTGCATAAATATTGTAGGCGGAGACTAGTGGCAGAGCAGCTTCATTTGTTAACATGAAGTCAATTGTTGATTTTATTGAACCACTTGAAAATGTTACTGGTGAGGGAGAATCTCCCCCTAGGTGGGTCATCAAGCGACGGAGGCCAAGATTTTCAAACCTGTTGTTCAGAAGCAAGCCTTGGCATTTTTTGACCCTGTTTTGAATAGCCTTTGCTCAAGTCAACATTAAAGTCACCGGACACAATATGAATGCCTCATCAACATTTTGAGGATGCTTAACAGTGTTTAAGTGTTTTCTCTATTTTGCTCTTTGCTCGGGTGAATTTACACTTTGGTTAATAGCAGTGGTGTATTAGCACTGTTTAGCCTCTGAGGTACCAACTTAATTGGCAGCAGCCAGTCGATTCCGATATCAGTTTGTTTGATGGCCCAATTAGTTTTAGTTGAACAGAAGGTAGGAAGGCCACCTTTGGGATGCCCACATTTTTGGATCTTGACTGCAGGAACATGCCAGTGGACATAGCCTGAGATTTGAATAGGCTCCGTACACCAGGTTTCCTGAGGAATGATGATATCAAATTTCTGCCACTGCGTCTGTTACCATTTGTTTCAGACTATGGCAATTCCAAGAGCATATGTAGAGGCAGTCCTCAATGGCAGTTTCCCATCCAGATCTTTCGTCAGGAACAATTGCTACTGTGGACCATAATGGATTGCCACTCTGCCTGATTCCAAATTAGAGGCCTGCCAAAAAATACTTGATGGCTACTCCCCTGATGAAGCAAACTTTGATTCCTTACTATAGTAAAATGTTCTCGTCTGAATGGAGTCACCTCCACTCCAACTGCTCCTTTCAATGCTGAGGTCCCCCTCACAATTCCCGGGAGCAGGAGGCTAGGATATCAACATGGTTCTTGTCTTTGTAATGTAATGTCCCATGAACTAAAGATGTCGTGATGTGCCAGGATTTGGGTGGCGGTAGCTGGAGAGGCCCAGGATGTAAGTGTTGCCTCTTTGTCCCTATTATTCGGGTGCGGAACAAACTCCACTGTCTGCAGCTCCGCCATAGTGATTTGGGCTAGGGCCGAATTTCATTTAAGAGATTGATGATTGTTCCTCTATTTAAGATGTAAAAGGCCCCTTTGGAATTGTACCGGGGATGAAGAGGAGTTTGGAGTTGCTCAAAGCCTGAGTTTGTTGTAAAGTCTGTCCTCCTGGCGGGCTTATTGATACCGGCAGTTTAAGATTAGTATCATTCCTTGTGGAATGTTTCTTGCCAGTATTCGGCATGGTGTTTGCCTGTGGAGGATGTTGTGAGGCCTGACAATGAACAATTACTGCAGGAATTCAGGCCCATATTTATACTTTTTGACGCTAAACTGCGCTAACGCAGTTTAGCGTCAAAAAGTTTTGCGCCGTCTAACGCCATTCTGAAGCGCCATGCGGGCGCCGTATTTATGGAATGGCGTTAGACGGCGCAATCAGACCGGCGCTGCCTGGTTTGCGTGGGAAAAAACCACGTAGACCAGACAGCGCCGGCGTAGGGGGAAAATGGCGCATGGGCGTCTTAAAATGGGGCAAGTCAGGTTACGTCGAAAAAATCGTCTTAACCCGACTTGCGCCATTTATTTTCGACGCCCATCCCCCATCAACATGACTCCTATCATTGTAAAGATAGGAGTCATGCCCCCTTGCCCAATGGCCATGCCCAGGGGACTTCTGTCCCCTGGGCATGGTCATTGGGCATAGTGGCATGTAGGGGGGCACAAATCAGGCCCCCCTATGCCACCAAAAAAATATATAAAAAAAAAAAAATTATACTTACCTGAACTTACCTGAATGTCCCTGGGGTGGGTCCCTCCATCCTTGGGGGTCCTCCTGGGGTGGGCAAGGGTGGCAGGGGGGGTCCCTGGGGGCATGGGAGGGCACCTGTGGGCTCATTTTGAGCCCACAGGCCCCTTAACGCCTGCCCTGAGCAGGCGTTAAAAAGTGGCGCAAATGCGCCGTTTTTAGCCACGCCAACTCCCGGGCGTCTCTTTTGCCCGGGAGTATAAATACCACGTAAAGGCCTGGGAGTCATTTTTTAGACGGGAACGCCTCCCTTGCATATCATTAACGCAAGGAAGGGGTTCACGCTAAAAAATGACGCACATTCCGGGAACTTTGGCGCTATTCGCCTCTAACGCCATAGTATAAATATGGCGTTAGTTGGCGTTAGTTTTGCGTCGAAATTGCGTCAAAAAAAACGACGCAATTTCGGCGCAAACGGAGTATAAATATGGCCCTCAGTTGTTTTCCCTACAATTGAAGTCTTCTCAACAAGTGTTGCCCTTTCGGTTCCCTTGAGCAGTAATCGGGGAGTTGCTAGTCGTAAGCTCCCACTGAAATGGGTTTCTATCCTTGGAGCTGGCGGTGACCTGATATCCTTACGTGACTGATTTTGGTGAGATGGTTGATTTCTGCATGCAGAAACGGTTTGTGTTGGGTTGTCCTGGTTAACCTTTTGAGTAGTCCTCTGCTACGAGAGGTATATACTGCTGTCCTCCAAATCTGCCTCATCTTTCCCCTCAGGGTCTTTGCCCTGCGTGCCAATAGACTTTGCTAATTACTTCCAGATACTGTTTTGCTGAGCCACTTTGGCCTTCTTCCCAGCTTTCCTTTGTAGTTTCATATCCCTTTCAGTAAGAGAGACCTCTTTTGCTGCTGAGGTGTTTGAAGCTTCTTCTACTATCCCATCCTTGACAGGACTTGTTGCTTGAGTGTTGGAGTCATTGTTGCCCCCAGATGAGCACTGGTTTTCCTCCTGCTGGGAGAAGCAAGCAGTCTGTGGATTTCTGTTTTCACTGTCAGCGCCATACTTATCAAGGTAATTGTCATACACAGAACCTTCCCTCATACAAAGCCCATCCTGAGATCTGGGGGCCTGAGCCCTGACTTCTGTCAAGATGTCATTTAGAATTGCAATAGTCTTGGGTGAGTTGTCTCCTGTAGAAGCACACTGCCATAACACTTGCTGAGTGTAAGAATGGGTCTGAGCCCTTCTTATCAAGACGTTCAACTCTTGAAGCTTCTTGTTGATACTCACGATATGCACTGCCAAAACATTGAGTAGGTCCAGTTGAGTTTCCGGTTTCTCTGCTTGATAGTAAATCACTGCCGACATTGCATCCATGGTCAATAGGAGGGCCTGCCAAGAGGCCCCGGCCTCACCAGAAACTGACCGGTCTCCTTGAGTTTAGCTTCCAGAGAAGGATCCGCCCGGGCTTTTGCCTCCTCTAGACATCCCAACACAGTGCCCATTGCCTGATCCTGCTTGGCTAGGACACTAGAGCGCCATGGATTAGAGGAGGGGCATGCATTATCACTGCCAATGAGCTGCTACTACTGGTAATACATTGTTTCTCAATAGCTGTTGGATTTTCTGAATACTCCTCTCCTCCTTTGGGTAGTGTTGGACGGTTGGGCCGCATTAGTGGATCCCTCACAAGCCGCTGGCTCAGTTGAAGAAACAGCGTAGCAAGTATCAGAGAGGTCAGTTAGAGGTGGATCATGTGTCATTACTGGTACACCTCCCTTGGGGTGATCGCTGTAATAGCTGTAATTGCGGTACTTGTGGAGACTGTAGAGGGGAGTCCTGGCTCCAGTTATTCCATTTGCTAAGATTTAAAGTTGAGAAGGAGTCCTGTTGATTACCAGTATGTACTTCAACCATAGTTATTATGTTAGGGGTGCTTGGGGTGCTTCTATGGAAGTTTTTCTTGTCCTAAAGGGGCCTCTCTGTTGCTGCAAAAGTTGTTCCAGCAGCTGCCCCCATATGCAGTAGAACTGGCTGTGAGCCATTGTGAGCTGGGATGGACGTATCCGCTGGCTTAGTTAACAGAAAGTCAGTGATTTTGTATCCCTCTTTCTTGGGATGTCCAACTAGGTTACTTGAGATGTTGACGGGTTTCTTGGTCGTTGTTGGGTTGGTGTAAGGGTTCCACTCAGTAGAGTCAATCGACTGGACCATTAAGTCCGTTGGTCCCAGGGAGCTTTGCCTTAACCTCTTTGCCGCTTTTCTCCTCCCTCGAGTTAGTATCATCCTTGCTCCTCTGCTCCTTTTGACGGTAATTGATGGTTAAGTGACTAAGCTAGAATGAAGTGCCAGTGCAGGTGATGAGGTGCTTTGCAGCTTTCCTGTATGCACAAGCCGCACCAGTCCAACACCGGCTGCTTCAATGCAGAAAGGTAGCTGCGGCCTAAAGCCCTGAACTAACTTGCACCCTCAATAAATATCCTTAGCTCGTGGGGTATAGAGCTCTGCAGTTGCTCACTATTACTTGCACTATTGCTTGCACCACATCCTAGTCTGTGTTGGGCCGTCCTGTGCCTTGCTGGTGCGAATTTGGTGCAAGTTGATACTTGGCACTTAGCACTTAACTCACTACTAGCTGAGTGGACTGGTGGCTCCACATGTTGCCTGGGTCCAAACTCTACACTGCAGTCCCACCGGGTCGCTGGCCAGGGCATGGTCAGCGATTGACTGAAGGTGAGTAGGGGCTTGAGTGCCTGCACACCATGCTCCCCAACACCCAAACTCCTGCTGCTGTCACCTCACCTTCAACTCCCCTCGATGAACTGGGTGCAGGCCTCGAGGCTCAGGGTTCTCCTGTTGCCACCCACTTCACGTGCAGCAGGACCGGACCTGGATGCTGCCCGATGCTGGATCACAGCTCGCAGCTCTAGTAGGGCGACTGGGACGAGTTTGGCTGGGGGGGCAGGTCATGCCAAATCGTTCTGCTCCCCCTGCATCTCGCATTGCCACAGCGTGACCTAGCCTGTGCTCCACTCCTCGCACCTCCACACAGCCACGCACCACCTGGCACTGGCGGCACTAGAGTCCAAACGTTCTGCGCTCTGTGTATATTCAACAATGTAAAAGTTAAAATGCTCCTAATTGTGAAAAAAAACTGTAATTTATATTTAAGAACTAATCATTGAAACACCATTCATGTAGATTTCATGTACGCATCGTTAAAACACAATTGTGGACATATTTTGGACTTTCCCAAGAATGTGGAAATCAAAAAGTCCTTGAGTACACATGTACACAACAACATTTCCTAGGGTCTCAAGGCATCTGAACACACCAGGATTTTAACTTCTTTCAGTCAAACAGAACATCCTTCTCAAGTGAGTCTCCACAGTCTTAAGTTTACTATCCACTCGTAGTTTGTGAATACCCAAATAAAACCTTGGGTGGTCACTAAACGGTGAAGAACTTTAGGGGAATTATAATGTCAACAATATGGAATTGGAAGAGAATCATTTTATACTGAGCCTCATTAATCTCTCTTCCAGCACTCCTCTTGTCCCCCTCCGGCTAGATTTAGGTTTTCGATCCCTCGTCCAGATAGTTAGGCTTAGACCAATGCTGTAATGGAGAAGGATCTGGTTCTCTGAGTACTGTATGCACTATCAGATGGGATTAGAAGAAGTATTAAAACTTCATGGGGCCATTAGGATTCTGTGGCTTAACAGAGATAGAGTGTGAGAGCGTATGGACCCACCCTGAGACATCATGTAGTGTATCTAAGTCTACGTTTAAGGGGATGTATTGGAGCCTTGTGGATGGTAGTTTTTACAGGTCCGGAATGGGAGCACATTGACCTCAGCTTTCATGGAGTTCAAGAACATGAATACAGTGGAGCCCCCAGCTGCAAGAACTCTTACATTACATCTTGTATAAGGACCTTGTCACTTTCAATGTTTACGGCGAAATGGCAATGCCCCCTTCTCAAACCAGACTTGAGTTGCCCTTTTTGTTCTGAGGCTAAGGAATCAATATATAGGGGGTCATTACAAGCTTGGCGGGCGGCTAATGCCGCCCGCCAAGCGGTAACCGCCGTGCGGCCGCCAATGCGGCCACACTCCCGCAGACCCCATTACGACATCCCCGCTGGGCCAGCGGGTGCAAACCAAGTTTACGCCCGCCGGCCCAGCGGGGATGAGGCCGCAACATAGGAGCCGGCTCCTAATGGAGCCGGCGGTGTTGTGGCCGTGCGACGGGTGCAGTAGCACCTGTCGCGCTTTTCACTGTCTGCTATGCAGACAGTGAAAAGCTGCCTGGGGCCCTGTTAGGGGCCCCTGCACTGCCCATGCCAGTGGCATGGGCAGTGCAGGGGCCCCCAGGGGCCCCAGGACACCCCTTACCGCCAGCCTGTTCCTGGCGGTGCAAACCGCCAGAAAAAGGCTGGCCGTAGGGGGATCTTAATCCCCAGGGCAGCGCTGCTTGCAGCGCTGCCCTGGCGGATTATCACCGCCGGGGCTAAAGCGGCAGGAAACCGCCGGCCCCGACGGTGCAACCGCGGCGCTACCGCCACGGTCGTAATACGGGTCTCTGTACCGCCAGCCTGTTGGCGGTACGGACGCCACATTACCCCTGGCGGTCTCTGACCGCCAGGGTCGTAATGACCCCCTTAATGTCCTGTATTTTTGACTGCACTATCATGCTTATAGGAGGACATGGATCCTAATGCTGTGTCACAAATTGGGCGTTAGGGATTATAAAATTTTAACAAGGATATTAACCCCTTTGGTGCCTAGCCTTTTCCCCCTCAGGCACTAGGTCTTTTTTTGCCTATTTGGGGCAGTTCACACTTAAACCCTCATAACATTTTGCCCACACAAGCTACCCACACGAAATTTGCGTCCTTCTTTTCCAACACCCCAGGGATTCTAGCGGTAGCCAGAGTTTGTGAGTTCCCCTGAAGGACACCAAGAAATTAGCCAAAATACAGCAAAAAAAAATTAAACTGAAAAAAGGGCTGCAGAAGAAGGCTTGTGGTTTTTTTCCCTGAAAATGGCATCAACAAAGGGTTTGCAGTGCTAAAATCACCAGCTTCCTGGCTTTCCGGAACAGGCAGACTTGAATCAGAAAACCCAATTTTTCAACACAATTTTGGCATTTTACTGGGACATACCTAACTTTTAAAAAATGTGTGCTTTCAGCCTCCTTCCTGTTAGTGACAGAAATGGGTGTGAAACCAATACTGAATCCCAGAAAACTAAACATTTCTGAAAGGTAGACAAAATTCTAAATTCAGCAATGGGTAATTTGTGTAGATCCTACGAGGGTTTCCTACAGAAAACAACAACTGAAATAAAAAAATATTGAAATTGAGGTGAAAAAACAGCCATTTGTCTCCACTTTTTACTCTGTAACTTTTTTATGCGATGTTAGATTTTTTAAAGCAATATACTGTTACGTCTTCTGGACTCTTCTGGTTGCGGGGATATATAGGGCCTGTAGGTTCATCAAGAACCCTAGGTACCCAGAGCCAATAAATGAGCTGCACCTTGCAATGGGTTTTCATTCTATACCGGGCATACAGCAATTCATTTGCTGAAATATAAAGAGTGCAAAATAGGTATCAAGAAAACCTTTTTATTTCCAAAATGGGCACAAGATAAGGTGTTGAGAAGCAGTGGTTATTTGCACATCTTTGAATTCCGGGGTGCTCATACTAGCATGTGAATTACAGGGCGTTTCTCAAATAGCCGCCTTTTTTACACACTATCTTACATTTGGAAGGAAAAAAATGTAGAGAAAAACAACGGGCAATAACACTTGTTTTGCTATTCTGTGTTCCCCTAAGTCTACCTATAAAAATTGTATCTCATTTGCGTAGGTAGGCCTAATGCTCGCGACAGAAAACGCAACATGGGCACATCACATTTTTACATTGAAATCTGACGTGTTTTTTGCAAAGAGCCTGGATGTAGATTGTGGCCTCTGGCTCTGCCGGCACCTAGGGAAATCTACCAAACCTGTGCATTTTTTAAAACTAGATTCTTAGGGGAATCCAAGATGGGGTGACTTGTGGGGCTCTCACCAGGTTCTGTTACCCAGAATCCTTTGCAAACCTCAACATTTGGCCAAAAAAACACTTTTTCTTCACATTTCGGTGACAGAAAGCTCTTGTACCTGAGAGAAGCCACACATTTCCTTCCAGCCAGCGTCCCCCAAGTCTCATGATAAAAATGATACCTCACCTGTGTGGGTAGGCCTAGTGCCCGCGACAGGAAATGCCCCAAAACACAACATGGACACATCACATTTTCTCAAAGAAAACAGAGGTGTTTTTTACAAAGTGCCTACCTGTAGATTTTGGCCTCTAGCTCTGCCGGCACCTAGGGAAACCTGCCAAACCTGTGCATTTTTGAAAACTAGACACCTAGGGCAGTCCAAGTTGGGGTGACTTGTGGGGCTCCCAACAGGTTCTGTTACCCAGAATCCATTGCAAACCTCAACATTTTGTAAACAAAACATATTTTCCTCTCATTTCGGTGACAGAAAGTTCTGGAATCTGAGAGGAGCCACAAATTTCATTCCACCCAGCGTTCCCCCAAGTCTCCCGATAAAAATGGTACCTCACTTGTGTGGGTAGGCCTTGTGCTTGTGACAGGAAATGCCCGAAAACACTATCTGGACACATCAAAATTATCAAATAAAAAACGACCTGTTTTTGCTGGGGAGGCACCTGCGTGTTTGGTCCTGGGCTCAGCAGCCATCTAGGGAAACCTACCAAACCCAGACATTTTTTTTAAACTAGACACCCAAAGGAGTCTAGGGAGGTGTTACTTGCGTGGATCCCCCAATGTTTTCTTACCTAGAATCCTCAGCAAACCTAAAATTTAGCTAAAAAATCAAATTTTTCCCACATTTCAATTTGCGACCTAGGGAGCGACCCTTATCTAAGGGGTCACTCCCCATACATAAAAACATAAAGTAAATTAAAAAAATATATATCCCTGGTATCTAGAGGTTTCTGCCCCCCGGGGTCAAATCTGCCTAATTATATTAGGCTGATCTGCCCCCAGGGGTGCAGAAAAGGCCTAAAAATATTTTGCCCCCCAGGGAGGCCCCCTTATGTGTTAGTATAAAAAAAATATGAATTCCCTGGTGTCTTGTGGTTTCTGCCCCCGGGATCTAATTATAGTAGGCCGATCTTATTTGACTCCCACGGGGAGCGACCCTTGACTAAGTGGTTGCTCCCCACATATTAAAAAAAATAAACAAAAAAATATATATAGCCCTGGTGTCTAGGTTGTTTTCTCTCCCCCCCCCGGGCAGATAGGCCGAAATGGCCTAAAAATAATTTAGCCCTCTGGGGAGCGGCCCTTGCCCAAGAGGCAGCTCCCCTTATGCTCAAGTATGATCAAAAAAATCCCTGGTGTCTAGTGGTTTCTGCCCCCCCCGGGGGCAGATGTGACCTAAAATTAATTTGGCCCCCTGGGAGCGACCCTTGCCTAAGGGGTCGCTCCCCACACATAAAAAAATAAAATTGAACAAAAAATAAATTATCCCTGGTGTCTAGTGGTTTTCTGCCCCCCCCGGGGGCAGACCTGCCTAATTATATTAGGCCGATCTGCCCCCAGGGCGTCAGAAATGGGCTAAATATAATTTGGCCCCCTGGGGAGCAGCCCTTGCCCAAGGGGCTGCTCCCCTTATCCGCAAGTATGATACAAAGAAATAATCCTTGGTGTCTAGTGGTTTCTGCCCCTGGGGGGCATAAATGGCCTAAAAATAATTTGGCCCCCTGGGTAGCGGCCTTTGGCCAAGGGTCCGCTCCCCTTATGCCCAAGTATGATAAAAAAAATAATCCCTGTTGTCTAGTGGTTTCTGCCCCCCCCGGGCAGAAATGGCCTAAAATTAATTTGCCCCCCCCGCCGGGAGCGACCCTTGCCTAAGGAGTCGCTCCCCACACATAAAAAAATAAAAATAAACAAACAAAAAAATTGTCCCTGGTGTCTAGTGGTTAAAAATCATTTGGGCCCCCGGGGAGCGGCCCTTGCCCAAGGGGCTGCTCCCCTTTTTGGAATTAAAAAAATTAATTCCCTGGTGTCTAGTGGGCATTTCTGCTGCCCGAAATGCTGTGAGAGGCAAGAAAGGAAAGGTCTTTCCTTTCCTTTCTTGTCTCTCCCGCCCCACCTCCCGATCGGAAGAGAAATGCAAAAGCTTCCAGCGCGATCCGAGGTGACCGGATGCACGACGAGCTGGTCTCGTCCCAGGCACACGGGAACCGTGTGCCTGGACGAGACTAGCTCACTCCAGGCACCCTGGGGGTTAAGATTCAACATAGCCCAACCGATTGTATTTGCTGTCTCCTGTTACTTGCTATACCTGTGAAGGTATAGACAGAAAAGGATTGCTCTGCTGACAGCTGACTAGGTCATGAGACTTGCGTGCACTTTATGTTTGTACCCTGTAATTGGACCCATTTTTATGAATTTTATGATGGTCTTAGCCTATCGATTGGGCGGGTCACTATTTTTTGTCTGCATATTAAGCACTTCTTAACATCATGAATGACCTTCTTACCTCTGCTGCAACCTTTTTCCTCTATCTTGAGTCTTGAATAACTGAGATTATTTTAATGCTTTTTTATCTTTATTGTACGGATGCATTAAACTTTATGTGCTTTTATGGCAATCGCCAAAATAAAGTTTGATGAATGAATCAATACCATAGTGAATCAGGCCATGAGTGTTTGACTTAGTGACTGAATAACTATAAAAGCAAGTGATTTGCTTAAAATCACTAAAGTGGTAAGTTTTGAGACAAGCTCCCCAGTAGAGATGGCATGTTTACGGTTGAGGATCTATGGGAGAAAGGTTCCATGGTTACGGAAAGAAGATTCTAAACCATCCACCACCATGGTGAAACATTCAAAAGGAGTGCAACACATTGGGTTTCTGTGGAAGATCCAGACCTTCCAACAAAACAACAAAAAAAAATTGTAAGGAGGGGGTGGCTTCTTGGAGATGGCGTGGTCTTCTGCCGAGAGACACCTAAAACAGACAGAATTAAGGAGTTTACCCTATTGACCCCACTCAACCAGTGTAAACCAAACTATATGCAAAATATGTGGTTTATTAGTAGGGAAAATAATGCAACCATTCGTACCTCAGCGAATACCCTAGTTAATTAATGGAAGAAAAAAAACAATTTCTAAAGCTAATTTAATTATACTTCATCAAAAGTCTAGATTAAAGAAATACATTATCTTCACATTTATGAACATCAATCAATTTTAGATAACATAGAACACATATAAGAAATGTACATGACCAAACAAACACAATTGTAAAGCAATTTCAGTTCATTAAGGTCCTCCTTTGAATCCAAAACGGTGTGGTTGTGGTTTCCAGTCAATAGAACAATCCACATGAGAGATAGATGCACCGTAGACACATCAAAAGGATACTACTGTCCATCTTTTGAAACACAGATGTGTTCCAAACAGAACCTTATTGGTATTCTTTAAAAATTCAAGCAACCCCTCCTGTTCAAAAAGGTAAATGCAGTTCGGCCTCTGTTAATTGCAGGCCTCCTGAGGACCATGGGAGAGAGAAGTACCTAATAGGCAAAAAAAAAGTAAGTATCCTGGAATTTGTTAAAAAACATGGTCACAAATTACTTATTGCTATAAAAGCCCCTTGTGTTTCATCAGACAACACCCTCAGAAAAAACACAAGTGAAATATATGCTTAAAAAAGTAAGAGCCACTTAGTCAAGGGAGATCCTATGTCACCTGAGAAGTGTGAATCTATGTAAAAAAAAAGGCACTAAAAGCAAATCCACAGATTAAAACCCAAAGTACATCCAGAGCAAAAAGACACCAATGTGACCCATAAAGGAATGAATGCAAAAAGAAAAAATTGGTACCTACTACAGCAAAATCATAATTCTGAAAAGCTTAAAAAATACCAGGGGATACCCCTGTCAAAATGCGAATCACTGATAGTGACACCAGTTCACTAATTCTACAGACTAGGTTTTATCCAATTCAGCTAACCTGAAATAAAAAATACACATAATAAATGGCCAGATTTAAATGCAAGCAAAATATAACAGTCCCCTGAGGTCTGTCAAGAAAAAGTTAAACTCTAAAACTTACCCTACTTAGGGCACTTAGTTCGACCATGCAGTTTACCAGGCCTTTTAAAGAAAGTCACAGTATAAGATGCTGGTCAGTCTGCCCTTTAGTGTCCCAGTTGGAGAGGGGAGCTGCGCTCCGTTAGAGCAGCCGCTGCGGGGAGAACTCGTGATGTGTCAGAGCGGGTGGTGCTGGGATTCAATCATCAGCTACATTCCCCGTCATGGAAAAAGCTCCAGAAAAAAACGAAAAGAAGCAGGACAAAAAAAAGTGCTCCAGCATTCAACTTGTCTCAAGACTCTGAATGGAGCACAAAAGGAAGCCGCAACAGCGGCGGCCATTCGGAAAGGGAACTGGTCAATTTTCAACAAACCTTCATGAACATGCACCCTACATTCACCTTGTCACAAGAGCAAAAAAGAATTCCGCAAGGGTGGCAGCCATCTTGGAAGGTAACTAGTCAATTATGAACAAACCTTCAAGAACGTGCACCCTACGTTCACCTTGTTGCATTTCTCTAAATGGAGACAAAAAGAAAGCCTTGAGAGCACCAGCCACACTAGAAGGGAACTGGACAATTCTGAACAAAAAAGAAAGGGTTTTACTGCAGAGGTGAACCGAATCAGTCTCTAAGGTCCATATTTACGTGCCGGCAGGGATGGACGTGTTCTGGAACAAAAGACCAGATTTACTAAAGGACTGAATGTTCAGAACACAATCCTGAAAACCTAGAGAGAGAACTCCCGGCATTTGGCTGGGCAGAAGACAAAGGCTCAGGGCTATTGCACACAATGTAAAAATGAATAACTCATTACATCAAGCAAATGAATGTACATTATTTTAACATCATTGTATCATTGCAAGTAAAGGTGACTGGCTGTGTAGTTGTATACAAAAACAATCCAAACATCAGGCCATCCAACAAAATGCGGGGAGGGGACTAAGGTAATGACCCATGATGTTAAGACAAAAAAAAAAGTACACATTTATATAATAATCTTACAACATTTGGTCATTCGTCAGAATGATGCCTTAATGATAAACCGCATAAGGGATACACAGGTATGGAGACATCTGAATCATCACTTCAAATACAATATTTATCTGTACAATCCACAATGATTTATAAAAAATATTTTATAGAAATCAGTGATCACTCAAAGAATGTTTAAGAATTAGAAACAAACCATATGCTGCAATGTAATAGATAATCAGTCCAGGGAATCCCAAACTACGGCTTAAAATACAGAACTTGGTTATAGTTTTGACGCAAAAAAAAATGAGATTGTAAAGTCCTAAAACACATAGGGGCATATTTACACAGAAGTGGAACAGCGCAGCTCTGTGCCAAAATTGGCAGCGCTGCAGTGGATCACTTCTGAAACATACGGATGCCCCATATTTACACAAAATTGACACACCCTTGTGTTTCCCCTTCTGCTGGTGCTACATTTACCTGCCAGCACCAACGCAAGCATCCTTGCACCATAGTGTAAGAGTTTCTGCACTAAAGAGAATAAATTTTTATGTGCAGGAAGGTGCCCCTTCCTGCACATAAACAATCTACAATTGTGATTTGTTACTTCTATTTGTGCTGCAGGATGCAGCACACATAGAAGTAGCAAATCATCATTAATGAATAATTGTTTACGTACAGGAAGGAACACCTTCCTGCACATAAACAATCATCAATGGTGATTCTTCTCTCTATGTGTATTGCAGAATGCAGCACACATAGAAAAAGCAAATAAAAGTATTCCTCCTCATTGCCCCAGTGAAGGGTCCCGTGGAGAGCAGAGGCACAGCCTAGTCTCTTCACGGGATCCTTCGTGATGCCAGAAGTGTCAGAGGGACAGGGTTGGGGGAGCAGAGGGAGGGTTCAGGGTGTAGAGTATATATAGAGGAGTGAGAGGTAGCGGAGGCAGGGAAGCAAGGTTGCGGCCTTGATGGACTGTGAAGAAAATGTTGACGTGTCCTGACATGGAGGTGGTGCACGCCATGCTCCACAGCCTAGGTGAGGCTGGGAGAGTGGACCTGCTCAGGCCTGGTGTTTTGGACTCATGCGTGCTGCAGACCATAGCATGGCAACAGCTGTCACTGCTTGCCAATCACCGTCAGATGGGGGGAGGAAAGGGAAGTCAGCGGGGGACTCAGCGCGTCTACCTCGCCGGCCCTTAAGAAGGCTCCGGGAAGGCAGCAGAGTAGACAGCAAGGCTCCCAGGAGAGTGGGGGTGGTCTTGGGGTGGCAGAGGGAGCATATCTTGCATGATGGTCAGGCAGGCAGGGCCAACAATACCTGTGTAGGAGCAGGGGCAGATTGAGCCCTCAGATGGTGAGTTGCACCCTGGATTTATCTGCTGGCAGAGATAGGGGGAGTGGCCAACAGCCCATTCAGGCCTTAGGGGGGAAGATGAAGGCCAAAAAGGACAGGCAGGTGGTGGGACCCAGGCAGGAGGAGGCTGAGAGTTTAATTGAGTGGGGGGGATACATGCCATTATCTGTGGAAGGGACTGGGGGCTCTGTAGAGTGGGCACAGTCCAGTCGCAAACTAGGTGGTAACCACTGATTGGTCTAAAGTACACATTGAAGCCTGTATTCAGGAACATTGTAAGTTGGTGGCGGAGACTTAGGACAGATGGGCACAGTTGTGTATTAACAGGGAGGAGGCCTTGGGGTGGGAGGGGCAACACAGGAAAAGATGGATGAGGAGGGCACATGGGGGATTAAGAATCCTGATGGACAGAAAGAGGAAAGGGGTTGTTGGGTATGGGTACCGCATGAAGGTGATAGAGTGGAGCAGGGGACCAGTGAGGCCTATGGGACTGGCAGTACAAGAAGTACATATGGCAAAGGTGGCCAGGTGGCACACAGAGCGACAAAGTCAATAGTTAAGAGTGGCAGTCAGATGGCGACCCCTGGATGTTGGTCGGAAGAAGTAGGGGGACAGCACAGCCTACCCTACGGTGCACAAACCTTTGTGACAGGCACCGTGGGGGAGATGAAGAGGAGTTACAGCAAGGTGTATTGGATGCTGAATATGCAGAAGTGAGATCTGACATGGAGGTAGAGGATGAAGTGGAGCTCGATTATGAGGATGACAGCAATGAGTGAGAAGATGTGGAGGTACTGGAAGCTGAGGTGAGCAGGGTAGGGGTGGGGGACAAGGGGCACAGGAGATACATAACCCCTCTTCCTTTAATGTTTTGCAGGAGACCAGTGGTGACAAGGGACAAGGGAGCCTCAGAGGACGAACACAAGGACGATCGCGGACAAGGCCGCAGGTCAGTGCGGGAATTAGAGAAACAGGAGAAGGGGCTCAAAGGTAAGGGAGAGTGGTGGTCTGTGTGGGTAACCCCTCAGGATGGCTCCAATTAAGCCCACTACAAATCCATTGGTGTGGGGGACGAGTCAATACATGAGACGCCAGTTTCTTGGGTACTACGGGTGCTGCGCCAAGGTGATAAAGGAGGATGTGGGGATTAAGGCTGCTGGCAATTGAAGGGGATGCAGAGGTTGAAGAGAAGAATGGGGGGACATGAGAAAAGGCTAATTTCTATGTGTTTAGGATGATGCACCTTGGGTCTCACGTGACAGTAAAAAATGAAAGCCATAACATGGAAGCGTGAATACGTAGATGTATTTCAGGTACACATGAACATACAGGCTAAGGAATGGGCCAAAGAAGGAGAGTGGGAGTTAGCACATAGGCCCTGTGTTCCCATCACGATGGAAAATTAGACATCCACATTCCTTATATACATGAGTATTTACTGCAACAAATACCCAGATAGGGTTATTGCCCTTTTCAAGTACATGGATATCATTCATAAGGTTCAGATGCATTTTAGGGATTACGCATGGCTTAGCTACGAAGAGGAATGTCGGGCATGGGTGAGCGTTAACCTGGAGAAACCTTGGGGCGATGTAGATTCCGAGTTGTGGATGCAAAGCTTGGCGTCATCCCATTTGGCGGCATTGACCCACACAGCAAGTGGTCTACCGGTAGTTTAGAAGCGTTTTCAACCCTGTCTTGCCCAGGTGAGGGTGGGTAACACGCAGGGTCTCTAAGGCAGGAGCCTGCTGGAATTTCAATAAAGGCTTCTGTTCTTGAGACCCATGTAAAATAAAATACGACTGCTCCAAACGCGGGGAGAGGAACCCAGTCATGCAGTGTTTTTCCCTGCCAAGTCCTGCAGAGCAATAGAGGGCATCCTGGGGGCACGGCGCTCAGGGCGCTGCATGGTCAAAGGGCTCATACACCAATTTGGCTTAACAAGTTGCTGCCCTGGTTGAAACTGTATCCTGATAATGAAACAACATTGCGATTGGAGTGGGATTTCAGTGAAGGTTTCTGGATGGGCTATCAAGGGCTGGGAGTGAAGCGTTGGACTGACAATTCAGTCCGCCAGGGAGTTGCTGGATGTGGTAACAGCTAAATTGAGCAAGGAGGTAAGTGAAGAGAGAATTTTGGGCCCTTTTTATGAGTGCCCTGTGGAGGACTTGATGATTTCACCATTGGGTGTGGTGCCAAAAAAGAACAAAGGGGAGTTTCAACTCATTCACCATTTGTCATAGCTGGAGGGGGCATTAGTGAATGATTTCATAGCGCTTGAGGATACACAAGTGGTTTATGCATCGGTTAATGATGCCATTCATCTTATTCTGGAGTGTGGTAGGGGTTCGGAGCTGGTCAAGTGTGACATCAAAGCAGCTTTTTGACTCTTGCCCATTCACCTGGAGGATTTTTCCTTGCTGGTCAGGCAGTTGGATGGGGCTATCTAGGTGGACAGGGTCCTTCCGATTGGTTGGACTATCTCATGTGTCTTGTTTGAAGCTTTCAGTACTATTCTGCAGTGGGTTTTCACAAAAGTGAATGGGCATCAAGAAGAATCTCACTATCTGAATGATTTCCTGTTTGTGGGCAAGGTTCAGTTTGCGGCAGGGCATTGAGGTGTTTTAAATGATTGGCAAGTAACATGGGGGAATCCATTAGCTCCTGAAAAGACTGAGGGTCCGAATACCATACTGACATTGCTAGGCATTGAATTTGACACAGTGGCACTCATGGCAAGGCTGCCAGCAAAGTGGAAGAAATTGTGTTTTTTCTCAGGCAACTTCTGTTGTTACACAAGGTTGAACTGAAGGTGGTACAGTAGCTACTGGGCTTTCTGAATTTTGCTTGCAGAGTTGTGCAGAGGCAGGACTTTTTGCTGGTGGATAGGCCTTGCTATGTCAGGTGTATTGCTTCCTCATCACTGGGTTCGGATTTCTGTGGGGATGAGAGAGAATTTCAAGGTCTGGAGCTTCCCTTACACAGTTTAATGGGGCCTCCATGGTTTTTCGAGAACAGGACACAATGTGGCACCTTCAGATCTTTTCAAGCGCAGCAGGAGCTTCTGGTTTTGGCTTGCTCTTGGATGGCAGGTGGTGTGCAGAAGCCTGGCCGCAATGATGGTTGGCTCAGGGCAGGAGTATAGCACTCTGGGAGTACTTTCCTTTGCTGGTGGTGCTGGTGGTATGGGGGGATGAGTTAGCCAATCAGACAGTGATGTTTCTTATTGACAACTTGACAGTGGGTGAATTGGTAAAGAGGCAAAGAGCCAGGGACCTCAGTGTATTGCAACTGCTGCACCATTAATGCTCTGCTGTTTAACTCTGGATGTAATTTTTAAAGCACCATACATTCCAGGGGCCAACAGTTCTATTACTGATTCGCTGTCTCATTTACAGTGGCAACATTTCTGCAGCCTGGCACCTCGTGCAGACGAGCACAAGATGGTAGTCCCAGCAGAAATTTGGGAGTTGGGGGCATGATGGTCATTAGGCTCATTGAGAAGTCATTAGCCTAGTCTACTTGAAAGAGTTATCTCTGTCATGGTTGGAATTTCAATCTTTTGAGGGATTGAGGAGCAGTGGTGGAGTAAGAATCAAGGAGCACTTGAGGCACAAGTGATGCGTTTTTGATTAAAAAAAGTTTGGCACCTGAGAAGATCGGGGGTAAGTTGGCGGGATATTGTTTTATAGTAAGTTGTGTTTTGGTTTCCATCCAGCTCAGGATGACATTCTAGGTAGGATGTTAAAAGGATGGGGGAAGGAAAGATCAGGCAAAGCTATGGGGTTGAGGGAGGCCATCACTTTTGAATTACTATTTGATTTGTTGCGAGTGCTGCTTGTTTGTTCTAAGGATGGATGTGAGGTGGCTCTCTTTAGGCTGTGCATGATATAGATGTTTTTTGGGGCTTTCCATGTGTGTGAATTAATTGGGGGTGGGCAAGACTGTTGGCATGAAGCATGGTGAGACACAACTGGAGGATGATCAGAAAGGCATAAGGCTGATGAGGTCCAAGACAGACCAGCTGCGAAGGGGAAAATGGGGTGACTGAGAAAAGGAGGGGGTGGTGAAGTGTGCCTGGTCAGGGAGTGGTGCAGTTTTCAGGCATAGATGGTATCCACAAATAAGGGCATATTCTGTCACATGAATGGTGAGAAGTTTACTGCATTCCAGTTGTTGGCTCCTCTAAGGACGGAGTTGTGGAGGATTGGGCGTCAGGCGGGTAACTTTGGGCAACTGCGGCTGCTCACCCTGGGTAGGATTGGGCACAGATTAAGGGGATTGGCAGGTGGCGCTCAAAGTGCTGGGAGTGATATGTGCAGGAAGGAGAGAGTCTGGCTTTTTTGTGCATGGGGCGGTTCGTCCCGGGGGTGGGGGTGCTATGTTGTTTGCTCTACTGGCATTTCTTTTCACAGGATGTATGAGTGGACCTGAGAGGTCCAAGGTGGCCATATGGCTGGTTGGATATTCCTTTATACATTGGGAAGCGAAGTATGCAGAGGCTCAGATTTATGGATGCTCCTTTGGACTGCTGGGCCAATCGCCAGGAGGTTTTGTGGTGGAGGAAAAGTGGGGTGAGATAGCGAAATTTGCTACCTTTTTTGTTGTCTATGGGGTTGTCCTGATGTTTTGGTTCTTCACATGTGGGGGGAAAGATTTGGTACGCCTATCAGGGCTCACCCTACTGCAACACATGCAACAGGACCTTTCCTTGCTACAGCAGAGGATGGCTGGGACTTGTTTAGTTTGGACTGAATTTGTGCCTTGGAGGAAGTGGAGAAGAGCCATGAAACATGGGTCAATCGACATCGCTCGGAGGAAACTCAACCGGGCATTGAGGGTTTTTTGCTGGACACATGACATCAGAGTTTTGGCACATGAAGGGATCATAGAGGAAGAGGCAGTACTTTTCCATGATGATGGTGTGCAACTTTCAGAAATGGGCAAGGCAAGACCTGCACAAATGCATATTACATTATGGAATTACGTGATAATTTGGGGGTGCTGTGGGGTGCAAAAGTGTGGTTCATGGTTATTTACTGAGGGGTTTTCAGTGTTGCAGTGGGTTTGCTGGTGGGGCAGCTAAATACCCTCAGGGTTTTAGATGGGTGGCAGTAGGTGGGGGGTGGAGACTTGGATGCGGGCCTGTTCAAACTTCTAGGGGGTCAGGAGGAAGAAGCAAGTGAAGAATGACAGTGTGTGGCATTCCTGGATGAGGGAGGGCATGGAAGGAGAGTGTGGTAGCAGGTGAATGGAAGGTGGGAGCTGGGTGAATGGAGTTAAAAGTGGGGAACAAACGTGAAAGGTGGGGATTTTAATGGGGCGGTAGGGAATGGATGCTGCAAAGTAGAATGTTAAAGTTATTCAAATGTTTGATGTTATTTGCAATTCTGTCCTAATAAATGGGCTTTTACACTGTGCTGGACTGTAGTGGTGATTGTGTCACGATTAGTTTTTGACGCTGCCACAGATTTACTAATTCTTCTCAATCTGGGGCAGCGTCAAAAGCAATGGGTGTTCTGATGAAACACCAACAGCAACACCCATTGCACGCCCTCTGACACAGAAAACTGCGTCAGAGAGGCCCATATTTACAAGGTGGTGTTAAGCCACAAAAAGAGGCTTAGTGCCGCCCTGTGAATATGGTGCAGTGCACGGTGCCACTGGAGCATCACAAAAAATGACACTTAGGTGGCGCTAGGGGCATGTCATTATGCCCCATAATATCTAAGACCATATTCTTAATCAGTTTTTTTTTAAAAATCTGAATATCTATTTTCCACACCAAAATATAAAATTGAGAAAGAAAGACTAGAGCAACGCCATTACAAGCACCATAAAAATAAAACAGGAAAAATGAGTGGAAAAACCCGGTGAAGAATGGAGGAAGAGGGAAGACAAAATGCCAGGTGAACTGTAAAATGGTAATAGGTGCTTAGGTACAGAAGCCTGAAAAACAGAATGGTAGGTGAAATTCGAACACTCTTTGAACTCCTGTAATCCAATCGGCATGTAAGTATCATAGTTTAGAGGTTATTTTCAATTACATGATACAGAGCCATGAAATACACCGAAAACTAGCGTATCCTGAGCAGTATCAAAACATTGAATGTATGCCATGAAGACACGCGTGCTTGTTTATCATTAAAACATCTCTTATAATTACAGAATGTTTGTTTGCAACATTCTGTGAACGTATTCTTCACAAATATGAATACACACTCATTTTAAACAATTTGAGTTCATTAGCAAATGATGCGCCTGTTTTGCTAAATGATATAAACAAACGTTGGCAGTTAATGGTGACAGTGATGGGCTGACCTTGCAGAGTTTTTACCCTTTTTCACAGACTTCAGTACCTGCAGCTTGAATTATCAATTCAAAGCGCACTGGCAGCTCCCGTGGATCATCCAATTAAAATGTAAAGCATCCGAAAACAAATTAGGTCTGCCACAGTATTATGGAGTCGTCTTTTAATTTTAATACCCGCTTAAATCCCTTTACAAATTATTAGCCTGCTGTGCAGTTCAGTAACATGGAAATATACAACCTGCGCTATTCAAAATCCTTAAATCTCCTCACAAGCAGTGCTAAGGCTGGGACATATGTCCACGAAAGACAATGCAGAGCCCGCGGGGGTCTATTTGTTATGGGTAAGTTGTGTCAATTACAGCCTGACACTCAGCAGTCATTGGCCCTTTTCGGTTGGGTCTCAGCAAATAATCCGAATTATATTTATCAAGCAGCAGGTGCTAATCTTTGCCAGCAGCAATCCTTCTGCACCGTCTTGCCTCATTAATATTGTAATGTGTTGGGCCAGATGTCTTGCGCAGGAGGCGGTAAGGGTGACGCTGATGTCTAGATTTGGGCGACGCTCTCATATGCATCGCGAGCTTGGTCGCATTCACTGTTTTGTCTACCACCGGTGACCTTTCAAATCGTAATGCACACGAATAATGTTGGGCTCTGTGGTAGGTTAGCTGAAACACTCAAAGCGAAATGAGTGTGGCTGTGCGTGATTTTTTCACTCTCCATTGATAACAGATGATGATAATTCAGTACTTAAATCGTAACCTTTGAATCAGTTAACAATAGTACCTAAGTTCGTTATTGTACAAAAGGGTATATATGGTTATACCCAGAGCGTTATGTGGGCTGGGTACTTTGGGTCTCATACATGGAAGTAATTAGCAAGCATTGGCAAAGACAATAGTTCTTACCTATGCAAGGGCTTTTGGCTTTGTCAATGTGTTTTAGCCAAGTTGTACACTAGCGTGGCTGCTCTTCAGCATGGCTAAAAGTTAGTGGCGTAGAGTGGAATGGCAAAGAGTGGCATAGAGTGTTGTAGAGTGGAGTGGCAGAGAGTGTTGTGTATTGGAGTAGCATAATGTGGAGTCACGTAGAGTAGCATACATTGGAGTGGCACTGAGTAGAGTGGACTGGTGTAGAGTAAAGTGGCATTAAGTGCAGTGGCATTGAATTCAATAGAGTACAATGCAGCGTCGTAGAATGAAGTGGCGTAGATTAGAGTGTTGCATAGTAGAGTGCAGCGGGGCAGAATGCAGTAGTACAGAGTTCAGTGGTGTAGAAGGCAGTGGCACAGAGTAGAGTGGTGCAGAGTAGAGTAGCACATAGTGCAGTGGCGTAGAGTGCAATGGGGTAGAGTGGTGGAGAGTGGAACAGCTTAGAGTAGTACAGAGTATAGTATAGTGCTGTAAAGTGCATTGGCATAGAGAGGAGTAGCATAGAGTGGAGTAGTGCAGAGTAGAGTGGCATAGATTTCAGTAGAGTTCAGTAGCAGGCAGTGTAGTCTTGCAGGGTAGAGTGTCGGAGTGTATTAGTGTAGAGTGGAGTACAGTGGTGTACAGAGCAGTGGCCTAGAGTGCAGCGATGCAGAGTACAGTGCAGTGGTGTAGAGTGCAGTGACAGAGTTCAATTGTGTCGAATGCATTGGCCTAGAGTGCAGTGGTTAAGAGTAGAGTGGTGTAGAGTGCAGTGACAGAGTGGAGTGGCACAGAGTGGAGGAGAGTGGCATAGAGCAGATTGTTTCAGAGTAGGGTGGAGTGGAGTGGAATGGTACATGTTATAGTTGCGTAGAGGGAATAGAAGGTAATGACGATAGTAAAGTGGTGTAGAGTGCAGGGGTACAGAGTAGATTAGAGTGACATACAGTGGATTGGCATAGAGTGCAGGGGCATAGAGTTGAGTGTTACAGAGTAAAATGCATTGGCATAGAGTGTGTTGACTTAGAGTGCAGTGACAGATTGCAGTGTTGCAAAGTGGCATAAAGTAAAGTGGCATAGAGTAGAGTTGTGCAGAGTAGATTGATGTGGCCTAGACTGGAGTGGTTTAGAGTGTAGTGGTGTAGAGTAGAATAGCGAAGAGTGCACTGGCATAGAGGAGAGGTGGTAGAGTAGAGTAGAGAGTCCTAGGGTGAAGTGGTGTATAGTGCAGTGGCGTAGAGTGGAGTGGTGAAGAGTGCAGTGGCATGGAGAGGTGTAAAGTAGAGTGGTGCAAATGTAGAGTGGAGTGGTGTAGAGTGGAGTATTCAAGGTGTGGTAGCACACTTCCTTTACAGACAACACATTTTCAATTGAAATAACCATTACATTCGCACATACAATTTTAATGTAACACTATACAATACACAGACGAAAACATATGGAAATTGCATCACTAGTGTAATAATTTGTTTGATTATATTAAAGTATTTGTTTCCAACACCCTTCAGAATTAACAAAAAAAGTGCTTAATTTATGTTCCTAATTCTGACATATTCTGAAATACTCAGGGAGAGTGATAAGCAGGTGCTGAAGAACAATGACAGAGGTGGAGGGGATGTGGAATGAAAAGGGGTGTTATGTCTAACCTACAGTGAACATTACTGAGTGAGTAAGACACTCTGATGACCATTACTCCTTCCACACTGGTCCGTGATGTTTTATTTACAGTCTTATCATTTGTAGAATTAAAACATTTCCAATACAATATATTTGCTGACAAAATCATTGTTGGTACTCATTTATCTTAAACAGCTGAAAACCACTGATGAAGCCAATAGTCTTGGCTGGGTTTAATGTATGTCAGATACTGTGCTATATGTGGGTGCAGTAACAAAAACCTCATATAGACACAAAAATATAGGTAGGATGGCACACTATGGAAATCACAGAAAAGTAATTTATGTGTTTAAGCCACATCCTCAATTACAGAGGACACTCCCTACTTTTACATCTAACTATTGTTCAATTATTCCACACAATTTGAGTCACTGGAATTACCAGATCTGATTCCCTGGAGAATGTCTGTGATTGGGCCTGCTAGACCAGGGCCTATTCATTCTCCAGGAGAAGTTTCTGAATTTAAACTCTTCTATGATTTTATGTATATTTGAAGTCCAAGATATACAACAAAAATATGCAATGTTGCACAGCCAGCATCCTTCACTGTGTTGTGTGAAAGGGTCATGTCTGCAAAGATATATAATATGATGTTGTTTATATCTCTAATTCCGTTGGCACACTTTGGGCAGCCACATGCCAATGAAGACACCTTTGCACAATAGTGCAAGGGTGTCTGCGTTCTGTAAGGAATAGTGTTTATACTGGAAGCAGACAGTTTGAGTACAAACACTACCCATTAACACTTTTCCTGCTTTGTATTTGTACTGTACAATGCAGCACACGTGCAAAATAGAAAAAAACAAAGAGAATTTAAAACATTTCTCCTTATTATGCCTGCCTTGAGGAGGTATATGATTTTGGTGCTAATCCCTGTCTGCAAATTTTTGTGGGTGGGGATTTCAGTCAAAGCTCATGGGTAGTTACATAGGAACGCCCATGCATCATCAATGGAAAATCCCCTCAATGCAAAATAATGCAAAGCAGTGCATAGAAACTATATTCAGTTGTATTTGGGCCTAAATGTCCTCTACAGCATTCCCACTGACTTAGGTCCTCATTATGACATTGGCAGTCAGCTGACCGCCACGCCGGTGATGGCGGAATTACCATCACCAGGCGGGGGTTGAAGACTGCCAAATTATGACCATGCCGGTGACTCCTCCCATAGACCAATGTACCACCTGAACTACCAGTACGGTCCGTCCACTGACCACGGCGGTAGCCATCTTCTGGCAGGCGGAAGACAATGACCCACCCGCCATATTATGACATAGCAGATCACCAGGGTTTCTGGGACGGGATCACCACCACCAAAAGCCTGACGGAAACACATCATATAAAAGGAGACACTCAACTCCCAGGACACAGAGGAATCTGCGGCCGCCATGGAACCTGAACTGGAAGTCATGCCGATGCTGTACCACTCGATGGCAGTCCAGGAGCACCAACCCCAATGAAGACAACGATGGTGAGTACAGCCGCCTAGCACAAAAGGGAGGAAGGGTATAGTGACACGCATAACACACACCATACACACATACCACGCACCCAGAGCCATCTGCAGAGTTAATCAACATCAACATAACCCAGAAGCAAAGAAAACCAGTACACATACCTCTGGTGCAACCACTATAATTATGTGGGAACAGTGCCCCCATACTAAAATATATACATATATACATATGTACAGCAAGGGCCATTGGCCTGTCCAAATTTAACAAATGGCAACTGGGCAACGTCCAAGGCCCAACTTGACTACTGACAGCCCAGTCACTCCACTGGGCAGGGGCATCAGGGAGATGGTAGGCAGGCACCTCAGGAGGCGGGGGTGGAGGGGGTTTCTTCTTGGGAGGGGGGTCCTTGGGCTTGGGTTTGGGAGGGGGCAGGTCTTTGCCCTTCTGTTTACGGTGCTGAGGAGTGGCCTTGGGACGGGGGTCCGGAGTGCCACTCTTTTGCCCGTTAGTGGCAGGAGTAGTCTTAGGGGAGGAACAGGAGTTGACTGGAAGCTGGAGGTACTGGCCTGGGGGGGGCGGGACCTTTCTCTTACTGGCAGGATGGGGTGGGAGTGGGAAGAGGTCAAGACAGGAAAGGAAAAGCTTCTTAAGACCAATGGGGCAAGGTATGGGAAGAGGATTGGGAGTGGAGGTAGAGGGAGTTGTTGTAGGAAGAGGAGGTGTGCTGACGGGTGCAGGTGCATGGACAGTGTGCGTGTGTGAGGTGGATGGCTGTTGGGTGTCTGAGTGGGAGCGTTTATGTGGCTTTTTGGGGGGCAGACAGGGTGGGAGAGGACAAACAGGACGTGTGTATGTATGTTGTGGTGGTGTCTGCAAGTGAGGTGGGTGTGCTGCATGAGATGGTGAAGGTGGTGGTGGTGACTGCGCATGTGGGATGTGGGGTGCATGTCTGCATGTCTGCTGTTATGGTGACTGTGGGCAAGGCTCTACAAGTGGCAGGATCTGGGACTGATGATACAGTGCATACAGGTGTGAGTGCTGATTTGACTGTGAGGGAGGAGGAGGGGGAGACAGTGGAGGCAGTGTCAGTTGTAGTATGTGCATCTGGGTACTGGCTGTGTTTGTGCTTGTGGAGTGAAGTACGGTGCCTCTGTTTGTCTGTGCAAGTCCTGTCTGTTGTTTTGGGTGCATGCTTGTCAGATTGTGTGCATAGGATGGGCTGGGGGACAGGGCTATGGGACTCAGAACAGGTAGTTGGAGGGGAGACAGAAGAACGAGAGACACTGGCTGCCGTCAGAGAGGAGGCCAGAGCCTGAAACGATCTCTGTAGGGCAGCCAAGCCACAGTGAATGCCCTCCAGGAAGGCATTGCATTGCTGCATCTGGGAAGTCAGCCCCTGGATGGCATTCACTATGGTTGATTACCCAACAGAGATGGAACTGAGGAGGTCAAATGCCTCCTCACTGAGGGCAGCAGGGCTGACTGGGGCAGGGGCTGGGGTGCTTGTGGCGAAGGAGACGCCTACCCTCCTGGGTAAGCTGACACAGGCAACTGGGTGGGGGGCTACTGGGAGTGTGGTGCTGGTACAAGGGTGGCTGAAGATGACATAGCTGGGGTGGTCCCAGAGGGGTCTGCCACCACCACGGAGCTCCCATCGGAGGAGGAATCAGAGTGTGTAGTCGTGGTTCCTGTCTCCCGTGGGGTGCTTCCCTCGTCCTCCAACCCACTGGTCCCCTCAGCGTCTGTGCTCTCCGCCTCCTTTGTCCCTTGGGCTGAAGCTCCCCCATTCACCTGTGCCCCTGCTCCTTCACCAGTTGATACTAATGCATACATTGACATGATGACAAAAGGAGAAAGGGGGGAGAAGAGAGAAAGGTAGCACAGGGTCAATCACAGCAAAAAAAGCACACATGGAATACACATCACAATCACTCACTGGGGCTTACATTGCACAGTATGGACCACAGTGACAAACCACTACCTAGGTACAACAGCAGTAAGGAACCCAAACACTACCAACTGCACACCTACTGGGACTAACTAAGCCCTCTCTTTCATGGTATGCTAGCTACTTAGCAATACCAAATATGCATACCATCCTACATAGCTAAGCAGTACCACACAGGAATTGCTAAACTAGTATATTGAGGCATCCGCTGACTAGAAACTTGCATCCAAGCCACATGGCTCCCCCTGCCGCTGCAGCTCCACCAGCCCAGGTTCCTGAGACCTCCTAGCAAGCCCAGCTACCTCACAGTAAGTACCCCCCCCCACCGCCCAGCCCCTCGCCCTGCCCCGCGCTACTCACCTCCTCTCCTGCTTCTTTTCTTCTTCTCTGTTCTTCCTCTGTGCTCTTCTTCTGTAGTCTTCATCTGTACTCTTCTTTCTCTCCTGCTCCCCGTCTTCTGTCTTCATCTGTGTGCTTCTCTCTCTCTCCTTTGCACCGCGACCTGCGTGTGCCTCTTCTTCTCTGTCCCTCTTCTTGGCTCTTTCCTCTGCTGCTCATCGCTCCTCTTCTTCTTCAAATTCTTCTGTATTCTTCTGTCTTCTGCGCTCCTCTTCTTCTTTACCTTCTTCTGTATTCTTCTGTCTTCTGCGCTCCTCTTCTTCTTTACCTTCTTCTGTGTTCCTCTGTCTTCAGTCTTCGGCTCCTCTTCTGCTCCTCTTCTTCTTTACCTTCTTCTGTATTCTTCTGTCTTCTGCGCTCCTCTTCTTCTTTACCTTCTTCTGTATTCTTCTGTCTTCTGCGCTCCTCTTCTTCTTTACCTTCTTCTTCTGTCTTCTGTTCTCCTCTTCTTCTTTACCTTCTTCTGTGTTCCTCTGTCTTCAGTCTTCGGCTCCTCTTCTTCTGGGTTCTTCCCGCACCTGTCCTCCTGCTCATGTCTCATCTCTCTCCCTCACTCGCCTCCCCCTCTCTAACACCCCTATCTACCTATCTACCTATCTCTCTATCTTTCCCCCTCACTCGCCTCCTCCTCTGTAACCCCCCCATCTTCCTATCCTTTCACTCTACCTCTCACCCTCACCCACCTCCACCTCTACAATGCCCCCTCCCCTATCTTCCTAACCTTCCTCCTAACTCTCTTCCTAAACTTTTCCTAAACTCACCCCCCACCACCCTTAACTCCCCTCCCCATCTCTTCTCCCCTCTACCTGTCCCCCCTCCCTCCGCTTTCCCGCCGCCACCTCCTGCACGCCCCCGCTCCCATTCGTCACCCCACTCCCGTCCCCCGCCCCCAGCTGACCCCTTCCCCCCCCTCCTCCCTCTTATGGCGGCCGCTGCGCGAAAGAGCTAGCGACCCTTGACCCAAGGGTAGGTCGCTCCCCCTGCCGCTGCAGCTCCACCAGCCCAGGTTCCTGAGACCTCCTAGCAAGCCCAGCTACCCGACAGTAAGTACCCCCCCACCGCCCAGCCCCTCGCCCTGCCCCGCGCTACTCACCTCCTCTCCTGCTTCTTTTCTTCTTCTCTGTTCTTCCTCTGTGCTCTTCTTCTGTAGTCTTCATCTGTACTCTTCTTTCTCTCCTGCTCCCTGTCTTCTGTCTTCATCTGTGTGCTTCTCTCTCTCTCCTTTGCACCGCGACCTGCGTGTGCCTCTTATTCTCTGTCCCTCTTCTTGGCTCTTCCCTCTGCTGCTCGTCGCTCCTCTTCTTCTTCACCTTCTTCTGTATTCTTCTGTCTTCTGCGCTCCTCTTCTTCTTTACCTTCTTCTGTATTCTTCTGTCTTCTGCGCTCCTCTTCTTCTTTACCTTCTTCTGTATTCTTCTGTCTTCTGCGCTCCTCTTCTTCTTTACCTTCTTCTGTGTTCTTCTGTCTTCTGTTCTCCTCTTCTTCTTTACCTTCTTCTGTGTTCCTCTGTCTTCAGTCTTCGGCTCCTCTTCTGTTCCTCTTCTTCTTTTACCTGCTTCTGGGTGCTTCCCGCGCCTGTCCTCCTGCTCCTGTCTCATCTCTCTCCCTCACTCGCCTCCCCCTCTCTAACACCCCTATCTACCTATCTACCCATCTACCTATCTCTCTATCTTTCCCCCTCACTCGCCTCCTCCTCTGTAACCCCCCCATCTTCCTATCCTTTCACTCTACCTCTCACCCTCACCCACTTCCACCTCTACAACCCCCCTCCCCTATCTTCCTAACCTTCCTCCTAACTCTCTTCCTAAACTCACCCCCCACCACCTTTAACCCCCCTCCCCATCTCTTCTCCCCTCTACCTGACCCCCTCCCTCCGCTTTCCCACCGCCACCTCCTGCACGCCCCGCCCCCCCAGCTCCCATTCGTCGTCCCACTCACGTCCCCTGCCCCCAGCTGACCCCTTCCCCCCCCCTCCTCCCTCTTATGGCGGCCGCTGCGCGACAGAGCTAGCGACCCTTGACCCAAGGGTAGGTCGCTCCCCCTGCCGCTGCAGCTCCACCAACCCAGGTTCCTGAGACCTCCTAGCAAGCCCAGCTACCTCACAGTAAGTACCCACCGCCCAGCCCCTTGCCCTGTCCCGCGCTACTCACCTCCTCTCCTGCTTCTTTTCTTCTTCTCTGTTCTTCCTCTGTGCACTTCTTCTGTAGTCTTCATCTGTACTCTTCTTTCTGTCCTGCTCCCCGTCTTCTGTCTTCATCTGTGTGCTTCTCTCTCTCTCCTTTGCACTGCGACCTGCGTGTGCCTCTTCTTCTCTGTCCCTCTTCTTGGCTCTTCCCTCTGCTGCTCGTCGCTCCTCTTCTTCTTCACCTTCTTCTGTATTCTTCTGTCTTCTGCGCTCCTCTTCTTCTTTACCTTCTTCTGTATTCTTCTGTCTTCTGCGCTCCTCTTCTTCTTTACCTTCTTCTGTGTTCCTCTGTCTTCAGTCTTCGGCTCTTCTTCTGCTCCTCTTCTTCTTTTACCTGCTTCTGGGTTCTTCCCGCGCCTGTCCTCCTGCTCCTGTCTCATCTCTCTCCCTCATTCGCCTCCCCCTCTCTAACACCCCTATCTACCTATCTACCTATCTCTCTATCTTTCCCCCTCCCTCGCCTCCTCCTCTGTAACCCCCCCATCTTCCTATCCTTTCACTCTACCTCTCACCCTCACCCACCTCCACCTCTACAACCCCCCCTCCCCTATCTTCCTAACCTTCCTCCTAACTCTCTTCCTAAACTCTTCCTAAACTCACCCCCCACCACCCTTAACCCCCCTCCCCATCTCTTCTCCCCTCTACCTGACCCCCTCCCTCCGCTTTCCCGCCGCCACCTCCAGCACGTCCCCGCCCCCCCAGCTCCCATTCGTCGCCCCACTCCCGTCCCCCGCCCCCAGCTGACCCCTCCCCGCCCCCTCCTCCCTCTTTTGGCAGCCGCTGCACGACAGAGCTAGCGACCCTTGACTCAAGGGCAGGTCGCTCCCCCTGCCGCTGCAGCTCCACCAGCCCAGGTTCCTGAGACCTCCTAGCAAGCCCAGCTACCCGACAGTAAGTACCCCCCCACCGCCCAGCCCCTCGCCCTGCCCCGCGCTACTCACCTCCTCTCCTGCTTCTTTTCTTCTTCTCTGTTCTTCCTCTGTGCTCTTCTTCTGTAGTCTTCATCTGTACTCTTCTTTCTCTCCTGCTCCCTGTCTTCTGTCTTCATCTGTGTGCTTCTCTCTCTCTCCTTTGCACCGCGACCTGCGTGTGCCTCTTCTTCTCTGTCCCTCTTCTTGGCTCTTCCCTCTGCTGCTCGTCGCTCCTCTTCTTCTTCACCTTCTTCTGTATTCTTCTGTCTTCTGCGCTCCTCTTCTTCTTTACCTTCTTCTGTATTCTTCTGTCTTCTGCGCTCCTCTTCTTCTTTACCTTCTTCTGTGTTCCTCTGTCTTCAGTCTTCGGCTCCTCTTCTGCCCCTCTTCTTCTTTACCTTCTTCTGTATTCTTCTGTCTTCTGCGCTCCTCTTCTTCTTTACCTTCTTCTGTATTCTTCTGTCTTCTGCGCTCCTCTTCTTCTTTACCTTCTTCTGTGTTCTTCTGTCTTCTGTTCTCCTCTTCTTCTTTACCTTCTTCTGTGTTCCTCTGTCTTCAGTCTTCGGCTCCTCTTCTGCTCCTCTTCTTCTTTTACCTGCTTCTGGGTTCTTCCCGCGCCTGTCCTCCTGCTCCTGTCTCATCTCTCTCCCTCACTCTCCTCCCCCTCTCTAACAGCCCTATCTACCTATCTACCTATCTCTCTATCTTTACCCCTCACTCGCCTCCTCCTCTGTAACCCCCCATCTTCCTATCCTTTCACTCTACCTCTCACCCTCACCCACCTCCACCTCTACAACCCCCCTCCCCTATCTTCCTAACCTTCCTCCTAACTCTCTTCCTAAACTCTTCCTAAACTCACCCCCCACTACCCTTAACCCTCCCTCCCCATCTCTTCTCCTCTCTACCTGTCCCCCCTCCCTCTGCTTTCCCGCCGCCACCTCCTTCACGCCCCCGTCCCCCCAGCTCCCATTCGTCACCCCACTCCCGTCCCCCGCCCCCAGCTGACCCCTCCCCCCCTCCTCCCTCTTATGGCAGCCGCTGCGCGACAGAGCTAGCGACCCTTGACCCAAGGGTAGGTCGCTCCCCCTGCCGCTGCAGCTCCACCAGCCCAGGTTCCTGAGACCTCCTAGCAAGCCCAGCTACCTCACAGTAAGTACCCCCCCCACCGCCCAGCCCCTCGCCCTGCCCCGCGCTACTCACCTCCTCTCCTGCTTCTTTTCTTCTTCTCTGTTCTTCCTCTGTGCTCTTCTTCTGTAGTCTTCATCTGTACTCTTCTTTCTGTCCTGCTCCCCGTCTTCTGTCTTCATCTGTGTGCTTCTCTCTCTCTCCTTTGCACTGCGACCTGCGTGTGCCTCTTCTTCTCTGTCCCTCTTCTTGGCTCTTCCCTCTGCTGCTCGTCGCTCCTCTTCTTCTTCACCTTCTTCTGTATTCTTCTGTCTTCTGCGCTCCTCTTCTTCTTTACCTTCTTCTGTATTCTTCTGTCTTCTGTGCTCCTCTTCTTCTTTACCTTCTTCTGTGTTCCTCTGTCTTCAGTCTTCGGCTCCTCTTCTGCTCCTCTTCTTCTTTACCTTCTTCTGTATTCTTCTGTCTTCTGCGCTCCTCTTCTTCTTTTCCTTCTTCTGTATTCTTCTGTCTTCTGCGCTCCTCTTCTTTACGTTCTTCTGTGTTCCTCTGTCTTCAGTCTTCTGGGTTCTTCCCGCGCCTGTCCTCCTGCTCCTGTCTCATCTCTCTCCCTCACTCGCCTCCCCCTCTCTAACACCCCTATCTACCTATCTACCTGTCCCTCTATCTTTCCCCCTCACTCGCCTCCTCCTCTGTAACCCCCCATCTTCCTATCCTTTCACTCTACCTCTCACCCTCACCCACCTCCACCTCTACAACCCCCCTCCCCTATCTTCCTAACCTTCCTCCTAACTCTCTTCCTAAACTCTTACTAAACTCACCCCCCACCCCCCACCACCCTTAACCTCCCCTCCCCCATCTCTTCTCCCCTCTACCTGTCCCCCCTCCCTCCGCTTTCCCGCCGCCACCTCCTGCACGCCCCCGCCCCCCCAGCTCCCATTCATCGCCCCACTACCGTACCCCACCCCCAGCTGACCCCTCCCCCTCCTCCCTTTTATGGCGGCCGCTGCGCAAACCCCTGGTCCTCAGCACTCCCAAACCCCGCTGCACCGCTACGACCCCATCACCCTCCACACCCTCAACCCAGGGCGCTCCAGCACCTGCTTCCAAGCTAACCCGAAACATACCCAGGGACCTTTCGCATGTCACACCTGCAAACTTACCTTCCACCACGAAACTACCACGACCACCAGCCCACGCGCCATCAACCACCTCAAATGCATCCTGGTCAACGCTCGATCCGTCCACAAGCACGCCGTTGAACTCTGGGACCTCCTGGACTCCACAGCACCAGACGTCGCCTTCATCACGGAGACCTGGATGAACGCCTCTTCGGCCCCCGACATCGCCATAGCCATCCCCGAAGGCTACAAGATTTCCAGGAAAGACCGCACCAACCAAGTAGGAGGAGGAATCGCCATTGTCTTCAAAGACTCCATCAGCGTCATCACCTCCACCGAAGACACCCCCCTCGCCGCCGAGCACCTGCACTTCCAGATCCGCACTGACCCCAGGACCACCCTCAGAGGATCCCTCATCTACCGCCCCCCCGGACCGCACGCCCTCTTCAGCGACTCCATCACAGACTTCATCTCCCCGCACGCCCTCGCCTCGCCAGACTACATCCTCCTCGGCGACCTCAACTTCCATCTAGAACAGAACAACGACCCCAACACCACCGCCCTGCTCGACAACCTCGCCAACCTCGACCTCAAGCAACTGGTGAACACCCCCACCCACATCGCCGGACACACGCTTGATCCCTTCTTCTCCGCCAGCAAACACGTCTCCTTCAGCCACGCCTCCGCTCTACACTGGACCGACCACAGTTGTGTCCACTTCACCTTCCGACGCCAGACCCTCCACCTCCGCACTCAACCCATCCCTCGTCGACAGTGGAACAAAATCCCCGAAGAACAGCTTTTCTCCATGCTCATCGACAACCAACCTACCTTTACCGCCGACCCCAACGATGCAGCCCTCTGCCTCACGAACTGGATCACCAACTGCGCAGACAACCTCGCTCCCCTCAGACGCCTTCCAAGACAGGCCAACACCAAAAAACCTCTCTGGTTCTCTGACACCCTTAAGGAATCAAAGAAAACCTGTCGCGCCCTCGAGAAAGCCTGGCGTAAGGACCACACCACTGACAACATGACCGCCCTCAAGAACGCTACCCGCGAACACCACCACCTGATCCGAGCAGCCAAAAGGAATTTCTTCACAGACAGACTGGACAAAAACAGCCACAACAGCAGAGAACTCTTCAGCATCGTAAAAGAGTTCTCCAACCCCAACGCCAACGCCATCACGCCCTCACAAGACCTGTGCAACTCCCTCGCCGCCTTCTTCCATCGTAAGATTACCGACCTACACGACAGCTTCGGACACCAGACCCAGCCGACCAACACTGAACCCACACCCCCAGCCATCACCCTCAACGCCTGGACCCACATCAACACAGAAGAAACCAAAACCACCATGAACTCAATCCACTCCGGTGCCCCCTAGGACCCCTGCCCACACTTCATCTTCAATAAAGCCGACAACATCATCGCCCCGCACCTCCAGACCATCATCAACTCCTCGTTTTCGTCTGCTACCTTCCCCGAAAGCTGGAAACACGCTGAAGTCAACGCCCTACTGAAGAAACCTACGGCTGACCCAAGCAACCTGAAGAACTTCCGCCCCATCTCGCTTCTCCCTTTCCCTGCCAAAGTCATAGAGAAGACCGTCAACAAGCAGCTTACCAACTTCCTTGGAGACAACAACCTTCTCGACCCCTCACAATCCGGATTCCGAGCCAACCACAGCACTGAAACCGCCCTCATCTCAGTCACAGACGACAACAGAACCCTGATGGACAACGGTGAAACAGTCGCCCTCATCCTCCTCGACCTCTCGGCTGCCTTCGACACCGTCTGTCACCGCACCCTAATAACCCGCCTCCGCTCCACCGGGATCCAAGGCCAGGCCCTGGACTGGATCGCCTCCTTTCTCTCCAACCGCTCTCAAAGAGTATACCTCCCACCTTTTCGCTCAGACCCCACCGAGATCATCTGCGGCGTCCCTCAAGGCTCCTTGCTCAGCCCGACACTCTTCAATGTCTACATGAGCCCCCTCGCCGACATCGTACGCAAGCACAGCATCATCATCACCTCTTACGCCGACGACACTCAACTTATACTCTCCCTCACCAAGGACCCCACCAGCGCAAAGACCAACCTGCAAGATGGTATGAAGGACGTCGCAGATTGGATGAGACTCAGCCGTCTGAAACTGAACTCAGACAAAACGGAAGTCCTCATCCTCGGCAACACCCCGACCGCCTGGGACGACTCCTGGTGGCCCACGGCCCTTGGCACCGCACCGACCCCCTCAGACCACGCTCGCAACCTCGGCTTCATCTTGGACCCTCTCCTCACCATGACCAAACAAGTCAACGCCGTGTCCTCCTCCTGCTTCCTCACCCTCCGCATGCTCCGTAAGATCTTCCGCTGGATCCCCGCCGACACCAGAAAGACCGTGACCCACGCCCTCGTCACTAGCCGCCTGGACTACGGCAACACCCTTTATGCTGGGACCACCGCAAAACTCCAGAAACGTCTGCAACGAATTCAAAACGCCTCCGCCCGCCTCATCCTCGACATACCCCGCAACAGCCACATCTCCGCCCACTTGAGACACCTGCACTGGCTTCCCGTCAGCAAAAGGATCACCTTCCGACTTCTCACCCACGCACACAAAGCCCTCCACAACAAGGGACCAGAATACCTCAACCACAGCCTCAGCTTCTACGCCCCCACCCGTCTTCTCTGCTCCACCAGCCTCGCTCTCGCCGCCGTCCCCCGCATCCGCTGCTCCACAGCGGGTGGGAGGTCCTTCTCCTACCTGGCAGCCAAGACTTGGAACACCCTGCCCACCATCCTCAGAACCAACCAGGACCACTCCATATTCCGGAGACTCCTCAAGACCTGGCTCTTCGAGCAGCAGTAACCCCTTCCCCCTAGCGCCTTGAGACCCGCACGGGTGAGTAGTGCGCTTTATAAATGTTAATGATTTGATTTGATTTGATGGCAGGCAACAAATACAAAATACCATACAGTCTGTATTCACTCCCATATGGCTGATGTGCTGCCCTCAAGCACCCATCCAACTCTGGATTGGCCACTGCCAGTATGCAGGCCATTTGGGGGGTCAGGGTCTGACGGGCACCCCTCCCTTGTTTGGAGGCCGTCCCCAGCTGGGTCCCGTGGTCTTCCGGGCCCAGCGTCTCAGGTCCTCCCAACATTTCCTGCAGTGGGTGCTCTGCCGGCTATGGATCCCCAGGGTCCACACGTCCTTGGCGATGGCACGCCACAACCCTTTCTTTTGATGGATGCTGACCTGCAGAAGAGACACCGACAGAAGGACACCACAAACTATACAATCCAGTCTGCCGCACAATTGGCTCACATACTGTATTTTCCCCTCATCAAGCACACACATGACACGCACTTCTGCATACACATTGCATGCAGCCAACCCCCCAAAACGACACACTGCTAGGACACACATACATTTCTATGCAGCTATGTCGCATCCAACGTACCCATGATGTACTCACCCGTTGGTCTTGAGGCCCATACAACTTCCCATAGAGGGGTAGTACCCCATCCACAAGATTCTCCAACTCCTCGGATGTGAAGGCTAGGGCCCTTTCCCCTGTAGCACAGGCCATCGCAGGTTCCAGACACAGGTCACAGCAGCACACACAGTGGAGATGTAGAACCATAGAGAGTCAGGAAACAAGTGAAGTGGTAGAAAGAAACTGGCAGTCACATCAGTGGCTTGATAATCATTGGTTCCTGTCCTCCATAGAGCCCCATGTTAGCCAATGAGGAGTCGCACGGCGGTGCAGACTGCCTTCCGTCATGGCGCTTAATGCGGGCGGAGCCAGGTCACTTCCAACTGTCCCTGCATACAGGACAGGCGGTTGCCATTTCCTACTGCTAGTATTCATGTTGGTATTAAATGTGTGCATAATTGGTATCAACTGTTCACACCTAGACAATTCCAGTCTCCTACATACATACATGCACTGTATACTATGGTGTTGTGTGTCCATAGGTCTTGTAGTCACACCCCTTTTACTTTTGGCTCACTTAGATACCAACCACTGTAGAGGATGATGATGGGAGGCAAGCACCCGTGTACAGACCTCACAGGGCAAATGAGCAGTTATACAGGAATAGGAAGAGTTTCCACTCAATTAATGTCCTGAAGGTATGCCTTGCAGATCAGTACATCACCACGTCTCTGCCAAGTATCCTGGATCTGTGCATGGTGCCTATGTCTTGAGGAATAGCAGCATCCAGCAGGTGATGGTATGACTACAGAGGCACAGAGTGTGGCTCATAGGTGAGCATGAGTCTTCAAACAATGTATGTCAGTGTCTGGCAACTGGAGATGTACTCCATGCCATTGCAAATGGGTAATGTGTGTTCCTCACTACTTCTAGGTGACTCCGACTATCCAAATCTGTCCTGGCTGTTGACCCCTGTAAGAATCTGAGAACAATGGGTGAAAATCGGTACAAAGAGGGACATGGCCATATGAGAAGGGTTGTAGAATGCACATTTGGCCTACTGAAAGCCAGGTTCAGATGTCTCCATTTGACAGGTGGGTCCCTATGCTACACTCCTAAGAAGGTCTGCCAGATTGTGTTGGCATGCTGCATGCTGCACAATTTGGCCCTCAGATGCCATGTGCCCTACCTGCAAGAGGAGGGCAGTGACAATGCACCTGTGGCAGCAGTGGACACTCAGGACAGTGAGGAGGATGTGGACAACAGGACACATTTAATACAGCAGTACTTCCAATGACACTCAGGTAAGACTGTAGATTTGTTCATGTCTCCATTTCTGTTGAGTGCTGTGTGGCAGCTGAGTTGAGCCAATACTTGCCATAGCCTTTCAATTGACTGCCACTTGTGCCTTCCCTATTTGCAGATGTTGGTGTAGTTACAACAGTGTGCTGATGTGATGGCTACAGACTGCTTAACAACATTTGTCTGGTGGATTCACATTTTACAGGACATTTGCACAGGATAATACAGTTCATTACATTGCACATCTCTGTCTGCAAAGCACTATTACTCCAGTTGTGTTCAAGGGTGTTTATTGAAGTGACAATAATGAAGAGATCGTGCAATGGAATGGGCTGAGGAAAAACACAGTGTAGTGGTCCAGTTGGTTTGGAGCACAGGTACAGTGTCCATGGAGCCATAGGATGAAGAGCAATGGCAGTCCAAAGTGAACAAGGTGACTCAGTGGCACACAAGGGGTACATTCTGGTGGTCTTGGTAACAATCTCTGGTGTCTGAGTCACAAGGAACGTTTGCGGGGTAGTTCTTCTGCTGCAGAGGGAGGGGTGTTGGTGGCCTGTGGGTCTTGTGACAGGTCCTCCTGTACACTAGCTGCAGAAGATGTTGATGGCTGCTGAGTGGAGTGGCTGGTGGTAGTGGGCAGCTGGTGTGCTCTGTTCTGCCGCATGGTGTTGGCCATGTCACCCAGCAACCCTACAATGGAGGCCATGTTGGCATTTAGGCCCTGCAACTGCTGCAGGAACCCCTGGTGGTATACCCCCTGCAGCTGCTGTTTCTCCTGCATGATGGTGATCACCTGGCCCATTCTGTCCTGAGATTGTTGGTATGCCCCCAGGACATGTGTGAGTGCCTCCTGGGCAGTCAGTTCCCTGGGCCTGTACCCCCAGCGCACAGTTGGCCTCCCACGGTCCCAGGCCCCCTGTGCCTGTGTCCCCTGAACGGTGTGCCCACTCCCACTTAAAAAAGAACCTTCTTTGTCTTGTCTGTGTTTTGTAGACTCAGGTACCTGTACAGGTGGGCACACTATAATAGGTAATCGGACCGCCAGGATAGGAATGACCCCCTTAGTCTTCATTTTGGGATTTTGGGCATACCAACTTGAAATCCAGCATAAGGCACGGGGTGCATATTCCTAAATGCTACTGACACCAATCTCAAATGTGCAGACTTTTGAGAGAATTGACAAATGTAACAGGAAGAAAACAATCCTGGATTCAGAGAACTGTGCAGGTGACAGATAGGTGTGTTCTTTTCCTGTTGGGTGCAAGAGGCACCAATGATCTAGCAAAGAATGATCCGACATAATATCATTGAGAATGCCTTGGTTGTTGTTTCCTTGGTGGGACCTAGTACCAGTTTTGCCCTAGAAAGTATTTAAAACCATGTTTCAGTTCCAACAGATGACTACTCTGTTTCAGCCAAATTCTCTGATCAGCCTATTTAGCTTGGGCAGTCAGGCTCTCTTGAAACTTTTTTGGGCATAAATGGAGCCACAATAATAGTGGTGTCCATAATTTTTATCCTTGCAAAAAGAAATTGCCCTCAGTCATTGATCTAAGCTTTTTGTATTTGTGCAGACAGACGTTTGTGGATGAGAATGGCTACCCCATTCTACCTGTTAGAGATGGACACTTCTTGACGTACAGTTGGTGTCATCATTGAAAAAGAGCAGAAAATCACTCTGCCAACAAGGTCTATTTTCTATTTTGTTGATTCAGTTTATGAAAGATGATTTTCCTGTATGAGGGCAATATATATATATATATATATATATATATATATATATATATATATCTAGCCTTTTAGATTTCAAGCAGTTTAAATTATTTTTCCTCTTAATATTGTGGGTTAATCTTTTACCATTAGTTGACTAAATGGACAGGTCTTGTCCCTATGTTGAGTCATAACAAGATGAGGCATTGTTTTTAGCGTCCATCTTGTTGCTGAAAAGGGGGCAGCCATTGTGTTTCCAATGGGCTTCACGTAGCGTGTGCTTACCTTAATGTAGTTTTAAACGTCTAGCTGAAATGGATGCAATAATATGGTACAATAAAGAGAAAAAAAAAAACAGCGACAAGATAAACTTCAGATTGGTTAGTAAGGGCATCATAGGTATGGCCTCTTACTCGGAGTATAAAAAGTTTGAATAAGTCTAGAGGAGTCAGTGAGTCATGGATTGTGGTTGAGTACCGGATATTTTTGCAGTGTTTCAAAGGTTCAGGGACAGATTTAAAAAATGTTCATGCAACACAACAGAGCAAGACAACTTGCTTTGCTGCATGAAAGGGAGAGGCCAGGAATGTGCCATTTCTTCAAGATGTGGTGTATTCCTATGCTCTGCCTGCGTTGGTGCACATACTTCAGCATGGCACCAACAGAGGCACCCTTGTGCCATGGAGCAAGGGTGTCCACAATGGAGGCAGGATTCTTTTTGAGTAGAAAGGGACACCTTCCTGCACAAAAACAATTATCAGAGGCATTTTCCTCTTTCTAAGTGTGCCGCAGAATGCAATACACTTAGGGGTATGTTTAAGAAAAGTGGTGCTGCAAAGAGTGCAGCGCCACTTTTCTTGCACCCTTCAGCGCCCCACTACTGCCACCATGTGTGCGCCATATTTAATATATGGCACACTATGGTGCAGGGTAGGGGGCAATAGTGTAATTTTTTTAATGCTATTTATATACTCTGCAGGAGTAGCACAAAATGTTTGGCACTACTCATGCAGAGTACATAGGGGCCCATTGTATTCAATGGCATGCCCCTTTTAACGCATGCTCTGAGCAGGTGTTAAATGTGCCGGAAAAAAATTACACAAGGAAATCTCTTAGATTTCCTTGCACCATTTTTTTGGCCCGCCTAGTGGGGGAACCCCCCCCCTTTGCATACATGGGTAAAGCGCCCCCGCCAAAGTGGGGGGGGCGCGGCCCGTTAGGAGTCGGGGGCTACGTGGCCCCGGCACTCCCCTCTGTTGCGCACCTAGGGTGCGCAGTTTGCCGGGCGGACTTCCGCCCCCGGGCCTCACGAGGCCCGGGGGCGGAAGTCTTCCCCTTAGACGAACGTTGGGTCCACGTTGGGCCCCGACCGGTTGGGAGCGGGGTCCTCGTCCTCGGTTGGGAGCGGGGTCCTCGTCCTCGGTCTTCCCCGACTCCAAGGTTTTCCTGAGGTCGCGTCCAGGGCCGCGTTGTGGAGTTCTCGTCGGCGTGGGGGTTCGGTAAGTAATTGCGCCGCGTGGGGCTAGCTGGTAGGGCTTTAATTCAGCGTGCGGCGCTTTGAGGCAAGGGTTTTAGCTACTTTTATATTTGCCGCGCGTAATAGGCGCGATTTTCGGCCTCCTGGAGGGCTGGAGTGCTGCGCTTGAGCTTGGGAAGGGGTGCACTGCTGGCCCTGGAACAGAGCCAGGGTCTTTTTTATTCAATTAACCCAGCAGCGCGTAGGAGGCTTTCCCCGGCATCAGGGCGGCATTGGGGGTTCGGTAAGTAATTGCGCCGCGTGGGGCTAGCTGGTAGGGCTTTAATTCAGCGTGCAGCGCTTTGAGGCAAGGGTTTTAGCTGCTTTTATATTTGCCGCGCGTAATAGGCGCGATTTTCGGCCTCCCGGAGGGCTGGAGTGCTGCGCTTGAGCTTGGGAAGGGGTGCACTGCTGGCCCTGGAACAGAGCCAGGGTCTTTTTTAGTCAATTAACCCAGCAGCGCGTAGGAGGCTTTCCCCGGCATCAGGGCGGCATTGCAGTCGGGGGACCACATGGGGGCATAGAAGGTATTTAAGCACCAGAGACTCAGGATACTTTGCTTAACAATTGGATACTTTTAGCAATTGTGTTATGCCACACATGTTTGGAACCATTTCTTGTTCATTTCAATTTTACCTTTGCCGCATTTGTTTATTGCCACTCATAATGTCAGTTTTTAGAGGAGCATCACAGTCTGCCTAGAAATTTGTTTTGTGCTTGGGTTATCTCACTCTTGAGATATTACTGTGTTTTGCTGCTTCGCTGGGGAATATTTTGCTACTACTGTATTATGTCAATGTAAACGCCGCAAGCCCTGGTGTGAGTCAAAAGTGGTAATGGTGATTTAAAACGGGGGAGCTATTAGGGGTTATACAGTTTCCTCTTGACCTGTTTTACTTGCGCTACTGGTTATAATAGTTAACTGTGTCTGTATTCATTTGTTGCAGGTTTAAAAAAAAAAAAAAAAAAAAAAGGATATATATACATAGATAGGTTTTTGGACATTTTCAGATTAGGGGGGGATCCTCGCATCTTACATTCAACCATGGCTCCTAAGAAGGCGTGCGCCCCAAAAAGAAGTGGGAATGATCCAGAACTATCTCAATTGTTGAGATTGGTCCTGGAAAAATTAGGCAGAGAGGAAGCAGGCGAGGTCATGGGGGCACCCGTTCATGTTGCTGGTGGGGTTAAGAGCAGCCGCCCTAAGCGGTCCCACGTAGCTCCAAGCGCAGCTTTCCCTCCAGTCAAGCGCACGAGGAGGGGCGGAGCGCAGCCTCCAGTCTCTCCCTCGCTGCCACCCACTGTAGCTGCCCCTACTGCAGCAGCCAGTCCACTGGTGCATATTGACCTACCTGAACCTCCAGTGCCAATTGCTACACCATCTCCCGTGACCCAGGGCACAACACCAGTACTGGGGTTAGAAGGGGTCTTGGCGGATATCCGCAAATCATTGGCCTCTTTGGCACCCACGGCGCAGGCAGGGGCTCCTCCCGCCCCCCTAACGGGGGTAGCCTTGCCCGCAGCAGTGCCTACGGCACTGCCTGTGCCCCCCCCGGCTTCTAAGGCTCCCGAGCTTCTTGCACCGGTACAGGACCCATCCAGGCAAACATTGCTTGAAGTATCCAGGTTGTTAGCCAGTATTAGTACACCACCTGTTAACTCGCCCCCTCCTACAACGCCGTGGGTGGGGGAGGATTCTTTACAGAACACACTGAATGAGCTAAAGCGGCAAGTGGATGCGCTATCAGCTGCACATACAACGAACTCACAGGTATCTGTGCTTAGCCAGAGTGTCACCCTGACACCTGGCGCGGTCGTCGCATCACCTCCCATAGTTCAAAATGTCCAGCCTGGGCCCAGCAAGGCTCCGGTTCAGGATAACTCTACAAAGGAAGGGACATCAGATGCGGTGCTATCCAGACCAGGTAAGCTGACAGCACACGTTGCTGCAGAGGTTAAGGAGAAGATCTGGAAAGGGGAATTTGTGGATATCTTTTCATTAATAAGGGCAAAAAGGAGGGAGGTTGAGCCAAAAGATAAAGAACCCAAGTCTACATTCTTTGGGGAGAGGAAACCCCGAGTGGAAGAGAGCATCACTAATTGGTTATTGGGTTTTAATGTATTCATGTCAGTCTGGTTGGAGAAAAAACCGGAGTTGGCCTCCTCTTTGATATACTATGCAAATAAAATATTGAAGGCCCAGCACACTTACGGGGGGTATGCTTGGTTAGAATACGACAGGGACTTCCGCTGGGCTAGGGTGGAGGATCCATCCATCGGGTGGGATCAAACTGAGGTTGAAGTCTGGCTAGAATGCGTTAACAACAAGGTTGCTGGGAGGCAGCCCTTTCGGACTCAGGCCCATAGCGAGAGGAAGGGCTCTTGCTGGGCATTCAACCGAAACGGGCGTTCACGTCCCGCAGGGTCTTGTAAGTTCAGGCATAACTGTTCCTTTTGCGGACACCCCTCCCACCCGGAAACTAAGTGTATCAAGAAGTCTAAAGAGAGGGGCAGGGATTCAAGTAAGCCAGCACATTGACCACCCTCTGCCTTCTCCTATTAGACGAAACACATTGCTCCCATGGTTACAGGCTTATCCTGCATTAGATGCCGCAAAGTTACTTTTTCACGGGTTTTCCTACGGTTTCAGGATTCCCGCCTCGAATGTCACACCAGTAAATCACTGTAGAAACTTAGTATCAGCGTCACAGAACTCTGGCGTGGTGGCCAGGAAGCTGGCAAAGGAGCGGGCCCTGGGGAGGCTGGCGGGCCCCTTTGCAAGACCACCTTTATCCGCCTTTATGTGCTCCCCTTTGGGAGTAGTGCCCAAGAGGGAACCAGGGCAGTTCAGGCTGATTCACAATTTGTCTGCCCCACGGGGGTCGTCGGTTAACGATGCCATTGATCCCCAGCTTTGCTCTGTCCGATATGCATCAGTCGACAACGCATTGGAAAAGTTAAGGGCATTGGGCCAAGGGGCCCTGCTAGCAAAAACCGACATTGAGTCAGCATTCCGTCTTCTTCCAGTCCACCCTGATGATTATCATCTCTTGGGCTTTCAGTTCCAGGGGGAATACTTCTATGATAAATGCATGCCCATGGGTTGTAGTGTATCATGTAGCTATTTCGAACAATTCAGCACCTTTCTCCAATGGGCTTTCTCACTTCGCACGGGTCACTGCGATGTCATTCATTATTTGGATGATTTCCTAATCTTGGGTCCCCCTGGGTCTGACAAATGCGGGTGGGCACTCCAGGCGTTGATCGCAATGTTTGAGGAATTCGGGGTTCCTTTGGCCCCCGAGAAGACAGCTGGTCCCACTACGTGCATCACTTTCCTGGGAATTGAAATTGATTCGGTGGCCGGGGAGTGTCGTTTGCCTCAGGAGAAGTTGGTAGCTTTCAAGGAATCCATCCATGTGATGTCGTCTCAAGAGAGAGTTACCCTACACCAGCTTCAGGTGCTGGTAGGCCAGCTAAATTTCGCATTGAGAATCATCCCCATGGCCCGCCCCTTTTCCAGATCCATTGCACGTTCAATGTCCAGGCTGGTTGAAAAACATCACCACACCCGGCTATCTGCGGAAGTTAGGGGAGACCTGAGGTTGTGGAAGTTTTTTCTGAAAAATTTCAATGGCGCGGTCATTTGGCCCAAAAAGGCAATCTCCAGCCCAACACTGGGTTTGTACACTGATTCAGCTGGTAGCGTAGGTTTTGGAGCAATCTTGGGCCCCCGGTGGTGCAGAGCGGATTGGCCTGATGATTGGGTTAGCAAAGGATGGACCAAGAACATAGCCTTCTTGGAGTTATTCCCTATCGTGGTAGCGGTAAATATCTGGGCGGAGATATTGAAAAACAGGGTGGTAATCTTTTGGTCTGACAACATGGCAGTAGTAGAAGTCATTAACCGCCAAGGGGCTTCATGCCCGCTGGTCCTACGCCTGTTGAAGCACCTGATCTTATCATGCTTGCAACACAACATTACTTTCAGAGCTAAACATGTGCCAGGGGTTCATAACAACGCTGCTGACGCTCTGTCTCGCTCATTAATGCAGGAATTTCTGCGGTATCACCCCCAGGCGATGGAGAAGATGTCGGAGTTCCCAGAATCTCTGGGGAGAATTGGTGCCCCGCCCTCCCCGACTTAGTAGCAACATCTCTAGCACCGCGTACTAAGAAAGCTTACGAGAATGATTTTTATAATTACAGGCGTTTTTTACAGTCACAGCAGATCTCTGAACCATTCACTGAGTTCGCGGTTTGTGCCTTCCTCTCACATCTAAAAACCCAAGGCCGGCCAGTATCGTGCGCAAAGGCTTATTTGTCGGCGATACGCTTCTTCGCAAAGATCAGACAACTCGAGGCACCCTTGAATACATTTATTATACATAGGGCCTTAGCAGGTTGGGCCAGGGTGGCCAGTGTTCGAGCGGATTCTAGGCGACCCACCACCGCACCCCTGCTCGGGAACATACTGGGCGCACTTCCAGGCATATGCTCGTCCCCCGCAGAGGCTGCTTTATTCTCCGCGGCTTTCGCGGTGGCTTTTTACGGGGCCTTCCGAATCAGCGAATTGGTGGGCGCAGCCAAGGGCGACCATGCGGGTGGGCTACAATGGGGCGACATTACGTCTGGCGCTGGGTTCTTTTCAATAGTCTTGCGCAAATCAAAAACGGACCAGCTGCAGAAGGGGCGCGTATCTCACTCAGGGCCGCACCTGGGTCACCATTATGCCCAGTACTGCTTATAAATAATTACCTCCAGGTCCGCCCGCGGGCTAGCTCGTCCGCCTTGTTCTTACACCTCAACGGGGATTGCTTATCGCGGTACCAATTCTTGATGATCTTCAAGTTGGCTCTGAGGTCTTTAGGCGTTGAACAATCTGGTTACTCCTCCCATTCTTTTAGAATGGGGGCAGCCTCATTAGCGGCAGGTGCTGGATTGGGGGCCACCACAGTGAAAGGCATCGGCCGGTGGTCTTCTGAGTGTTACAAACGGTATATTAGGCCGGAATTGGTCTAAAGGTAGCACTGTGCTTGTATATGAATGCCTCACACTCTTTTCTTTTCATTTCAGTACAATGTCTCAACGTGTAGTTTGGGTACTGGGGCATTCATTTATTCGTCGGGCGGCGTACCGGGTGCAACAGCTCCGTGGGTCGAATCCGGCGATGGTTCAAGGCGTGGCGTTCCGCTGGTGTGGAATTGGCGGTGCGGGCATCACTCAGCTACAACATTTGGTCAATGAGGCAAAGGGATCCGCGGGGCTGCAGTCCCCGGATCTTGTCATTATTCACATAGGAGGCAACGACTTGGTGCGGTTGGGCCGCAAGACGCTAAGAGAAACAGTATTTTTAGAGATTACTAAATTGGCAAAACAATTCCCAAATGCTGCGATTGCATGGTCCCACATGGTGCCACGTCGGAAATGGGGTGCGGGGATCAAGTCAAGAACTATCAACGTTTCGGTACGACGGCTGAACGCCGAGATGGCAAAACTTTGCCCGGGCCCAGGGCGGCTATGGAACATCCCCCACAAACTATTAAAGGGCTCACACATGTTCCACCAGGACCAGGTGCACCTATCTGATGCAGGGACCGATCAATTCATTTCGACATGTGGGCTTTTGCACGTGGTTTGTTTGATGGTGGGGAGGGCGAAGGACCTTTTGGGCCCTGGTCGCCCTCGTGGCGGAGATTGAGATGTGTCTAGAAGCAACAGGGGGGGTCCCCAAGGTGGGGCCCCCGGGAGGACACCTGGGATGGGATCCTGAAGTTCTGAGCCAACCAACGGATGTACACACCAGATCAAGGGGTAAGGGAGCTCAGATCGCTGGGGGGAACATGGGGCTCCAGCCCGTGGCCGCCCCATTACACCCCGAGTCTGATTGGTGTTTGGAGGAGGGGGCGGAACCCGAAGCATGAGGACAAGGTACAGTGTTGTAGGCAGGGTAACCGCTCCTCCTAGGGATACAGGTGATAGATGGGTCACCTGTGTGGTCCAATGGTGGTTCAGGACAGGAAGGGATCCTGTCAGAATTTGATTTATGGTCACAATAATGCTCATGACGTATAGATGTAGAATTTGATATGCTTGAAAAGTTATGAGATGCTTGATGTTTGAATAAAAATCTTCCAACGTTTATTAGTTGTCAAATTGTGTATTTCGGAGGGGGGAGTGGGGGTCACATGGAGGCCTCCGGGTCCTAGGGTAAAGCGCCCCCGCCAAAGTGGGGGGGCGCGGCCCGTTAGGAGTCGGGGGCTACGTGGCCCCGGCACTCCCCTCTGTTGCGCACCTAGGGTGCGCAGTTTGCCGGGCGGACTTCCGCCCCCGGGCCTCGCGAGGCCCGGGGGCGGAAGTCTTCCCCTTAGACGAACGTTGGGTCCACGTTGGGCCCCGACCGGTTCTGGCCGCCGCGAACTGGTGGGGGGGCTATTTAACAGCCCCCCCAAGAAGGCAAGTCCTTCTTCTAGATTTCGCGGCGGCCGGACGGGAGCGGGGTCCCGCGATTGACCCACCCACCCTCTCCTTGTTATTAGGCAGTAGGCATGCGGAAATTGAGATGTGTCTAGAAGCAACAGGGGGGGTCCCCAAGGTGGGGCCCCCGGGAGGACACCTGGGATGGGATCCTGAAGTTCTGAGCCAACCAACGGATGTACACACCAGATCAAGGGGTAAGGGAGCTCAGATCGCTGGGGGGAACATGGGGCTCCAGCCCGTGGCCGCCCCATTACACCCCGAGTCTGATTGGTGTTTGGAGGAGGGGGCGGAACCCGAAGCATGAGGACAAGGTACAGTGTTGTAGGCATGGTAACCGCCCCTCCTAGGGATACAGGTGATAGATGGGTCACCTGTGTGGTCCAATGGTGGTTCAGGACAGGAAGGGATCTTGTCAGAATTTGATTTATGGTCACAATAATGCTCATGACGTATAGATGTAGAATTTGATATGCTTGAAAAGTTATGAGATGCTTGATGTTTGAATAAAAATCTTCCAACGTTTATTAGTTGTCAAATTGTGTATTTCGGAGGGGGGAGTGGGGGTCACATGGAGGCCTCCGGGTCCTATATGCCTGGTGCAGGCGTAATATGAAGCAAAGGGTTACAAAATGGTGCAACGCATGCATTGCTTCACTTTGTAAAGATGGGGTGGTGTTTTTGGCCTTCTAAAGCCATATTAGTGTAAAAAAAAATATGCTAAGGTGGCTTTAGAATGGTGCTAGGGGCTCTTAAATATGTCCCATAGAAACAGGAAACAACAAGGAGACAAAAAGATATTTCTCCTTGCTGCGCTTCTGGTGGGAAGATGTACAATTCTGACAGATTCCCAGGTCTACCAGTTTTGACAAATCTGGGAATGCTTCAGAATACACAGGTAGTTGCATGGGAAAACTCACGCTCTACCCATGCAATGCTCTCACCACGCAGATTAAGGCAAGGCAGCAACTTGCGCTGCCATGCGCTACTCAAGATTTAGCAAGCCCCATAGGGCCATGCAAAGTGGCCTTGCGTGACTTGGTAAATATCATTCCAGGTTTTGCATTGCGCTGTGTCCCATTGTTTGACACAAGCATGACACAAAATCTACGTGACGACACATTGGCAGCACAGGCTGCAGACCCATATCCAGTCTGAGTGGCTTTTCATGGCCTCGTAGATATGGAGTAAGGCAACGCAGCACAAGTCACTGCGTTGCCTTACTTTGCATCAGGGAGGCATTACCATGGGTGTTGCAACATTTATGGATTTTGAGAAACTCACAGCTTCACAAGGATTTGTAAACCTGGGGATGCGTCAAACGCTTACTCTGCCCCATGGGTGGTGTAAGAGTGACACAACAGGGAGGAACATTTTTATTTCTCCACAATGTTTTCCTCTTTCTATGTATGCTGCATTCTGCAGCACACATAGAAGGAGGAAAAAACTCCTCCATTGACTGTTTTTGTGCAGGAAGGTGTACTTTCCTGCATAAAAACAATCATCCCCACAACACAAGCAGTAATGCACGATGTTGTAAGGGTGCCTATGCTGGTGCAGAAGACAGAAATGTGCCAAATCTTGCATTTCTGCCCTTTCCAGTAGCGCATGGTGTCGCAGCAAGGCACTTGCTGCACCGCCCTGCACCACGGGGCCTCATAAATATGGTTCCAAGAGTTGTCTGGCTGCCTTTCCCCTAGGCATCAGGTAGTCATCAATTGGGCCAGATGTAGCCAGTGGAAAGTTGATAAATTGTACTACGCCTTTGGCCACAAGTTGCAATCCACTCCCTGTAATGCCTTGTTACTGAAGAGTACCAGAGCTGTCAAGTCTCAGACACTCACTGCCCTAATTGAGTGATACCAACCTTGAGGTTTCAAGCTCTGTGTTTTCCTGTATACGGGATAACTACAGCCACACTGCAAGGCAGCCATCACCAGTTAGCAGTCTTCCAGTATTATTTCGGAACTGCATTTTTGTAAAAAGTGGTCTGTCTGGATTTCTTCATTTTCTGTTGTTCATATTCTGGGGCATATTTATACTCCGTTTGCGCCGAAATTGCGTCGTTTTTTTTTACGCAATTTCGACGCAAAACTAACTCCATATTTATACTTTGGCGTTAGACGCGTCTAGCGCCAAAGTCCATGGAGTTAGCGTCATTTTTTAGCGTGGCCACCTACTTTGCGTTAATTATATGCAAGGTAGGCGTTCCCGTCTAAAAAATCGACTCCGAGGCATGTGCGTGGGATTTATACTCCCGGGCAAAAATCATGCCCGGGAGTGGGCGGGTCAAAAAAAATTACGTACAGCCGCTTTTGCGCCGTTTTTTTGTGCCTGCAAAAGGCAGGCGTTAAGGGACCTGTGGGCTCTGAAGGAGCCCAGAGGTGCCCCCTCATGCCCCCAGGGACACCCCCTGTCACCCATGCCCACCTCAGGAGGACACCCAAGGCTGGAGGGACCCATCCCAGGGACATTAAGGTAAGTTCAGGTAAGTGTTTTTTTTTTTTTTTTTTGTGGCGTAGGGGGCCTGATTTGTGCCCCCCTACATGCCACTATGCCCAATGACCATGCCCAGGGGACAGAAGTCCCCTGGGCATGGCCATTGGGCAAGGGGGCATGACTCCTGTCTTTGCTAAGACAGGAGTCATTTCTATGGGGGTTGGGAGTGAAAAAAAATGGCGCAAATCGGGTTGAGGCGAAAAAATTGCCTCAACCTGACTTGCCCCATTTCTTGACGCCCAAGCTCCATATCCCCCTACGCCGGCGCTGCCTGGTGTACGTTGTTTTTTTTAACGCACACCAGACGGCGCCGGCGGCTAACGTCATTCAATAAATACGGCGCCCGCATGGCGCTTCAGAATGGCGTTAGCAGGCGCAAATTTTTTTTACGCAAAACTGCATTGGCACAGTTTTGCGTCAAAAAGTATAAATATGGGCCTCTGCCTCTTTATTATCTTCCTCTGCCTTAATGGTCAGTGTGGCATTATGCACTTCTGAAAACTCTGTAGTATCTGTCTTGTAGGTCCTGTAAGTGACAGTATTTTCTTAGGTAGTACAATATTAAAGGCTGATGTTTTTCCCAGAGTCTGTGGTGAGTGGTTGTATTGGATATAATTACCAATACAATATGGTGGCTATTTCAATTTACTCAGGAGCCTACCAGTATTATAACTAACAAGCTCATATCAGTTACTGGGAGTTGACAAGTGAGTGGTGAGGCATTTGCTCAATTTGTGCGAAGAACATTGTTACTCGTACTCAATGTAAGCACCATGCTTGGCTTCCTGGGAGGCAGCTTACCATTTTCCTGGGTCAGGGCAGCACCAGCACTTTCCGGTTACTAGTAGCATCAGGTTGATGTCTCTGCACCCGCGGGCTGTTGAGGGCACTATCCGACATGCAAAAATGCGGTTGCGTTGGCAGGAACTTGTGTGGCTCATTGCCTTTGGTGAGGCCGCAACATTACGAACAAATCACGCGCCACAGTATGTTGGTGCTCAGACCTTCACAGAGGAATTCTGCATGCTGGCAGGACCCTGGTTTGGCTGTCCAGTCTCATCGGGCAGCTGGATTACTCTTTCAGTGAGTCAGTGTTGATGGTGCGCTGGGCCTGTGGGCAGATTTTCTTCCCGCTCCGGGTTCAACAACCACCAGTGTGCAGATGGGAAAATATCACTATTCTCATCTATTGAGGTTCACTGAATCTTTGGACTTGGTGAAGAGTGTAGTAGTCAGAATTATGACAAATTAATGACATTACCGTAAACAATTCTAAACACCATGAACATTTAACACTAAATTAAATTCCAAACCAAATAAAGTTTCAAAGCTTTAATACAATCCCAAAATCCATGTGCGAAAAAACTAAGTTATAAACATACATGAAAACCATAGGCTGACCAAAATGTTTTCCACGGCTTGGCCTAAGAAACATAAATACAGTTAGACACGCCAAAAGAATAAAATAGATCAATAACAACACAATATGAACATTATTGTTAGATTTCAAAGCAGATGATGGTGACATCAATAAGTCATCAGAATGCAGTTTTTCGCAACCAGTTTCGAATATTAGAGTTTAGGGCCGGGCCATTTCTGTCACTTACACAAATTTTGAATTGCATGTGTAGAATGGGCTAACATATGTGACTAAAAGCAAAAATAACTGAAAGACAAGAATACTTTAGGAAAAACATCTAACCATGGCAACTCACTATAAAAAAATATGCTGGTGTGAGTACCTAACTGAAAAAGAAACACAAAACTACATTTAGTTATATCTCTCCTCATGGAACAGCATACAGTGATGGATGATTCATCAGACAGGACAGTGACCTTCTTCTGGCGTCAGTTGACAGCAGCATTGGGACAGTTCAGAACACAGGCTGAACATAGGAAAGATCAGCAGTTCAGAGTTGGTTGGCCATATTAGTTCTAAACCACTTATCAGAATGGGGCAACTAAGACTAAGATGAGAATGCTCACCAGGGAACTTAAAGAATAGGAAAGTGGTGAGATCCTACAGATGTTAAATCTTAAAGACCACTTTTGCTTCTAAATTTAGATTGCAAAATACTAGGCAAAATATTGGCTAACAGGATAGCACCCTACATGCACACCCTGATACATGAGGATCAAAACGGATTCATTCCAAAATGCGACACCTTTCTAACTATCCGCAGACTGCCGAGCATCATGGGAGACACTCCCTCGAATGCACATGACGAAAAGGTACTCTCACTAGATATTGAGAAGGCATTTGACACCCCAGAGTGGGACTTCCTGATCGCCACTTTGCAACGAATGGGAATCGGCCCTAATTATATACGCTGGATACAGACACTATACACCAAACCACAAGCTAGAGTGAAAACGGGTGGAGTTATATCCGATAGTTTCCCGATCACTAGGGGCACAAGGCAGGGATGCCCCCTCTCCCCGCTATAGTTTGCCATAGCAATGGAGCCATTAGCGACACGAATACGCGCCATGGAAGATATTTGGGGAATAATCAGAAATGGGCTATATCACGCCATATCACTGTATGCAGATGACGCCTTAATATATATATATGGAAAGGAAGTGAGGTGATACCCTCTGTAATATCTCTACTGTCCGAATATGGAGGGATATCAGGACTGGTAGTAAACTGGGATAAATTGTGTGTGTATCCACTAACTAGATGGACCCTGTCAAGACAAGAAAATGCCCCAATATTTAGGGGTATACGTATACCACAAAGCTGAGGACCTCAGAGATGGTAATCTGGGGAGAGCGCTGGCATCAATGAAGGGGTCGCTGCGCTTTTGGAATAAACTACCATTATCACCACTGGGTAGGGTGGCGGTGGCGAATATGCTGATACTGCCCAGGCTGTTACATCACTTTGCGGCCCTGCCACTCATAGTCCCCAAACGTTTTTTCCGTAACCTGAATGCAGTCTTGCTGCAGCTTATATGGGGAGGGGGTAGGCCGCACGTTGGATTTTCCACACTGCAGCGCCCAGTCGACGCTGGCGGACTGGGCGCTCCTAATTTCGAACTCTACTATGCTGCTGCACAGTTACAGTGGATACTACATTGGCTCCACAGACCTGCGACAGCTGAGTTCGCATGGCTCTCGGCCCGACTACAGGGGGCGCCCCTACTCACATGGCTGACAAATAAAAACCTCAAAAGAGTGCCTGATAATCCACTAATGGCAGTGGCGCATTCATGTTGGGGGAGGTATGTACAAAAAGGACACAAGGAGCTCCCCTACTCGCCGCTTATCCCTCTGGAACGGCTCCCCGGCTGGGCTGAAGCCGGGTCACACCCACTCGGGGTGTGGACGGAAGCGGGTATACAAGTAGTGGGTGACTGCTTTGAAGATGGTAAACTAATGACATTTGAATCTATACAAGCCCTCACAGCAGTGAACCCGGGCCAATTCTTAGCTTATTATGCTATAAGTCATTCAATCAAAAAAACATGGGCGGCCGGAGAAAAAGAACCAGAGATTTCCCCCACACTACATCATATGCTGCAATATGATGCCCAAGTAAAAGTAGTGTCGAACCTATATAAACTCCTGAGTAAGCCCCCGGAACCTGACCTGGAGCGGGCTAGGGACAGGTGGAACACCGTTCTACCAGACCCAATTCCCCAAGAAGACTGGACGAAAGTCTTACACCACACCCGTGGGGTGTCGAGGAACCCTAGATTCCGTTTTACGCAGCTTAACTACACACACCAAACATACTTATCCCCGGCCAGGATCAAGCGAATGTTCCCCGGCTCGGACCCGGCTGGCCCTAGATGTAACGCTCCATCGGCGCACTTCTACCACATGGTTTGGGAGTGCCCTCACGTACAAAAGGAATGGAATGGAGTGGTAAAGGAAATTGCAGAACTGACGGGACTAGCACTGGCAGTGGATCCCAAGTCCTGCTTACTAGGACTGAGGACAAGAGCAAAAAATCACAGACACCTACATAAGTTTGCAGACCTAGCCTAAGTGATGTACAAAAGATTGATAGCCATGCATTGGAAAGCACCCAACGCGCCCGATCTGAAAACCTCACACTGCGCTGGTCCCGCACAAAACACTAGGTACTAAGGAAACTAGCGCGGGACGGCCAACAACACAGGATGTGAAGCCTGGGAAACACTAGTAGCTAGACTGGAGGCTAAAAATGACGAGAAACCGCCTTGAATAAGGGAACGTAATAAATACAATACAACCAGATAGTACATGTCCACTTATAATATAATTACGCAATCATCCGTGACTCGACACACCAACCCGATAACAATTATCCCTACTTACTGCACCCGCTGGCACCCACGTTAGCCAGTGGGTGCAGGGCAAACACACAATACACACACACAATATACTCCTAACACTCTTCACCAATAATCCTACAGGACGGTACTCCTAGACAGCATTAGCAGGAGATACCAGCAGGGAACAGAGCAGGCAAGTGAACATAGGAGGGGCTACTCAACACCAAAATACATACTTATCAGTCAGATACAGCAGACAAATATACTAGACGTCATAACCGGACCTATTAGTGTACACTTTGTTTAGTTGTTTGAATGTAAATGTTTTATTTGATCTACAAAATCCTGCTGATGTAATATTAAAATCATGATACATGGATCTGTTATGAAAACTAAATAAAAATATATTTTTTAAAAAGAATAGGAAAGTGGCAGCAGACTTAAACAGACTCCAACAGAATTCTAAACAGCATTGAGGCAGGAGTGGGAAAACGAACTCAAAGTTTCAAAGTCTCTCACTAATTAGGAATAGGCAGGATCCTTCTGGTGGGTGCACCTAGGATGTCAGACTCAGCATCCAATGGCTGTAGATGGTACAATAAAATTTGCAACTGTTCTGAATCTTCTCAGCAAAAGTGCATTGCTATCAGATGATATCACACATTACCTAACAAAATATGACATTCTCTAGTTATTTGTTACTTGAGGTCCTTTCTCACTACACATAATAAACTAAACTAATACATTTCACAATACAAATTTCCTATCTTGTTCAATAGCTAGAACAAATAATGCAACATTGTTATTTCTAAAGCACGTTTCTTGCCTTCAATACAATAGGTCATTCACCATCACAGAATAAACAAGTGATTTTCCATTACTGCTGCTAAATGAATCTTTAAGGCCTAGTCAAGCTAAGAAAGCCTTACTTTACATTAATACTTTTAATACATTAATAAACCCATCGCGCAAATCACAATTTTTCTGTGCAAAGCAAATTATTTCATTTCAAACAATATTTACCACATTTTAAAACTAATTTATTTTTTGGCACACACGTAACTTGCATTAATAAAATGTATTTAATTTAATATAAGTCATTCATATTCATTGAATACTTTCATTTCTAATATCCTCAAATATCATACATCTTAATAAAAGACATTAATTCACAATAGTATTTAATTTATTATGAATGCAACAAAACTCTCATGTTAAAACGTAGTATTTCGTATGAATGGTGGCCACATGGTTCACCATAATTGAAATGTGCACATTTTACAACTCATGGTATTTTCTCTGTTAGACCTTTAAATGTAGGTTAATTCATCACCATATGCTAACATCTTTGCGACTAATTCATTAACAAAATTTTATCTCTCTCAGTCCCTCCTCTGTCGGCAATCTATGCCATCACAAAATAACTTTTCTCATTACAATGAGACAAAATCAAAACCTTGTAGTTTGATAGCTCTAGGGTTGGGTTGCAATAATTTTCAATTTTCTTCATTGTCTGATAATATCTGTTTCTCAAATTCTCCATTTCTATTTCTTCCTTCATCTGTTTATTCTTCACTCTTTGTTTTCTCTGGAAATTGTAAGCTTTGCAAAATTCAAATGCACAAATTATGCACACTGCCACAATCAATTTCAGGATCATCTTCACAAAACCATTTCCCAAGTTTCCAAACCAAGAAACTAGTTTTGAAAATCCTTCACCTATTGTCTCCCAATCATTTGTCTCTTTTAGGTCATTTAGATAATTTTTTGGACTAATCAAAAAAGATAAATATCTCCTTATCTAACTGCTGTCATTGGGGAAATAAGTGCAGCAGTCTTGTGGCTTTAAAATTCATCAGACCCCACACTCTTTTGTTATTAGGATGTCTAATGCAAGGCAATTCTAAAGAATCATAGACCTTGCTGTAACCATTTCTGTGTCCATTAGGAGCATTGCACCTGAAAAATCAGTTGACATTTTATCTACAATTGTTGCCAACTTCGTTATCTTTATGTCATTCAAGATCACACCCACTGATGGAATAAAAGCTAAAATAAATCTACAAAATATCTCAGTAATTTTTGCACAACTTGCTCCCTTTTAAAATTTCATTTTAGGTCTTTCAATCCTTTCCAGATTGACAATGTGGTCCACTTGGCAGATTTTTGTAAAAAACACTTCTAAATAACTTGTACCATACCAGCCTTTTGGCAACTCGGAATAAGCATTCTTACCACAGATGTAATAGACACTAGGTACAGCAGGGTCTTGTCCATACACTCTTGAACAGGAACACATGTCTATATTCACTCGTTCAAACAAACTTATTGTCAGTTTTTGATTGTGGCTCATAAATACAAAGCTTTCCTACATGCTGCCAATCTAAAGCTAAGCATCCTTGTCTATCAGGTGTGTTGTGAACTGTTTTCTTCTTTCTGACGATACCCTTATCTATCCTTTCTTTCATTGCTTTTCTTCTGTCATCTACTTCAGTGGTTCCCAACCTTTTGATTTCTGTGGACCACCAATTTATCAGTACTTAAACCCGGGGACCCCCACTCAATCATTATTGGAATCTGGGAACACTCCAGTGAGTCATTACTGAGAGTTAGGGACCTAATCTGTTAATATTATTGCATTTTTTAAGCAGCCGCAGACCCTCTGAGGAGGCTTCGTGGACTCCCAGGGGTCCCCAGGTTGGGAACAACTAATCTACTTGATTAATTAACTGTTTTTCTACCTGTGTAAGAATACATGCTAAAGTATGCTGATGTGCACATGCTGTGCCAAAAGTCAATGTAGGCTCAGAGAAACCTCCTATTATATCTATGTTCCTAGCCTTTACAATGCTGCTCAAATGCTGATTAATGGGAACAAAAGAGAAAACTAAGTCATAGTTAGACTAGAAGTACTGAATGTACTCTTGATTGTTTAGATGTGTTTATAACAGACTGCAACTAATCCCATGAATTATTGGTAAGCTGTGATAAGTGATTCCCTCTTGTACTGACAAAGGAATTTGTGTACATACATAATAATCACACACATTCATTGTATCCACGTATTCATACTAGCAAACTATAATATACATTGCAAGATAAGTCTCCCTTTGTGCCATCTAAATGAAGCAATCCCTCATCTTTATAGAACTTATCCTGCTTGGATGTTGTCATTCTCTGCACTGGAATTGCTGTACTTTGCACCTCTCCTTTCATTGAAGCACTCGTTTCCTACAATCAAGCAAAACACACACAATCATACATACTAATATTAAACCAATACGCACATATTCACATCTACTGTATTTGCCCTGTTTATTATACATGGCTTCTGTAGAAGCAGAGGAGAAAAGAAAAAAGATAAAATGTAAAGCAAAAGGGATCAAAAATCATAAACAAATTGCATTTCAAAGTCTTTGCACTATTTACAGCAATTCTCAATCTCCAGGAAAGTCCTTCAAGACTCAACTAAAAGTTTCAAGAACATCTCAATGTTTGTTTTCAGTAGAACAGAGTAAGGTGATGACTTACTGTTACTTCCAGAGTGTAATGTCTTTGTTGATCAATTGGCAAGGTTATTTCAAAGCTCAGTTCAAATGCGATTTCAAGTTCTAGAATGTTTAACGGAATTCTCACGGTCAAAACAAAAGGCTCCAAACTTGCTCTCTCCATTAATTTGTGACAAGGTAGTTCCATTCTTGTGAATAGTAGCTTTGACCTGACACTCTTTTCCTTTTCGTTCTCCTTACAGCACCATTGTCATCTTCACTCTGATTTAACTCTTTCACTGTTTCTGTTATTGATGTGAGTTTATCAGCAACCAGTTCATGTGCAGATTCAAGCCATTTATCTAATTTCACAGTTCTCTTTTTGGGTGCAACTGCTTTCACAATGTTTGTTGTACTGGCAGGAATCAGTTGACTATGACTTTGTTCTTTTGCATTTTTGCCAGTACCTTTATCTGCATGCAGACTGCTCATACCTTTGCCGCTTTGCACAATTTCTGCTTCAGCCACTGGTTCCATCCTCACGGCTTGGTCAAGTCAACCCTTTCTTCATCAGCTTTCACTCTTGTGGGATCAGACTCCGTGTTTTCAAGAGGAGATTAAACTTTGCATGTATGGCTTGCATGAATCCAGTTCGGAAGACCAGCACACTTCACGGGTTTTGCCGTCACCTAGATAACTTGAAACAGACCTTTCCACTTTGGCTCTAAGCATGTCTTCCTTACATGCTTCTTTATTATAACCTAATCTCCAGCTTTTAAGATGTGACACTGTTCTTGGGCCGTTTGATTAGTTGCTGCTTCAACCTGATGAGACAAAGAGCAAACCACAACAGCCAGACCATTACAACAATCTAGCACTAAGTCATCAGTTAAGTTCACAAGTGCATTTGCAGATACTGCTGGTAGTCTCATTGAACGATGCAACAGAATCTCGTAGGGAGACAGTCCTGTCTTCCTGTCAGGGGTGCTACGCATGCTCATCAGGACAATTGGTAATGCATTAGGCCATTTCAACTCTGTGGAAGCGCAAACCTCTGACAATCAAGCTTTCAGTGTTCCATTCATTTATTCCACCAATCCAGATGCCTAAGGCCTGTAACTGCAGTACAATTTGTGCTCACTGTTGAGTGCTGCACACAACAACTTTATGATCTTGTTGTTAAAATGAGTTCCTTGATCTGATTCCAAAGAAGTCGGGAATCCATAACGTGGTATCAGTTCCCTGAGCATCAGCTTAGCTACAGTTAGACTATCATTCCTATGTGTTGGATGTGCCTCAACCCAATAAGAGAACATACACACAATGACCAATACGTACTTCAATCCATTACAGGCAGGCCTTTCAATGAAATTAAGTTGCATTCTGTTAAATAGACCTCCCGATCTGCCTATGTGGGAGTCATTGCATCTCTGCCGAGACGAACCTGACCATGATAATATCAAGAAATTATGATTGTCTCTCTGGTGTCACTTCTACTATTCCACTCCTCATAGAAGGTGACGCAAAGAAGTGCACAGTATCTGGAAATTTGGTCAGCATAGGCATTGCCCAATGTTACATAATTATTAGACTTCTGGTGGGCTACACACTTCACAATGGCAATATTCTCAGGTAATTGTGAGGCATTCAACAAATCATTAATTTTCTCACCATGTCGAATGGGTGATACTGATGAGGTCATAAAACCTCGCTGGTGCCATGACTGCCCAAAATCATACACTAAACCATATTTGTTTTGACACTGTGAATATTGTCACTTTGAACTGCTCTGATAAGCAGCATGCTCTTGTAAGAGCAACCAATTTGGCTAGTTGGGCAGAAACTACTCCTTGAAGCCATGAGGCTTTGACCATTCCTAAGAGGGTGCAAACTGCATAACCAGCTTTCAGAGTACCTTCACTGTCCCTTAAACAGGAGCCATCAACAAAAGCAACTTGGTCATTCTCCTCTAAAGGAGTATCTTGATTATCAGGTCTGGATTTGGTGCACAGTTCAGTGATATCGAGGCAGTCATGTTCCATTTCATTAACATCAATTGAATTATCAACATCTACAGCATTTATGTAGTGGAATTGAAGACTGCACAGCTCTTGACTACAACATTTCGGGACCCAAGAATAAATAACTCATAGCGGGTAAGACGGGCATTGGTCAAATATTGGGTCTTGGACCGGTTTTAAAGTACTTCGACTGAGTGTGGGACTTAAACAGTTAAATGGTGCCCCATCATAATGTCTTCACACTGATGGATGCTCACACCAGCACTGACCACAGCCTTTAAACAGCTGGACAAAGCAGGAGCCACAGATTCCAATGTGGCAGAAAAATATGCTACTGTCTTAGCCAAAACGGAAAGAGCACAACCATCACATGCAAAATCTTTTGTGTAATCAGGCATTCCTAAGGCTGGAGCGCTGCACAAACTCTCTCTCAACTCAGTGAAAGCTTTCATGAATCGTCTTTGAATGGGACTGAGTCTGTAACTTCTTTGTGTGTCAGCTCCTGCAATGGTTTGGAAATTACTGAATAATCTGGGATTCATTGGTGGCAGTAGCTCACCATGCCCAAAAACATTTTGACATCTCTCTGAGTAACTGGAGGATTAATTTGCATAATTGCTGCAACTCTTTCCCGGGACACTTTCCTTGCACCTTTCTAAATTTGGTGACCAACATACTTTACTTCTTTATGGCAATACTGTAACTCAGCAGGGGAAACCTTGTGCTGGTTCTTGCCCACATGATACAATAACGCTATAGTATCTTGTCTGCAAGCGTCTGGTGTATTGGTTGCAACCATCAGGTCATCACTGTACTGCACTAAAGCAGACTGAAATGCCATGTTCAAAGACTCTAGGGTCCAGATTAAAGAGGGCCTAGTGCCATTCTAATGACATATTAGAGTAATTTTTTTGATACTAATGTGGTGTTAGATGGCCAAAAACACCACAACATATTTACAAAGTAGTGCAATACATGCATTGTGCCACTTTGTAACCTTTTGTGCTACATTATGCCTGTGCCAGGAATATTGTATGCAAAGAGGGCATTCCCCCGTTAGGGGGATGGCGTAAGAATGGAGCAAAGAAACCTAAGAGATTTCTTTGTGTCATTTTTTTCTGCACTTTTAACACCTGCTCCTAGAAGACATTAAAAGGAGGCTCCATTTGGTTACAATGGTCATCTGGATGCTTTTCAGGATTAGCTTTAAACATTTTTGGTTGATCCTGTAAAGCACAGAACTATAATCAAAAATTCCGATGCCAGTTCCCTAACTACCACCATGGTGCACCGTCACAAATGGTGGGCTTGGGTGGGTTAAGGGGAAAAAGTGGTGCTGCAATAGGTGCAGTGCCACTTTTCATAAATATATCCCCAAACGCTTCTTCAGGAACTGATTGAAAACGGACGGAGATTCCGAAAACCCCTGTGGAGTATGACACCGTGAACACACACAGTTGCCAAACTGGAAAGAGAAGAGGAATTGACTATTTTTGTGCAATGATACTGAGAAAAATGCCTGTGACAACTTAATAACTGAAAATCATTCTGCTTCACATGGAATCTGAAATAAAATTACTGTTGGATTTTTCACTACAGGACCACAGGATACCACAAATTTGTTCACTTTTCTCAAATCCTGTACTATGCGATATTTCTCACTTTGCTTTTTCAATTCCATAATTGGTGAATTACATAGGCTTCCCATCACTTCTTTTAGCACTCCGTGTTCAACAAAGTCTTCAATTACTGGGGCAATACCTTCAATCACTTCTAGGGTCATGTTATACTGTGATGTTCTGGGGAAAATTGCATTTGGCTTTACGGTCACTTTGATTGGATGAACACCTCGAACAAGTCCAATATCTTTTCCAGGGATATCCCAAACTCTCAGTGTTACTGTCTCTTGTAATTCATCAGACAAATCTTTAACTGTCATGGCAGGAAATGTAATGAGAGGATACCTCTCATTAGTTTGACTGGAAGTCTCATCATCACTATTGGTTTGACTTGCTATCCCTTCATGTGTACAAGTGATGGAACATTTCAATTTATATAGCAAGTCTCTTCCTAACAGACTCACAGGATTCAAATCGCAAACTACAAATCAGTGCAGACCTTCAAGGGTTCCTATCTTGCCTGGAATGGGCTCTGTAACGAGATTCACCAAATGCTGATTTACTACTCCTACAACCTGAACTGGTCTTCCTGAAAGGAGCACATCTAGGCCCATATTTATACTTTTTGACGCAAACCAGCGCCGGTGCTGGTTTGCGTCAAATATTTTACCGCCGGCTAACGCCATTCCTATGCGCCATGCGGGCGCCTTATTTAAGCAATGACGTTAGCCGGCGCTACGGACTGGTCAGAGTAAAAAAAAAATGACTCAAACCAGGTAGCGCCGGAGTAGCGGAAAATGGGGATTTTGCATCCAAAAATGGTGCAAGTCAGGTTTGAGGCAAAAATCATGCCTCAAACCGGACTTGCACCATTTTTTGACGCACAACCCCCATTGAAATGACTCCTGTCTTAGCAAAGACAGGAGTCATGCCCCCTTGCCCAATGACCATGCCCAGGGGTCTTCTGTCCCCTGGACATGGTCATTGGGCACAGTGGCGTGTAGGGGGGCCCAAATTAGGACCATGGAAGTGAGCCCACAGGTCCCTTAATGCCTGCCCTCACCCAGGTGTTAAAAAACAGTGCACAACAGGCCCGCCCGCCCCCTCCTGTGCGTCAAAATGATACAGGAGTATAAATGAGGCGCACAGGCCTTAAAGTCATTTTTTGGGAGGGAACGCCTACCTTGCATGTCATTAACGCAAGGCAGTTTCCCACATCCAAAAAATGACACACAAGGAGGAATTTTGACGTCCGCGGGCATCAAAGTTTAAATATGGGGCACAGTTTGCGCCGTATGTGCGTCAAAATGTTTGACACACATTCGGCGCAAACAGAGTATAAATATGCCCCTTAGTTCTTCACAAATCTGTCAGTGGAACGAGTTTCTCTAGTGTCAACCAGGAATGAAACATCATGTCCCATATCACTCGCATACACATAAGGACCAAGCTGATCTACCTCCAATGAATCAGCAAACACATATTCTTCCTCTTCTGAACTCTCACTCACGTATTCTCCACTCATGTCATCATCACTGAAATCATTCACTGGATATTGTGAGATTAACTGATTTACATTTGCATTTGTTCTTTGGTTTGCATTCTGTTGAGGAACCATCACCTGTTGCTGTGCCATCTGAGCTTGTGGTTTCTGCATTTGCTGTGGGGCTTGGATCTGCTGTTGGGGAAATTGTGCTTGTTGTTGGGAAACCTGCATTTGGACTGCTCCAGTAGTAACATTCATGGTATGACTTCAGAGCCTTTGAACTCTCTGATTTTGAAATTTACTGTTGTCAACCATCTGTGCAACACCACCGACTTACACCAAATTATTTACATTATTAAAGGGAAACTCCTGTTTCCAATGTCTGACGTTTCCGCACGCATGACAAGGAAGTATTTTATTCTTGGTATGACCATCATCCATGTTTGCATTCAGTTCTACTCAAATTCCACAACCTGTACCGCTAAACTGAGGCACCATATTGCCTTGCTGCTGTGTTATCTGTATTCCTCCTTCATTCACCATTCCTCCTACATTCGTACGTTCCTGCTGCTTGGGCAAACATGATTTGTATTACGGTTGCTTTTCCCCTCAAACTTTTCTGCTTCAAATCAATTTCATCACTACAATATTTTGCGTATTGTAACACTTCATCAATCGCCTTTCCTTGCCAACAAATCAAATGATTCTGAATCATGTTACCAATTTAGGTCTCAATCCTTGAACAAATCTAAACACAAAACTTATCATATCTCTCAGTTCACTAATCTCTGTGCCACTGTATTGTCTGAATGCTTTCATCATTCTCTCATAAAAAGTATTAACAGACTCCTTTGCCTCCTGAGATGACCTTTCCTTGCACTTTTCTCAATTTGGTGACCCAAATACTTTACTTATTTCTGTCAGTACTGTAACTTAGCAGAGGAAACCTGATGCTGGTTCCCACCCAAATGATTCAAAAACACTACTGTATCTTGTCTGCAAGCTTCTAGGTTATTGGACACAACTATCAGGTCATCACTGTACTGCACTAAAGCAGACTGAAATGGCTGAAATGCCAATCGATATACTTTGGGGAAACTCTAGTTTTCAAAAACTCAGGGGCATATTTATACTCTGTTTGCACCGAATTAGTGTCATTTTGTTTTTTACTCTAATTCGGTGCAAAACTAACTCCATATTTATACTTTGGTGCTAGACCCCTCTAGCACCAAATTTATGGAGTTAAAGTCATTTTTTGAAAGTGGAGACTTACTTTGCCTTAATGAGATGCAAGGTAGGCGTTCCCGTGCAAAAAATTACTCTATGGCCTTATCGCCATATTTAGGGGCATATTTATACTCTGCGGCATATTTATACTCTGTTTGCACCAAATTAGTGTCATTTTTTTTTAACTCTAATTCGGTGCAAAACTAACTCCATATTTATACTTTGGTGCTAGACCCATCTAGCACCAAGGCCCTGATTTAAACTTTTTTTGCACCGCATTAACGTCATTTTATGACGCAAAAGTGGCGCAAACTTACAAAATATTGGCCCTTATTTATACTTTTTGCTGCAAAACTGCACTAACTCAGTTTTGCACCAAAAAGTTTAGCACCGGCTTGCACCATTTCTGTGCACCAGCCGGGCACCATATTTATGGAATGGTGCAAGCCGGTGCAAAGGGTAGGCTAGAGCTTAAAAAAATGACTTTAGTCGGGTGTGGCTGGCAGTATTGAAGAAGAGGGTTTAGCACCAAAAAATGGCTTTAGGCAGGTTAGAGTAAAAAAAAATGACTCTAACCAGATTAGCGTCATTTTATGGTGCTAAACCTACCATGCCACATGACTCCTACCTTAGAAAAAGCAGAAGTCATGCCCTCCACCCCAGTGGCCAGCACAGAGGATAGGGGTCCCCTGGGCATGGCCATTGCACACTGTGCCATGTATGGGGGCCCATTTCAGGGCCCCCTATGGCACTTTCAAAAATAAAATACACTTACCTGTACTTACCTGGGATGGGGTCCCCCATCCTCGCAGTCCCTCTAGTGTGGGTGGGGGTGCCCCTAGGGCCTAGGGAGAGCACCTCTGGGCTTATTCCATGGTGTTCCACCATGGAAATAGGGCCACAGGTCCCCTAACACCTGCCCTGACCCAGGTCTTAAAAAATGGGGCAAAGCAAGCTTTGCCCCATTTTTTGACCCCTCCTCCCTCCCTTGCACCATTTTTACATGGGAGTATAAATATGGTGTTAAGGCCATAGAGTCATTTTTTTGCACGGGAACGCCTACCTTGCATCTCATTAAGGCAAGGTAGGTTTCCACTTCCAAAAAATGACTTTAACTCTATAAGTTTGGCGCTAGACGGGTCTAGCACCAAAGTATAAATATGGAGTTAGTTTTGCACTGAATTAGAGTTTTAAAAAAATGACGCTAATTCAGTGCAAACAGAGTATAAATATGCCCCTTAGCGTCAAAAAATGATGCTAATCTGGTCAGAATCATTTATTTTGACTAAAAACTGCCTAACGTCATTTTTTTTAAAGCTAGCCTACCCTTTGCACCGGCTTGCACCATTCCATAAATATGGTGCCCAGCTGGTGCTAAAAAATGGTGCAAGCCGGTGCAAAACTTTTTGGGGCAAAACCGCCTTAGTGCAGTTTTGCACCAAAAAGTATAAATAAGGCCCTCAGTCACCTTGTAATAAACTTTTATCAGCTCTTCAGACAGTGCACCTGTTACTGCATCTCTTAGTGGCTCATGCGTTGGCCAATCAATGCTCCGCTTACACTCAACCCACAAATCTGCTGGAACCAAAATCTCAAATAAAGTGTTCAGATCTTCCCACAGGCACTTTGCAAGCTTCACAAACCTCTGTGTTTGTTGGTACCACTCCACTGGTTTCTCGCTCAACTTTGGGTAATCATTTATAAATGACAGTATTTCACTTCTGCTCCAAGGAACATGAACTAAACTCCCTCCCAGAATCTATCTCACTGGCATAATTTTTACTGCTCCATCAGCCTGCTGTACATCATTCGAAGATACAGTCTGCTTTCTCTTCTGATCTCTTTTCTTTACCCATCTGCCTTCCCATTTATCTAATCCTCCCCATGTTTGAATGTTTGAATCAACTCCTTTATGTGAATTTTCAGTCCAGGTGATCACGTGATCTCATGTTCGAAATGTCTCTCACATCACATTCTAACCTGTAACTCTTCTTCAACTGTTTGGATTTATTCATTTTGATTTCATATTTATCAGCTAAATTAGTTAATTTTTCATAAACATGTCCTGCTCCAAAAGTAACTTCCTTGCACACAAAGCACAATTCATTTTCATTGTAGGAATCCAATCTGTCCAATTCAAGTATTCCCTCAATTTATTTCCAATTTCAACCTAGCCATGTTTAACATATTTTCTCCCTCAGTAATGTTTCCTGGAATTGATGTTCCGCTCAATTTATCTAACTACTCAGTCAACCTTTGTTAATTAATGTTATTTCATCCATCTCGGGCGTAAACTGTGCTACATTGCATGGGGCTCTGATAGCCTGCTCTTGAGCTATCACTGATGATCCTAAAGAGCACAGGGGACATATCACATTCATCAGTGGGTCCACTCTATCATATGTATGGTTTGAACCAAAAGAATTCATAGGGGTCATGGCTGGCACAGTAGTCTTCAGTCTCTCCATTTTTGCATTAGTTCCAAAAGGTGAATTCATTGCTGATACTGGATTTGGAATTTGAGAACTACTCTCATTATTACCCTAAGCATACAATGGGACTACTGGACCTATGTGTCAACACCAGAGCAATACGCGCTCTATTGGCGACAAAAATGCAAAAACCCAGCACTCTCAAAACAAAGTAATTTATGCATTGTGCTGATATGTTGTGGTTTAACCTTTTGCATTGCAGAGTTCAAAACTTATTTTTAATATGCTTACAAATACTGTTCCTTTGCAATGTATTGCTGCAGGTTTTCAGAGTGTGTTAGGGTGTGGCCCCTTTCCCGGGCCTTCCAGAGACTTTCCCTGCAAAATGCCTGGGTGTGGTTCTGGGCTGGGCCAAGACTCTATAAAAGAGAGCCAGCCCAACTCCCAGTGCTCACTATTCAGAGGTCCCGGTGCAGAGCAGCAGCTCCTTCCTGAGCTCCTGTCCCGGCGGCCTATTTGAATCTTCCAGTCTTCTGCCCTAATCCTTCATTGGTGATCATTGTTCCAGGCGGTAAGACGGTGGTTGGACTGTTCCCGACACCGTTATTTAGAATTTTCATATTCTTGGTTTAAATTCTTAAATGAGTAACAGATTACTTGCGCGCTACTATTTCTTGACATTTATAAGGTAGTTTACAAATAGGCAAGACGCGCAATTTATTTCATAAAGGGTTTGACTTTGATATTCATTGCGTGCTACCATTTCTTGACATTTACATGGTGGCTTAAGAATCGGCAAGACGCGCGATTCGTTTTATGGTGTTTAAACATTGTTGTCCATTGCGCACAACTATTTCTTGACATTTACATGATGTTTTACGAATTGGCAAGACGCACAACTCGTTTCATGAGCATTTAACTTTGTTGTTCATTGCGCGCTACCATTTCTTGACATTTTACATGGTGGCTTAAGAATCGGCAAAAGAAGCGCGATTCGTTTCATTGTACTTTGATCTTGTTATTTATTGTGAGCTGTTATTCCTTGACATTTACATCGTGTTTTACGAATCTGCAAGATGCGCGATTCGATTAATGATGATTTGACTTTGATATTCATTGCGTGCTACCATTCCTTGGTATTTTACATGGTAACACTCGAATTAGCAAGACGCACGATTCTCTCCTAGAGTTTAATTCATGTTGTTTATTGTATGCTACTATTCTAAGATATTTATTATGTAATATTCGAGTTGACAAGTTATGTGATTTGTTTCCTTAATCCATGTTGTGTTATTCATGGTGCACAATCCTTTTATGGTGTTTACCATATATATATATATCTGCAATATGCGCAATTTGTGTTGAAACATTTTAAGAGTAAACAGAAGGACAGAGTTTTTAGATGCAATATTGTATGGTCCGAGTATACATTCTCAAAACAGGATTTATATGACTGGTTTAAAATTTAGTCAGAATGTTTTTTTTTGATTCTCATGTAAAGGAAAGTACTTGAATCAGAAAGTTTTCATTTAATTCATCTTGATTCCCCTACAGGTATCCGGCCATCTTGAACCTTAGTCATTTTAAACTTTACTCTTAGATTGTTCATGTTTTCAGAGTGACTAGGCTTAGAATCATAGTCTAGTATTGATTTCAGGAGATATAATTTTCATATTGTGTGTTCTAACCTTTTTCTTACCACAGGTCTCCTTCCCAGCTGTTCCCTTCCTAATCCCCTCTTCCCCTCTTGGACTCTCTCAGTCTCTGTGATTTATCTATCAGAGTCTTGGCTCTGTTCAGTGGTGGACGTGTTGGGAACGTGCACAGACCCCGAGGATCTGGTGACTCTGACACTATGGTTATATGAACTGTTTATGCTTCTGGTCCTGACAAATTTGACTGACTGTGCGGGACCATTAATCCTTTACTCTGGACAGTTAATACTGTATCAAAAGCTTGAATTGACTGATTTGCAGCAGCATTCTGTGGTGTCATTACTGGGAAATACATTGACATGGTATGTCTCTGGTTCACAAATTGTGCAGGTGTCTGTGCATTAGATGTGGGCTCAAAATGAGTCATTCTTGCATTCTGAATGGGCTGTGGCATAACTGGAACAGAGAGATTCTAAACTGGATTAACATTTGGAACTGTCGGATAAAACTCTGGCACCTGTGCAACATTGACAGTAGGTACATTTGAAATTACCTGAACCTGGTTTTGTGCAACTAGAGCTGTATCAACTTTCAGAATTACATTCTGGTTTACTGATGCAACTGCATTATACGGTGGGCGATGATTCTGTAACAACTGAGATATGAATTCATCATCTGAATCACTCTCAACATCCACTACCCTTTTATGTTTATCCAATGTCTTTTCTGTATCTTCCTCAGATTTCTTTTTGGCTTTATGTTTAACACTTCCATCACCTTCCTGAGTAATTGCTGGAAACAACTTCACTGCATGCAATGTATCTGCACTCCACTTTCTCTGCTCTGCATCCCACCTTGCTTCTGTTAGCATCTTTTTTGCTTTCCTCATTCTCCTTTCTAACTTCTGAGCCCTTTTTGTCTCATAACTAATTCCCAAATAACAAGTGTTTCAAATTGTGCTGGTCTAGAAAGGGGCCTTGATTCAGACAACACCCACCTCAAATTCTCCAAGATTCTCAAATTAGAGGATCCATAAAAGGGAAAAGCTAAGGTACCCTCCTTCTCAGTTATTTTGCACCATTAATTTACCCAAAGACATGCTGAAACTTCCCTCTCCTCCATTACCTTGAATGCTGGTGTACCTTCAGGTGGAGTAGTCTCACCCTCCCTAACTGGAATACAAACTTCTCCTCTCAACACACTCCTTTGAAAAACTTAATTTTTAGTAATTTTCAGTTCCACTATCCTTTTCACAAGCTGTTCTCAATCTATATCAGTGCAGTCTTGACAACAAATTGTGCAAGGATTTTCTCGCCAACCGATCTATCCTAGCACATACCAAAGTACTTTACTCAGCAGCTGCGACTCACTTCTAAGCCATCTCAACACCTCTCACACAAAACCTAAATGCAAGTATTGCAAGCACAAAAAAACCTGTCTACTCACTAGGGGTAGGACTCAAAAGCATTGAAAGCTGTACGGTAATTTTGACTGTTTCCTTTCGCACAAACAACCACTCTTCAGGCTACGGCTTTATCACAAATGCAAGTAAGATTTGACCCGCAAATCTCCCTCTGATTGGTATGGAATCTCGATGTGCACTCAGGATTCACTTAATACCAACCAACAACACATACAATCTCAAGGTAAATACTAATGGTATTGTCGACAAAGCTCTATCGACCAACACCTTATCTGCAGACAATAAATTATCCAAGTGTCTCCATACACTTGTACAATACTCCGGATTGTTAGGCCTCACAGGACCCATTAACAAAAACAACCACATGGACAATTTTTGAGCACACAGCGCAACATTAACTTGGAGTACGCCAACTCCCCACTTTCTCACTTTGAATATGCAAACTATCTACTCAGTTACCTATTCACTTCATGCATCAGACTTCACCGCAATTTAGCCAAAGAATTGCAAGCTCAAGCCCTACTCAAAACACATACCATACACTTGTAGCACAATGCTGGAATTTCATCAACCTTTACACTACATCCAGAACAACTCACAATGTGGGCAAATTCAGACTCTACTCTTCAAAAGACAAAACCATAACTTCCAAAAATTGAAAGCGTGCTGAATTTTCTCCCCGCTCTGGGTCAACAACCACCAGCACGCAGATTAGACACCATCACTAGTCTCACCTATTGAGGTTGACTGAATCTGTGGACTTTGCGAAGAGTGTAGTAGTCAGAATCATTCAATCACAAATCAATGACATTACCATAAACAATTCTAAACACCATGAACATTTGAACACTAAATCAAAATCCAAACTGAATAAAGTTTCAAAGCTTTATTAAAATCCCAAAGTCAAGTTTACATATATGGTGCACAAAACTAGGTCATCAACATATATTAAAACCATAAACTGACCGAAACATCTGAAAAGATTTAGGGGGTCATTATGACCCTGGCGGTCTTTGACCGGCAGGGCTAAAACGACGGGAGCACCGCCAACAGGCTGGCGGTGCCTCCTGGCGTATTTGGACCGCGGCGGTAGCGCCGCGGTCGCACCGCCGGGGCGGCGGTATACCGCCATTTCAGCCCCGGCGGTGATAATCCGCCAGGGCAGTGCTGCAAGCAGCGCTGCCCTGGGGATTATGACTCCCCTACCACCAGCCTGTTTCTGGCGGTTTGCACCGCCAGGAAGAGGCTGGCGGTAAGGGGTCTCAGGGGGCCCCTGGGGGCCCCCGCACTGCCCATGCACTTGGCATGGGCAGTGCAAGGGCTCCCAGGCAGAGACCTGTCGCGCATTTCACTGCCCGTATTTCGGGCAGTGAAATGCGCGACGGGTGCTACTGCACCCGCTGCACATCAGCATTGCCGCCGGCTCAATTACGAGCCGGCGTCAATGTTGATGTGACTTTTCCGCTGGGCCAGCGGACGGTAACTCTGTTACCGTCCGCTGGCCCAGCGGATAAGCCAAAATAGGGAGCCAGCCATACCGCCAGCAATGGCGGTATTCTGGCTCCCGCAACCTCGGCGGTCTGCCATGCAGACCGCCGAGGTTGTAATGACCCCCTTAGCGTACTAAAAATCTATACTCTTAGACACTAGGGCCCATATTTGTACTTTTTTTGCGCCGCATTTGCACCGCATTTTGATGAAAAAATGGCGCAAACGTACAAAATACAATTGTATTTTGTAAGTTTGCGCTGCTTTTGCGTCAGAAAATGACGCAAATGTGGTGCTAAAAAGGTATAAATATGGGCCAAAGGCCCTCATTACAACATTGGCGGTAAATCTCGCCGCGCTCAAAATACACACACATTTACAAAACACAACCACATTGGACAATTTGAAATACACACACCTGATACACATACACACACCACTCCCACACACCCAATCAATATAAAACACACACTCACATCACTCACAAACCCCTACGACAAAAATTGAGAATGAAGCACAGAGAGAGACACCACCATCAACAAACTGGCATCCACAGGCACACAACACCAACACTCACACAACATCCACGTACCTTATAAAACATTCTAACAACGTTTGGGTATATTGTACTGGGAGAAAACTAGGCGCTCTGGGTAGCGAGGTGAATATCAACGAAGAATGTCGAATCTCGAAATGGTGCACTCTTGAAAGACCACACCCAAAAGGTCTTGATAGATGCTAAAAGCACTATTGCAAATTTAAAGTACAAGAGGCACTCATTATAACATGAAAAATAATAGTACTCATAAGTCAGTATACATAGGTAATGTTTTGTCATATATTTCTGAAAATTAATAGGATTATTTCCAACATAATCCCCAATTACAGTATCACTGTCCAAATCCAAATAGTAGAATTAATTGATCTGTTGTTCCAAGATTGCTATCATCCAAAGTCCAAGTCCAGATTTCTCTAATCAAAGTTCAATCATATTCTTCAAAAGATGATATAGCTTATTATTTAAACTTTAGCAGCCGCATCCAAATTGATAGCCAGTCCAGATTTTCTCAAATCAAGGTTCAATCATATTCTTCAAAGGATGATATAGCTTATTATTTAAATTTTAGCAGCTGCATCCAAATTGATAGCCAACACGTGTTTCGTCCGGGAGTTTGCCAATGGCTTCATCAGGGCTGTAAATTATATAGGTACCTATTATTATATGTGTATCCATATTTCCTAATTAAAAAGGAGAGACCTCCACCAGTGTATGGACATGAAAAAATGTATGAGAAAATGTTTGAAAGGAATATAAAAATTAATGGAAAAGTTGTGGAATAAAATGTGAACACAATGGTGGGATGCAGACATATCTTAGTTCTCAGTGCACCTTAATTCCCAAAATGTGAGAATATCATACCCTTAGGTATCAAACATCATATATTATTAATAGATACTATGTCACCCATTCTTGAGTGAAAGGTGAACATGGTGTTAGGATATAAGACTTAGTGAATAAGTATCACAAAAATGAAACTTACTTAAATCGCTCTTATTTACTGAATATGAGCTGACCCCGTACCCTAGTGATGTCCCTTGCTACTAAAAAACACGTGCAAATGAGCCATGCTCTTACCTAAACATATATGTAGATGCGTCCTATATCATAAGTATTCCTTACAAGCGAATCCCAGAATAATTCCATTAAGCAACTTAACTGATATGTAAAAAAAAAATTAAATATAACTATCAAACACATCCAAACAAACCAATATCAAGAAACAAATCAGAACCATAGTAAACCCTAAAATCCCATCTTTATCTAATCAGAGTTCTTATCAAAATTAACATGCCCTATTAAATAAATTCCTCCAATATAAATAAAAAAGGCCAAGTATATAAATATATCGTAATCATATCTCTCTGCTAAGTCCCTTTTAAAAAAAAAAAAAAAAAAAAGCATTGCTACTATGTCCTATCCTGAAATCTTGAATAAACTTATACCTAAAGCATGTAGCTTACCTCATATCAGTTATATCAATCCACCTTCCAATGAGTCAAAACGTGAAGCGCGAGTACACGTGTGTATCGATGAAGTATCAAAACTCGAGTGTTCAAGTCTCGGTCCCTTATAGGAGACCACAGACAAATAAAAATAAAAGAAGGACCAAGAGTTATGGCGGCCATCTTTAGAGTGAATCACATCTTCCAAACAGAAATGTCAATAGTAACCTTAAAGAAAGGACTACAATATTGGCGGCCATCTTGGAGGGATAAAGTATCAAAACTGAAATAAAAATAAAAGAAGGACCAAGAGTTATGGCGGCCATCTTTAGAGTGAATCACATCTTCCAGACAGGTATGTAAAAAGTAACCATAAAGAAAGGATTACAATATTGGCGGCCATCTTGGAGGGATAAAGTATCAAAACTGAAATAAAAATAAAAGAAGGACCAAGAGTTATGGCGGCCATCTTTAGAGTGAATCACATCTTCCAGACAGGAATGTAAAAAGTAACCATAAAGAAAGGACTACAATATTGGCGGCCATCTTGGAGGGAGTCTCACAAAGACCTATAACAATGGTCAAAAAAAGGAAAGGAACTACCTTATATACCGACTATCTTCAAATGATTATATCTCCAATAGTAAACTATTAAGTAAAGACCTGGAGAGAGCATTGTAATATATACCCTAATAGGAGTGCTCATATTAAAATGAGATGTCGTAAATAAAATTCAAATACCAACCAAAATTAAAATTTTATGTGTTATTAGCAATGAGTGTAAAACAACAAACCATCTACAGTGAAGATTAGTAAATGGTTTTAAAGAAAATCAGTAATATATAAGGAAAGTGCAGTCAATATATTAGTAATATTTGAATAATATATCCCCAGAGATTATATATCTAAACTTCATTATGTAATTGGTTGCAAAGGTTGTTACATTGCATCATTTCGTTAATAATCCTACCAAATACAAAGCATGGATCACAAAATTGGATGTACACTACTTTCACAGAAAATTAATTTTATCGCCAGTACCTACTATCATTGAACAGTAGATACATTAGTTAAGGTGAATTACATTTCACATTAGACCAGGATCTCAATATACCCAAATGATGTCAGTTTACAAGATTTATATGAACTTATATTAATGACAAAATTTAGTCAAATATCATATTGACAATATTGAGATAAGTTACCACTGCTGAATACTGTTAAGATGTAAGATATGTTTTCCCTAGTCACCAAGAAAGTATTCAAGTTTCCTATCCTTATTTAAACCTGTCTCAACTGCCTTCAATTGTAATATCCACATGGCCTCTTTCCTCCTTAGTATCAACTCTCTATTACCTCCTCTAGGATCAATTCCTACATGCTCAATACCAAAAAACTGAAACGATTTGTAAGGTCTTTGAACTTCACATGATATTATATGTGCTACTAAAGGATATCTACAATCCTCACGTGCAAGTGCCCTGGCATGATCACCTATCGTAGCCCTTAGTGGACGAATTGTACTCCCCACATAGTACCGGTTACATTTACAAAGCACCATATATATCACAAACGGGGTACCACAGTTAATATGTGTTGTGATCCTAAAGGTCTTTCCCAAATTATCTCTAAATTCTATCCTTTTACGGCTTGCCCATTTACATAATCCACAATGCCCACAGTTCCAAAAGCCTATTGTGTGGCTGGACAGCCAGTTCCTCTCATTGAGATCTAGGGGATAACTCGGAATTAAGATGCCTCTCAAGCTTTTCCCTCTACGAAATGTAATTTCCGGTTTAGCACCGACAATACCCTTTAAGAATTCGTCCTGCAACAGAATATGCCAATGTCTAAACACAGGCTTACGTAATGTTTTTGAATTCTGTGTGTAGTCTGTTTATTAATCTAACTTTTCCTTGCTCTATTTGGTTGTCATGTACCCTAGGCTTCAATGTATATTCCCTTTGGATTTTTTTAACTCTCTGTTTTGATTTACTAATAAGCTGCTTGTGGTATCCCCTTTGTTCAAAGCGCTTACACATATCTTCAATGCATGTCTCAAAATCTTCGTCCTTACTACAATTGCGCCAAGCTCTGACCATTTCATCATATGGTATCGCAGAAATCTGATGGTAGGGGTGGGCACTTGCTGCATGTAAGATAGAATTACAGGCAGTGGACTTCGTATACAACCTGCTTTGAATACTATTGTGTTCAATATATAGTTGTACATCCAAAAAGTCAATGCTAGTATTGCTGTGCTGGTAAGTAAATTGAACATTCATATCATTTGCATTAAGGTATTTGCAAAATTCAGTAAGTTGTTCCACACCTCCTGTCCAAATCATAAGACAATCGTCGATATAACGACCCCAGTACAATATGTCCGAGTGCCACTTGGCGGCCTCTGGGCCCCAGACCCACCTCTCCTCAAACCAACCCATAAATAGGTTCGCGTAAGAGGGGGAGAATCTCGAGCCCATTGCCACACCTTGTTTCTGTCTGTACCAGTCTCTCTTGAACAGAAAAAAGTTGTTATTCAAAATTAACTCTATCATATCTAGTATCATTCTTGTGTGTTGCCACAACGTGATCGATTTTCTAATAAGAAATGCCTCAACGGCCTTCAAACCTAAATCATGTTTTATACACGTGTATAAAGCAACCACATCTAAGCTGACAAGTGTCATGTTAGTATCCCATTCAAAATCACTTAGAATACTCAGGATGTGTGTAGTATTCTTAATGAATGATGGTAAATTATTGACCATGGGTTGGAGGAAAACATCTAACAATTCAGATATTTTTTCTGTAGGTCCTGAGATCCCCGAAATAATAGGTCTTCCTGGGGGGAATGGTAATGCTTTATGTATTTTCGGTAAAGTGTAAATACATGGATATCTAGGCCGGGCATTCAACAAATATTGGTATTCATCTTTATCCAGTAATTTTGATTCGTACCAATCTTTCAATTTCTTCTGTATACAGTTGATCAATCCCGGAATTGGGTTATATGTAAGTTTCTCATAACAACATTTATCCTGTAATTGAGAAGCAATTTCCGTCTCATAGTCATTTATATTCATTATCACTACATTGCCCCCTTTATCCGCTGGTCTGATGATAATTTCTTTATTCTGTTGTAAATCCTTCAGGGCCATTTTTTCACCATGACACAGGTTCGAACCTGAGAAATGTGGCTTAGCTTTATCCAAATCTCTACACACTAAATCGAAGAAAATGTCTAACTTATTATTACCAATAAACATAGGAACCCATTTGGACTTACTTTTAAGACAACTACTTATACTGATATTATGTGTGATGTCAAGATCATTTACCACCTGAGAGAAAATAATTGGAAATTCCTCATGTTCAGAGATAGACAGTAATGTTGCTGTGTCTTGAATATCTTTAATTGAAAATTCATTTAAATCTAAACTCTGAATTACATTGTCTTGATTCTGTATATCAGTTTGATAAAGCAAGAAATGTTTCTTCAGTTTAAGTTTGCGAACAAATTTAAATAAATCTATTTTCAACTTATTTACATCTCCTCGATCAGTGGGATCATAGCAATCTTAGAACAACAGCTCAATTAATTCTACTATTTGGATTTGGACAGTGATACTGTAATTGGGGATTATGTTGGAAATAATCCTATTAATTTTCAGAAATATATGACAAAACATTACCTATGTATACTGACTTATGAGTACTATTATTTTTCATGTTATAATGAGTGCCTCTTGTACTTTATATTAACCTTACACAACACACACAAACACATCCCCTCACATATCACAACACACATCACCTCACACGTTACCCACATCACACCATGGCACCGCAAAGACACCACAGGTTCTCTGAGGAGGAGCTCAGGGTCATGGTGAAGGAAATCCTCCGGGCAGAGCCACAGCTCTTTGGATCACAGGTGCAGCACACCTCCATAGCTAGGAAGATGGAGCTAAGGTGCAGAATCGTAGACAGGGTCAACGCAGTGGGACAGCACCCAAGAACTAGGGATGACATCAGGAAGAGGTGTAACGACCACCGGGGGAAGATGCGTTCCGTGGTCTCAAGACATCAGATTGCAGTTCAGAGGACTGGCGGCGGACCCCCACCTCCTCCCCCACAACTAACAACATGGGAGGAGCAGGTCTTGGCTATACTGCATCCTGAGGGCCTCGCAGGAGTAGCAGGAGGAATGGACTCTGGTAAGTCAAGTCTTAACTATTACATCCCCCACCCTACCTGCATGCTATCACATACCCCACCCTCACCCCAACACCTCACATATGTCCCACTATCACAACCCACACATCCTAATACCAAGCCCTGCATGCAATAACAAAGCATGGACACCCATCACCAAAGCATGTCCACTACAGATACCCACACAGATCCCCAAACCAAATATCACACAAGGTCCTAGACAAGAATGTAAACACTGGGGTACAGGGTCACCCACCCATTGCACACAATGGCACACACAGATGCAATAATCATGCCTTCAAACTCCTGCACGACCCCTACCCAACGGCACCGGACAAGAGGTTACAGACATGTCCACACCCCCCACAGAAGAGGCCCACAGTGATGACAGCAGCTCTGTCCAACTGGATCTAGATGACCAGCCCGGCCCATCTGGGACCTCGAGACAGTCGTTTCCCCACACACTGGCACATGCCACCACAGAGCCTCCCCCCTCAGGAAATACCAGCACAGCACCCACCCAGCGGGCCCATACCTCTGTCCCCAGGACACGTCAAGCAGCAGTGTGTCCACCACCACAGGGAACCCAGGCAAACCCACCAACCCAAGAACATCAGGGACCTGGGGGCAGTGGGCACACGGTTCAGGGGACAGAGGAACAGGAAAACCGGGGAACTGGGAGGACTGCTGTGCGACAGTGGAAGGACAGGCCCAGGGAACCCACTCTCCACGAGGCCCTCTCCAACATCATGGGAGCATACCATCATTCCCAGGAGACGATGGCAACGGTACTGGCCAAGTTTCAGGAGACCCAGCGGCTGCAGGAGGAACAGTATTTGGAGATCAGATGGGAACTCAAGTCCATCAACACCACCTTGGTCACCATTGTAGGGGTGCTGAAGGACCTTGTGAACACCAGGAGGGACACTGTGGCACAACAAGGGGCCCCTGACATTAGCCTCGATGATGAACAGCCCACCACCTCTGCCAGCGCTAGTGGACAGGAGGCACCGCCACAGGACCACGACACCAGCACCCCATTCCCTGCAGATGGAAACCACCCGCAAACGGACAATGAGATCCCGGACAAAGACAGAGAACAATACCAAGACCCCCGCCAAGAAATGAGACCACCTTGAATGTCATCCTTCTGTCCCACTTCGTCACCCTGTCCATCCTTTAATTGTCCTATCTCCACTTCCTATGCCCCTTTGGACAATGCACCTGTGAGACAAATAACTGGACTCTGCCATGGACATTTCTCCACCATCACCCCTGTCCATTTTACAACCCCCTCCACTATTTTGCACTTAAATAAACACCCTTGAATCACAAAACAATCTGGAGTCAGTCTATGCTTTCACTAATGTGTATTTGCTATAACTAAGGAAAATAGCATTGTCTGTTGTATTGTCAACATACCTATGTCACACAGCTCTAGTCCATGAGGCAATATAGCAGAGGTCACACAGTGGGACCCACATCTGTGAAATGGAAATGCAAAGTGACAATTCAGGGTCCATACACTGGGTGAAAGTGACAGATATATGATAGGTCCAACAATTGTATGAGATGTAGGAGGCAGTGATGTCTTCTTACCTGTGTCTCACTGGAAGTATTGCTGGATAACGTTGTTTCTGTTGTCGATATCCTCTTCTTCTGCCTCCTCTTCTTCACTGTCCACAGGCTCCACAGCTGCCACAAGACATCCTTCTGGACCATCCTCCTGCAGAAAAGGCACCTGTCGTCGCAAAGCCAGGTTGTGCAGCATACAGCAGGCCACGATGATCTGGCACACCTTCTTTGGTGAGTAGTAGAGAGAACCACCTGTCATGTGGAGGCACCGGAATCTGGCCTTCAGGAGGCCGAAGGTCCTTTCGATCACTCTCTTAGTTCGCTCATGTGCCTCATTGTAGCGTTCCTCTGCCCTTGTCCTGGGATTTCTCACTGGGGTCAGTAGCCATGACAGGTTGGGGTACCGAGAGTCACCTGCAAATGTCGAGGGACAACTGTTAGACACACACTAACCCTTAGGGAAAAACCCAGACAATCATTCACACGGTATAGGGTCCTTGTCCTCACTTATTAGCCACACACAGTGCCTCTGGAGTTGCCCCATCACATAAGGGATGCTGCTATTCCTCAAAATGTAAGCGGCATGCACTGAGCCAGGAAATGTGGCATTCACATAGGAGATGTACTGGTCGGCCAAACACACCATCTGCACATTCATCGAATCGTAGCTCTTCCGGTTATTATGCACCTGTTCACTCCTGCGGGGGGGGTTACCAATGCCACATGTGTCCCTTCAATGGCACCTATGATTTTGGGGATATGTCCCAGGGCATAGAAGTCACCTTTCACTGTGGGCAAATCCTCCACCTGAGGGAAAACGATGTAGCTGTGCATGTGTTTCAGCAGGGCAGACAACACTCTGGAAACACATTTGAGAACATAGGCTGGGACATCCCTGATGCAATGGCCACTGTAGTTTGAAAACACCCACTTGCAAGGAAATAGAGTACTGACAGGACCTGCACTAGAGGGGGGATTCCTGTGGGATGGCGGATAACTGAAATCAGGTCTGGCTCCAACTGGGCACACAGTTCCTGGATTGTGGCACGATCAAGCCTGTAAGTGATAATGATGTGTCTGTCTTCCATTGTCGACAGGTCCACCAGCGGTCTGTACACCGGAGGATGCCGCCATCTCCTCATCTGCCCCAGCGGACGTGCCCTATGAACGAGAACAGCAAGCACAGAGTCAGTCAACACTGAGGTATTTAAAAAATAATTTATTGCACACATTTGTCAGTCTGCAATGTGCCTGTCACTGTGTGTATGCAAGGCCTAGATAGGTGTGATGCATTTAAAATTAATGACATGTGACCCCCTGAAATGACGGCTGCCTGACCTGCATTGTGGGACAAGGGGATATGAGGTAACTGCGCTGGCGTTGTACACCATCGCGGTAGGCGGTCAAAGACCACGGCGCAATCCTGCATTGGTTAACATTGGACACTATGGGTCCCACGAGCCAATGACGATGTACGCCGGCAGTGACGGTACGCACCGCCGCGGACGTGACCGCCATTTTCTCTCTTTTCACTCACTTGATACCTGACCTTCGACAGGAGAGGACCTTCACTGCAAGTGTTGCTGTGACCTCAGTCTGGAAGCAACGTTGGCTCATGTGTTTGGGGAAAGGGCCCCTGCCTTCACTTTGGAGGAGTTGGATAAGTTAGTGGATGGGGTCCTCCCCCAGTACACGCTACTCTACCGTCCTCCAGACAAACAGGTGAGTACACTGTGAGCATGCTGTTTGGGCAATGCCTGTTTGGAGTGGTGTGGATGGAAGATATGGGGGGGACTGAGGCCTGCATGAGCGGACAGTGAGTGTATGTGCGTCAGGGCAAGGGTGGGAACGTGGGTCAATGACTGTGACGGTCCGGACAGTTAAAGATTATCCTTTTCCCCTGTACTATTCCTCTAGGTCAGCACCCACCAGAAGAAGGATATTTGGCGTGCCATCGCCAAGGACGTCCGGACCCTGGGGGTCCACCACAGACGGAGCACCCACTGCCGGAAAAGTTGGGAGGACATTCGCCGCTAGATCAAGAAGATGACGGAGGCCCAGCTGATGTTCCGGATCCTGGTGGTGGCATATCCAGAGTTGGATGGGCGCTTGAGGGCATCACAGCAGCCACAAGGAGGTGAGTACATTCACATCCATCTGACTCGCGCATTACGAGGTGTCTGGGTGGGGGAGGTGGGCTGTGGGTTCCCCTAGGCCAGGGTGAGTTTTGTAGGCAAGGTCCCTTCGTGAGGCAGGCAATGTGGCACCCCAAACCCACCAGTGGTAAGGGCCATCTACTCCTAGTCAGGCTCCTGTGACTTCCATGTGTGCAGCAATCGGGCATAGGCCTTGTACCCCATGTCCCTGGGATTAATTAGGGAACTCTAAGTGCATGGCGTAGTGCAGAGGGCTGCTGTGTCTGTAGTGTCCGCCAACGGTAGCGGTATTGCATGCACTGAACATGTCTTTCTTCTGTCTTCCCCCCCACTTTTTGTGGTCTCCCTGTTCTTGTGTGCATTAGCATCATCAGGCGGAGGAGCGGTGCCACCGGAGCAGGAGGGAGCTGCATCCCACATGGCCCTGGAGGGTGAGACAATGGAGTCTGAAGCCACCAGTGGAACGGAGGGCGAGGGGAGCTCCACGGCGGGGACAGGAGCAGAGACCAGCAACAGCGACTCCTCCTCTGATGAGAGCTCCCTTGCGGTGGCGGGCCCCTCTGTGCCCCCGCATCAACAGGTACAGCCGCCACCCTTCCTACCAGCACTGCCCTCCCAGCAGCCCCTCAGCGTGTGTCCCGTGGCCGCTCACCCAGGAGGGTGGGCATCTCCTTCGCCCCAGGCACCTCAGGCCCTGCCCCAGTCAGCCCTGCTGCCCTCAGTGAGGAGGCTATTGACCTCCTGAGATCCCTCACTGTTGGGCAGTCTACCATTGTGAATGCCATCCAGGGTGTAGAGAGGCATTTGCAACAAACAAATGCATACCTGCAGGGCATTCATTCTGGCCAGGCAGCTCAACAGCGAGCATTTCAGGCTCTGGCCTCAGCACTGATGGCAGCCATTGTCCCTGTGTCCAGCCGCCCCCTCCAACTTCCTCCACCCATACTCAATCCCCTGTACCTCAGCCTATCCCAAGCACACCATCAGACCAGCATGCACACACATCAACACACAAGGGTGGCTCAGGCAAACATAAGCACCACACATCCCACAGGCAATCACACAAGCATCATACCCATGCACACATACCAACATCCACTGCCTCCACTGTGTCCCTCTCCTCCACGTCCCCCTCCTCCCTCCCTGTCTCGTCTCCTCTCACACGTGCATGCACTACATCTTCAGCCACTACCTCCATCACCAGCACACCGATCACCACACACCGCTCATGTGCACTCACCACCCCCACTACCATTCACACATCCCCTGTGTCCTCTCCCAGTGTGTCTGTGAACCCTCCTCCCAAAGTACACAAACGCAGCCACACACCCACCCAACAGCCATCCACCTCACAACAGCCTCCAGCCCATGCACCTTCACCCAAAGTCAGCAAACGTACACCTCCTACATCCACTACCTCTTCCTCCACTCCCAAACCCCCTCCATCTACCCATCCCAGTGTGTCTAAAAAGCTTTTCCTATCAAATGTTGACCTCTTCCCTACACCTCCCCCCCCGTCCGTCCCCTAGGGCCTGCCTTTCCAGGTCCCAACCCAGCACCTCAGCCACCACATCACCGGGCACAGTGGTGCCAGCAATAGCGGGATTTTGGAGTGAGCCAAGCAACAGGGCTGCCAGTGTCCCATGGAGCGAGGGCAAGGACATTCCGCTGCCTCCAAAAGTCAAAAAGTTGCCTACTGCAAAAACACCTGCCACCAAGGGCTCAGGTCAAAACAAAAGTGGAAAGTGGCAAGACAGTTGCGCCACCATCCGAGGTGGGGAAGGGCCAGAAAGTCAAGGGCAGGTCCATGTCGATGCCAACCTGCAAGGCGGACAAGACAGCCACCAGCACCGCCACCTGCACCGCAGTCACTGAGCCCGCCACCAGCACCGCAGTCACTGAGCCCGCCAGCAGCACAGCAGTCACTGAGCCCACCAACAGCACCGCAGTCACTGAGCCCGCCACCGGCACCGCCGCCACATGGACCGCCACCAGCACCGCCGCCACAAAGGCCGCCGCCAGCACAGATTCCACAGAGGCCACCGCCAGCACCGAAGCCACAGAGCCCGCCGCCAGCACCAATGCCACAGAGTCCACCGCAAGCACCGCCGCGACTGACACCGCCGCCAGCACGGATGCCACTGAGGCAGCCGCAAGCACCGCCGCAACTGACTCCGCCGCCAGCACAGCCAGCAGCCATGCGACATCCTGAGCCAGTGGCACCACCGCAGACATGGCTGCCATCCCCAGTGGTCAGTCGTCAGAGGCTGGTGGTCAGTTCCAGGAGCCTGGACAGCTTGCATGTTGCACCACCATCAGTGGAGTGTCATATCCACTACCTCAGTCCTTGGCAGGATGAAGCACTCTGGGCACAAAGCCCCCTCCAGAACCAGTGGAGAAAGGCATCCACTACCTCAGTCCTTGGCAGGATGAAGCACTCTAGGCACAAAGCCCCCTCCAGAACCAGTGGAGTATCACATCCACTACCTCAGTCCTTGGCAGGATGAAGCACTCTGGGCACAAAGCCCCCTCCAGAACCAGTGGAGAAAGGCATCCACTACCTCAGTCCTTGGCAGGATGAAGCACTCTGGGCACAAAGCCCCCTCCAGAACCAGTGGCGACTGTTATCCACTTGAGAGACTGTGGCTTTGCACTCCCCAGGATAAAGCAGTGGGCAACCCACCCACTGGAGAGACTTGAGAGACTGTGGCTTTGCACTCCCCAGGATAAAGCGGTGGGCAACCCACCCACTGGAGAGACTTGAGAGACTGTGGCTTTACACTCCCCAGGATAAAGCGATGGGCAACCCACCCACTGGAGAGACTTGAGAGACTGTGGCTTTGCACTCCCCAGGATAAAGCGGTGGGCAACCCACCCACTGGAGAGACTTGAGAGACTGTGACTATGCACTCCCCAGGATAAAGAGGTGGGCAAACCACCCACTGGAGAGAATTGAGAGACTGTGGCTTTGCACTCCCCAGGATAAAGCAGTGGGAAAACCACCCACTGGTGAGACTTTAGAGACTGTGGCTTTGCACTCCCCAGGATACATCAATGGGCATGGAGCCCCCTTTTGGAGCTGGTGTCGTGCACTCATCCGGCTGAGGTCCCCCCCTTCCCTTCCCCCTGAGGTGCCTGTTTCATTTCGATCTGATACCCCAGCAGTGTTCTCTCCGTTTGGAGTCTGGTATCGAGTGTGGGCCTCGGCCATGAATTTTTGGCCCAGTGGTCTACGGACTATGAATGATGCACTATACGGACTTGTATAGTTGGTGTACATAATTGTTTATACTGTATTTCAAGTTTTGACTAATGGATTTTTATTGATTACAATCGTTCAACTCATTTCCTTTTGTCCTTGCGTTCTTCCAGGGGTAGTTGGGGGGTGTAAATGTAATGTTGCAGCATGTATTAGTGTGTATGTTGTTGTGGGTGAGGGTGGGGGGTGGGGGTGTTGCGTGTGTGTGTCACTCTCTTTTCCCTCCCCCTTCCCCTGTGTTGTATGTGCAGTACTCACCGTGTTCGTCGCCGCCGTCGTTCGTGCTCCTGGTAGAGGAGCAGGAATACTATCGCAGGGAGGATTTAGAGTTCTGGCTCCATGGCATCCTGGTTCCTCGTGGGTTGTGTAGAGGTGAGTGTTTTCCCTTCCAAGTCCTCTTTCCGCCGTGTTTTTGTTTGCGTTGGTTCCGCCCCGGAAAAGGTGACGGATTGGCCTCTCATAATAGTGTGGGCGATACATTGTCTTCCGCCTGTCTGTTGGCGGTGACTGACATACTGTTTGTTTGAACCGCCGTGGCGGTCGGAGTGTTAAAGTGGCTGTCTGTGTTGGCGGTTTCCGCCATGGTCGTGATTCAATTTTTTTTACCGCCGGCCTGTTAGCGGTCTTACTGCCGCTTTAACTCCGACCGCAAGGGTTGTAATGAGGGCCTAAGATTTCAAAGTAGATGATGATGACATCAATAAATCATCAAAATACAGTTTTTCAAAATCAGTTTCAGATTTCAGGTTTCAGGGCTGGGCTATTTCTTTCACTTACACGAATTTTGACTTGCATGTGTGGAAATGGGCTGACACATTATTTATAACAGGTTAAAACTAATTTAAATATAGATTTTTTTTCTGCACACATGTAACTTGCATTACTAAAATCCATTTGATTTCAATATAAGCATGTTTAGTTCATATTCATTTAATACTTTCAATTCTAATATGACATCTTAATAAAACACTCTTAACATTAATTCACATTAGTACTTATTTTAATATGAATGCAAAACTCTCATGTCAAAACTTAGGGGGTCATTCTGACCTCGGCGGTAAAAGGCCCTTACCGCCGGCCAGAAGACTGCCATAACACCGCCGCGGTTAACCGCCACAGTCATTCTGACCCACAACGGCCAAACCTCCAAAAATCCGTCCTCCACTGCAGCCCGCCACATCAGCGGGCAGCGATAAACTGGAGATGACCAAACCTCCACCGTCACGCCAACAGAAATACGCCCATGCCATTACGACCCACGAATCCACACGGCGGTCATTCAAACGTGGTATTCCATTGGCGCTACACACCGCCGCGGTCAGAATACACACACATCACCAAAACACAGCCACATTGGACAATTTGAAATACACACACCTGATACACATACACACACCACTCCCACACAATCAACCAACTATAAAACACACACCCACATCACCCACAAACCCCTGCGACCATAATTACTGAGAGAAGGAGAGAGAGACACAGCAGACAATCCATAGCAAGACACACTGAGGCACACTACACCATCACACACACCACATAGTAGCACAAAGCACCACTCACCAACATACTCCTCATCACATACACCACCCCACACCTCACCCACACCACCCCATGGCACCCCAAAGGCACCCACGCTTTTCGGACCAAGAACTCCGGGTCATGGTGGAGGAAATCCTAAGGGTGGAACCCCAGCTCTTCGGCTCGCAGGTGCAGCACACCAGTATAGCCAGGAAGGCAGAGCTATGGCAGCGTATCGTGGACAGGGTCAACGCGGTGGGACAGCATCCCAGGAATAGGGAGGACATCCGCAAAAGATGGAACGATCTACGGGGGGAGGTCCGATCGATGGTCTCCAGGCACAACATCGCGGTCCAGAAGACTGGCGGCGGACCCCCATCCACCCCTCCCGAATTTACATCGTGGGAGCAAGACGTCTTGAACATCCTGCATCCTCAGGGCCTCGCTGGAGTAGCCGGAGGAATGGACTCTGGTAAGTCCAATCTCAACTACTATATCCCCCCCACCCCACCAGCATGCCAACCCACACCCCCACCCTCACCCCCAACCCCCCAGCACACATCCTCCCTGACAATGTCTCACCAGCACAACCCACCCATCCCAACACCAACTCCTGCATGCCAACACAAATCATGGGCACCCATCACCTAAGCATGACCACTGCACTAACCCCCCCCCCACTAACTACCCTCACAACACCTCCCTCAAGGGAATGCCTGCACTGGGGGACAAGGGCACCCATAACACGCACGCTATTGCACACACAGAAACAATAACCAAACTCTCTTACCCCATGCAGGACCCGAACGACAACACACCAGCCAGGAGGGTCCAGAAGTGTCCATCCAACCACCGGAACAGGCCCACACTGAGGATAGCAGCTCTGTCGACAGTGAACCTGATGACCAGCCCGGACCATCGGGGACCTCTGGGCAGTCGGTTCCCCTCATGCAGCCACAGGCCACACCAGACCCGACCCCCTCTGCCAACACCAGCACAGCTCCCACCCAGCGGGCCCATGCCTCTGTCTCTAGGACAGCTCAATCAGCGGTGTGTCTGCCACTACAGGGCACCCAGGCTAACCCAACACCCCAACAACAACAGGGAGCTGGGGGCAGTGGTAGCGGGCACACCGTCCAGGGGACAGAGGCCGGGGGAAACCGGGCAGCTCGGAGGGCTGCTGTGCGACAGGAGGGGGAGGAGAGGCCCAGGGAACCCACTCTCCAAGAGGCCCTCACCACCCTCATGGGGGCCTACCACCACTCCCAAGAAACGATGGCGACGGTACTGGCCAGGTTCACTGAGATCCAGGCACAGCAGGAGGAACGCTACATGGGGTTCAGGGAGGAGCTGAGAATCATCGGGACCGCAATGGGGACCATCGTCCTGGCCCTCAACAGGATAGAGGATGCGTTGCGGGACCATGGTGCACCACACAGGGCCCCTGTCACTAGCCCGGACCAGGAACAGCCTACCACCTCCGCCGGCGCTAGTGGACAGGAGGTCCCAACACCTCGACAGCCCCCCAGAACCCCACCTCCTGCTGAAGAACAACCACCCCGTAAGAGGAGCCTGAGACCAAAAAAAAAGACAGAGTAGGATGTCAAGACCCCCGCCAGAAGGACATACCCCCTCAAGTCTTCCCACTGTCCCACATTGCCACCCTGTCCAACCATGAACTGCCTATGCTCCATCCTTCCACAGGCAAAAGGACAATGCACCTGTGAGACTGAGAACTGGACTCTGCCATGGATATTCCTCCACCCCCACCCATCACCCTTAGAATCACATGTACCGATATCTAGCACTGTAAATAAATCACATTTTGCACACAAATCTGTTTTGAGTCATGCTGTATTATTAACAAATGTATTACATATTACTGTTCAATTTCTGTTCTGTCAATTAGTCATGACAACATACCAATGTCAATACGCTGTATTTCATGGGCGAACCAAGCAGAAGTCAGGTACTGAGTCAGACAGCACTGAGAAGGGAAGGGAAAGGCAAAAATTAATGAAAAACATCTGTGGGGAACTACAGAAAGTACAGATGCAGGAGGCTATAAGCAATTGTGAAATGTCGTGGGTGATTCTTACCTGTGTGTTACTGGAAATACTGTTGTATCACTCTGTCCCTATTGTCTGTGTCGTCCTCAGAGTCTTCCCCCTCTTCACTCTCCACAGGCTCCACGGCTTCTACAACACCACCATCTGGACCATCCTCCTGCAGGAAAGGCACCTGGCGTCGCAAAGCCAGGTTGTGAAGCATATAGCACGCCACAATGATATGGCACACCTTCTTTGGTGAGTACATTAGGGATCCACCTGTCATATGCAGGCACCTAAATCTGGCCTTCAGGAGCCCAAAGGTTCGCTCAATCACCCTCCTAGTACGCCCATGGGCCTCATTGTACCGTTCCTCTGCCCTGGTCCTGGGATTCCTCACTGGGGTCAATAGCCACGGCAGGTTGGGGTAACCAGAGTCACCTATTAGCCACACACGCTGTCTCTGTAGCTGGTCCATCACATAGGGAATGCTGCTATTTCGCATAACATACGCGTCATGCACTGTCCCTGGGAACTTGGCATTTACATGGGAGATGTACTGGTCAGCCAAACAGACCACCTGGATATTCATTGAATGGTAATTCTTCCTGTTCCTGTACACCTGTTCATCGTCATTTGGGGGGACTAAAGCCACATGGGTCCCATCAATTGCACCAATGATGTTGGGGATGTGTCCAAGGGCATAGAAATCAGCTTTCACTGTAGGCAAATCACCCTCCTCTGGGAAAATGATGTAGCTCTGCATGAGTTTCATCAGGGCAGACAACACTCTGGATAAGATCTTGGAAAACATAGGCTGAGACATCCCAGATGACATGGCCACTGTTGTCTGGAATGAGCCAGTTGCAAAGAAATGGAGGACAGACAGAACCTGCACTAGAGGGGGAATTCCTGTGGGTTGGCGGATGGGGGACATCAGGGCTGGCTCCAGCTGGGCACACAGTTCATGGATGGAGGCTCGGTCAAGTCAGTATCGTAGTATTATATGGCGTTCTTCCATTGTCGACAGGTCCACCAGCGGCCGGTACACGCGAGGATTCCTCCTTCTCATCGCTAGTCCCAGCGGACGGTGCCTAGGAAGGAGAATATGGAGTACAGAGTCAATCCACTCACAGGTACGTACAACACAGCTTGCACAGTACAGGTAAATGTATGGTTTGATATGTTTATATGTGTGCCATTGCAAGGCCTAGGCCTGTGTGACGCATTAGAAATTAAGCCATGTGGGCCCTTGAAATGGCCGATGCCTGACCTCTGAAGTGGGACAATGGGATGTGAGGTCACTGCGCTGGCGGGGCACACCGTGGCGGTAGGCGGTCGAAGACCGCTGTGCGAAGACGCATTGGTTAACATTGAAGCCTATGGGTTTCAGGAGCCAATGACGATGTGCGCCGGCGGTCGCGGTACGCACCGCCGCGGGCGTGACCGCCATTTTCTATCTGCTCAATCATTCGAGGCCTGATCATCCACAGGAGAGGACCTATACTGCAAGTGCTGCTGTGAACTCGGTCTGGAAGTGACAATGGCTGCTGCTACTGGTGAAAGGGCCCCCGCCTTCAGTTCAGAAGAGTTGGAGAAGCTCGTGGACGGGGTCCTCCCCCAGTATGCGCTACTCTACGGTCCTCCAGACCAACAGGTGAGTACACTCAGTGCACATTGAATGGGTTATGCCTGTGGGGAGTGGGGGAGATGTAAGTTGGTGGGGTGTGGAGGGAATGAGGAGTGCAACGCACGACAGATGAGAGAATGGGAACCATGGCAAGGTTGGGGAGGGGGGGGCATGTACTCCAAACATGCAGATATGTGACGGTTTCTCTTTCCCACCCTGTACATGTCAAACAGGTGAGCGCCCATCAGAAAATCGATATTTGGCGTGCCATCGCCAAGGAAGTCCGGAACTTGGGGGTCTACAACAGACGGGGCACCCACTGCCGCAAGAGGTGGGAGGACATCCGCCGCGGAACGAGGACGACCGCAGAAACACTGCTGGGGATGGCCTCCCGACCTAGGAGGGGTGCCAGTCGCACCATGACCCCCCTGATGTCCCGGATCCTGGCGGTGGCCTACCCTAATTTGGATGGGCGCTTGAGGACAGCACAGCAGACACAAGGGGGTGAGTATCTGCACATTCTCCTATCTGTATGCGCAGTGGAGGCTTCTGGGTGGGGGAGGAGGGCTGTGGGTGACATTAGGCCAGGGCGCTCTCTGTAGTGTAGTCCTCTCCCTTAGGCATGGCCCTGTGCCCCCGCCCCCCACCTCTGTAGGGTGCCAAGTGCAGCTACCCATGCTCCAGCATCACACATGTGCGCGTCTGTTGTCCCTAGACCTGTTTGCCTAGTCAGAAGTACTGAGTAGTGTACCCCAAGTTTGCGACTTAGTGCACGAGGCACCTGTGTCTGTCCTCTCCGCAAAGGGTATTGCTAAGGCATGCACTCAACTTTGTTTAATTTCTCCCCCCACCCTAAATCTTTGTCTTCTTGTGTTTTAGCATCATCAGGCGGAGGAGATTTGGCGTCGGAGCAGGAGGGAGCTGCAGGTCACCAGGCCCCGGTGGGCACTGACACAGACACCGAGGGCACCAGTGATCCGGAGGGGGAGGGGAGCACCACAACGGGGGCCGGTGGAGACACCAGCGACACGGACACGTCCTCGTTTGGGAGCTCCCTAGCGGTGGCGGCACCATCTGTGCCCCCCACAACAACAGGTACAGCCGCCACCCAGCGCACCAGCACCGCCCTCCCAGCAGCCCCTCAGTCTTCGCTCCGTGGCCGCTCGGCCAGGAAGGCGCGCGTCTCCTTCGCCCCAGGCACCTCAGCCCCTGCCTCTGTTACCCCTGCTGCCCTCAGTGCGGAGCTCATTGACCTGGTGAGGACGGTCATTGTTGGGCAGACTACCCTTCTGAATGCCATCCAGGGGGTGGAAAGGGAGATGCATCGGAGCAATGCCTACCTGGAGGGCATTCATTCGGGTCAGGCTGCCCATCAACGAGCGTTCACTGCTCTGGCCTCAGCACTGACGGCAGCCATTGTCCCTGTCTCCAGTCTCCCTCTTCTATCTGCCTCCACCCTTTCTCTGTCTCCTGTACCTCAACCTATCCCATCCACACCATCAGACCAGCCTGCACACACCTCAACACCCAAGGCCAGCTCATCCAAACATAAGCACCACAGAAAACACAAGCATTCACCCAAGCAACACACAGATGCAGACATATCAACAGTCACTACCACCTCTGTGTCCCCGTCCTCCTCGTCTCCCTCCTCCCTCCCTGTGATGTCTACACTCACACCTGCATGCACCCCAACATCAGCCAGTTCTTCCACCACCAGCAAACCCTCCACTACAGTCCGCACACCTGCAGTCACCACCCCCACTGGCATTTACACGTCCCCTGTGTCCTCTCCCACTGTGTCTGTCACCCCCTCTTCCAAGACACATAAACGCAGGCAGACACCCAAACAACAGCCAACCACCTCACCACAGCCTACGTCCCAGTCACCTGCACCCAAGGACAGCACACCTGGCTCTCATACAACCACATCCTCTTCCTCCACTTCTCTCACCACTACTCCTACCCCTTACCTTGGTCCCAAGAAATATTACCTCTCCAATTTTGACCTCTTTCCCTCCCCCGACCCACCCCCTCCAACTGGGAAAAGTCCCAAGGGCACCTCAGCCACCACCAGCCCAACTTCTACAGTGCAAGTGGTGCATGGCATGTGGAGTCCACCCTTTGGCGGCAGTAACACTTCGGTGAGCAGCAAGGGGACAGCCAGCCCCCCCCCAGGCAAGAGGACCTGGAAATTGAAGGGCCGCCGTGAGCGGACAGAGACGGCTGCCCCCAAGGAGGTGACTCCGGCCACTTCACCGGCCACAGCAGCCAGGGGAGGCAAGGGGCCGCGAGCCCCATCTAAGGAGCGGAAGGACAGCAGGGCGGAGAGGACAACCACCAGGATCGCGGAGCAGGAGGGCCCCACAAGCCCCATCCCGGCTGCAAGGGACGACACCAAAGGGCCCAGGACTCACTCCCCGAAGGGGCCTGACACAGCACGGTCGGAGGGCGAGTGAGCAGGGTGTCCAGGCCAGGTCTGACTCCCTTGACATACTGCAAGAGCACCGCTGAAGAGGGCCCCGCCGTGAAGACAGGTACCGCTGAAGAGGGCCCCGCCGTGCAGAAGAGCACCGCTGAACAGGGCCCCGCCGTGAAGACAGGTACCGCTGAACAGGGCCCCGCCGTGCAGAAGAGCACCGCTGAACAGGGCCCCGCCGTGAAGACAGGTACCGCTAAACAGGGCCCGCCGTGCAGAAGAGCACCGCTGAACAGGGCCCCGCTGTGAAGACAGGTACCGCTGAACAGGGCCCCGCCGTAAAGACAGGTACCGCTGAACAGGGCCCCGCCGTGAAGACAGGTACTGCTGAACAGGGCCCCGCCGTGCAGAAGAGCACCGCTGAACAGGGCCCCGCCGTCTCAAGCATCGCTCCACTGGGCCCTTCCTCTCAAGCACCGCTCCGCTGGGCCCTTCATCTCAAGCACCGCTCCGCTTGGCCCTTCATCTCAAGCACCGCTCCGCTGGGCCCTTCCTCTCAGGCACCGCTCCGCTGGGCCCTTCCTGTCAAGCACCGCTCCGCTGGGCCCTTCCTCTCAGGCACCGCTCCGCTGGGCCCTTCCTGTCAAGCACCGCTCCGCTGGGCCCTTCCTCTCAAGCACCGCTCCGCTGGGCCCTTCATCTCAAGCACCGCTCCGCTGGGCCCTTCATCTCAAGCACCGCTCCGCTGGGCCCTTCATCTCAAGCACCACTCCGCTCGGCCCTTCCTCTCAGGCACCGCTCCGCTGGGCCCTTCCTGTCAAGCACCGCTCCGCTGGGCCCTTCATCTCAAGCACCGCTCCGCTGGGCCCTTCCTCTCAGGCACCGCTCCGCTGGACATCGCCATGTCATGCACCGCTGCGCTGGGTCCCGCCGTCTCAGGCACTGTTTATGGTTCACTGTGCCCACCATGCCTCCTCCTTGACCAGTGGAGACTGTCATCCACCGGATGGACTGTGGCTTTGCACTCCCCAGGATGGTGCAGTGGGCAGCCCACCCACTGTAGAGACATTGAGAGACTGTGGCTTTGCACTCCCCAGGATGGTGCAGTGGGCAGCCCAACCAATGTAGAGACATTGAGAGACTGTGGCTTTGCACTCCCCAGGATGGTGCAGTGGGCAGCCCACCCACTGTAGAGACATTGAGAGACTGTGGCTTTGCATTCCCCAGGATGGTGCAGTGGGCAGCCCAACCACTGTAGAGACACTGAGAGATTGTGGCTTTGCACTCCCCAGGATGGTGCAGTGGGCATGGTGGCTCCTCGTGGATCTGGCGTCGTGGACTCATGTGGCTGTGGTGGCCCCCCCCTTCCCTTCCCCCTGAGGTGCCTGTAGTTTTAACATCAGATGCCCCTGCAGTGTTCTCTCAAAAGGACTCAGGTCTCGTGTGTGGGCTTTGCCCTTGTTTCGCAGAACATTGGCCCACGGACATGTTAGATTCGTAGGATGTGCAGGACTTGTTACTTCAGTGATACACTGATGTGTATATATTTTTGGTTTTTGTAAATATTTTTCACGGTTGCTCAATTATTTCCAGGTGCTTTTTTTGTACATAAATATTTATTCCAAATTTGGTTGTGTCATTGTATTTTTAAAGGGTGTTTGTGTGGTGTCACTGTGACTTCCTGCTCTGCATTGGTGTGTACATATTGGGGGGGTGGGGGGGTTGCATATGTGTATGCCAGTAACCTTTCGTCCTCCCCCCTCCCGTGTGTCGTAGGTGCAGTACTCACCGTTGACCTCTGCGCCGGAGTTCGTACCCGTGGTAGATGAGCAGGTAGACGAGAGCAGGTATGATGTTCAATTCGGGTTCCATGCTGTCCGGATTCCGCGTGGAGTGTCTCGAGGTGAGCGTTTTCCATTGAAAATGTCTGTTTCCGCCGTGTTTTTATCGGCGGGGCTCCCGCCCCGGAAAAGGTGGCGGATTGGTGGGTCGTGATAGGGTGGGCGGTACATTGTCTGCCGCCTGGCTGTTGGCGGTGACCGCCGCGCTGTTTGTTTGTTCCGCCGTGGTGGTCGGAGTGTTAATGCGGCGGGCTGTGTTGGCGGTTCCCGCCAGGGTCAGAATTGCATTTTTTTGACCGCCGGCCTGTTGGCGGGTTGGCCGCCGCTTTATCACCGACCGCCAGGGTTAGAATCACCCCCTTAGTGTTCAATATGAATGGTGACCACATGGTTCAACATAATTCAAAAGTGCACATTTTACAACTCATGGTATTTTCTCAGTTAGGCCATTAGATGTAGGTTAATTCATCACCATATGCTAACTTCTATGCCACTAATTTATTAATATAATTGATCTCTCTCAGTATCGTGAAGAGACCAAGGAGAATTTTGGAGAAGCCATTTTCATGGCAACATAGCTCTGCTCCCTTATAAACTTCTATTTAACATAACAGTGCAAACAACAGGTCTCACTCCCAGAAATCCCTTTTCATGATACTCAAACAGTAATGAATCGGTCGAAGAATCAAGGCCCATAGGTGTATAGAGAAAAATAAGAATTTAAATAAAAGAAATATAGAACTTACTGAAATGAAAATTGTTGAAACATTCACTTACCTATTCCCAGTTCATTACAAAGCAGTACCAAATGTTATGTGTTGTCCTTTTCATCCGTCCACATGTTTGACTCAAACAATATGACATATGTCTGTTTCAGTTTACTTTAGGCATTGGTTCTGCAGAGGGATCTTGAAACCGGAGAATTTCTCAAAACGCTCAATAAACAGGAAAAGGACAACATGGAATTGCATAGAAGAAAGACCAATTCATTCTAGAAGAAACATTTGTTGAAAGATGGGAGTCTTCAGCTGTTTCCAGGATTTTCTTGGTATCCATTTGAAGATAAAGAGTCAGAGTATAGATTTCCAAAGAAAATGGCATGGACACCTTTCCCAAACCGTGTGTGTCTCAAAAGCAGCAGATTAAGCAGTATTTAGGAGGACAGCCTCGAGCATCTGGTTGGAAGGAATGAGGTAAACAATTTGGAGAGGTATCAAAGAATAGTGCTGTGGAAAACCTGAAGGACTACGTTATTTTAATGTTGCTCTTTTAAGGTAGGAAATGCAAGGATGATGTAATGTGATAAAATGTTCTTAAGCTAAGCACGAAGTAGGCAAACACATTTCACCCTCTTTTCATGATGCATAAGTATTGCAAGGAGAGTTCCTGCACTTCGAAGCAGTAGTTGATGAGTGATAAGAACAAATCAAGGATGAGAGCATAAGCCTATATGTGATTCCCAAAGTTCAATTGTGAATGCAAGTAACTGCCTTTAGATGCTTCCCCTTACCAGGGAAGGTAACAGCCTTTTACAATTAGGTCACCTTGTCGAAATAGTGTAGGAATGAGCTAAATTGAAGATTCACACACATCATCATCTGACGGAGTTTGCAGCACTACTGCAAAAATGGCCCCCAGTAACAAAACCGACCCCCACCACTTAAGAATTGGTCCCCACTCTTCCAGCCTCCCAGGGAAACACATGATGCCGGCTAAGGCCAGTCCGACCCTGCACAACACCCATACACAAGTCAAAGATATAGTTGCTGTCACAGGCATTATCAGTGACTCTGCACCAATGATGAGGAAACAAGAAATGCATTTTTGGAAAAAACAAGAATGCAAAATCAATATTCAACAGATTGTAAACCACCAGAAAATCTGATGGAAAAGATGTATCTTTATTGGAATAACCTATTTCTGATAAATAAACACCCACTACCTGGATCCCATGCCACCTACCAATTATTGTAGTAATGCCCACTGTACTCACCCCTTTGCGGCTGCTGTGATGCCCTCAAGCCCCCATCCAGCTCTGGGTAGGCCACCGCCATTATGCGGGCCATCGGGGGGGTCAGGTTCCAACGGGCACCCCTTCCTCGTTGGGAGGCCAACCCCAGCTGGGCCTCCGCAGTCTTCCGTGCCCAGCGTCTCAGGTCCTCCCACCGTTTCCGACAGTGGGTGCTCCACCTGCCTTAGACCCCTCAGGGTCTGCACGTCCTTGGTGATGGCACTCCATAATCGCTTCTTTTGAAGGGCGCTGACCTGCAGAGGTAATACAGACAGGAGGACACCATTACAAATACAATCCAGCCTGCCACACATATGGCCCACCAGTCCCGTTTCCAAATCCATTGGCACACCCATCACCCAGCGCACACCATGTACACCACCACAAGACATCCCCGATGACACAATGCTTGCACTCATCTCCATGTGTCCTTCCCACATACATCTTGTCTACGGTGTACTCATCTGTTGGTCTGGAGGCCCATCCAGCAGTTCGTACTGGTGCAGGACTCCATCCACCAATCGCTCCAACCATTCAGCAGTGAAGGCAGGGGTCCTTTCTCTGGTCACACAGGCCATGGTAAGTTCCAGACACAGGTTACAGCAGCACACGCACTGTAAGTGTTCTCCTATTGAAGGTCAGGAAACAAGTGAGGAATCAGATAGAAAATGGCGGTCACGTCCGTGGTGGTGTACACCTCCCCACTGGCGCTGATCCCCATTGGCCACTGTACTCCATAGAGCTCCATATTACCCAATGAGGAATTGCACGGCGGTGCAAGACGGCCTTCCGCCACGTTGCCCAACATCAGCGGAGTTACCTCACTTCCACCTGTCCCTACTTACAGGACAGGCAGTCACCATTTCATGGTGACGGCAATGATCATATCAACCTTATCTGCCTCACAGCCTAGATTTGCACATACCTTGCCATTCCCACTGTCCCAACACATAAAAACACTATGTACACTGAGGTTGTGGTTCTATTGTTCAACTTGTGACAGCCTGCTTACTCTTGTGTCCCTTAGAAACCTACCGCGGTGGATGAATAGGAGACAAACTTCTGTGTACAGACCCCTTGTGGACTTGGCTACAATGGAGGATAGGCACATTATACTCACCTATAGACTGGACAGGGCCACAGTCACAGAGCTGTGTGCCAAATTGGACCCTGACCTGATATCTGCTATCCGTCATCCAACTGGGATCCCCCCCTTGTGCAAGTGCTCTCAGTGCTCCATTTCCTGGCAACTGGTTCCTTCCAAGTGACAGTGGGCTTGGCAGCAGAATGTCACAGCCAATGTTCTCAATCGTGCTGGCAAGAGTTTTGTCTGCCCCGGTGAAACACATGTGCAGTAAAATAGCTTTCCCCCAGGTAGAAGATCTGGCCACTGTGAAGGCCAGATTCTATGCAATGGGAAATATCCCTAATATTGTTGTGGCGATTAATGGGACACATATTGTGTTAGTCTCCCCCCCCCCACCAGAATGAACAGGTGTTCAGGAATCGGAAGAGTTTTAACTCACTGAATGTACAAATTGTGTCCCTGGTGGACCAGTACATCTCCCACGTCACTGCTAAGTATCCTGGGTTGGTGCATGACACCTTTGTCCTGAGGAATAGCAGCATCCCAAATGTGATGGCCCAACTACAGAGGCACAGGGTGTGGCTAATAGGTGAGCCCCGGTCCCCACCCAATGTCTGTTAGTGTACGCCTTCAGTTGTCATCCCCATAGCATTGTGTGAGGCTAAATGTTGTCCCTCAATACTTGCAGGTGACCAACTGTCCAGTGGTCCCTGATGGGCAAGTTTGTTGATCCAGATCCTGAAGTCCAGAGTTACTGTCATCACTGGGGGCATCTTCTGTTGGGGGACTGAATAGTCGTGGCACCTACTCTCTCCTGGGATTGGCTGGGGCACCTGTGGGGATGTAAGTGATGTATATGCTTCATGTCTGTGACATATTGTACATCCCTGGCATTCCCTCTAATGATGCTGTTGCCCTGCCACCTTTGTTTGTGTATGGTGATGTATTGTGGGATTGTTAGTTTCCCTAGGCTGTGCATGCTTTAGTGATTGGTGTCCATGCAGGGCTGGGAGGGCTGTCCATACATTGGTATGTCATGCAGGATTTGGCATTGGGGTTATTCAGATGTGTAGGTGCAGTATGTGGGATGGAGTGGAGTGATAGGAGTGAGCATGAGAGAGTGTGATGGCATGCAGGTATGGGGGGTGATAAGTAGTAAATATTGACTTACCAGGGTCCAGTCCTCCGGCTACTCCAGGGAGTCCCTCAGGGTGCAGTAAGGCCAAGAGTTGCTCCTCCCATGCTGTGAACTGTGAGCTGTGGGGGAGGAGGTGGGGGTCCACCTCCAGTTCTCTGCATGGCGAACTGGTGCACTGCTGCTATGGAACGTACCTTCCCCTGTAGGTCGGTCCACCTCTTCCTGATGTCATCCCTTGTTCTTGGACGCTGACCCACAGTGTTCACCCTGCTCACGATTCTCTGCCATAGCTCCATCTTCCTGGCAATGGATATCTGCTGTACCTGTGCGCCAAACGGCTGTGGCTCTACCTTGACTATTTCCTCCACCATGACCCTTAACTCCTCATCAGTGAAATGGGGGTGCCTTAGTGGGGACACGGGTGTTATGTGGTGTGTGTTGGTGAGAGTGTTTTGAGTAATGTGGTGAGGTGTGTGATGGGTGCGTGAGGGATGTATGGGTGTGTGTGTCTAGTTGTCTCTGTGCTGTTTGTGTCAATCTCCTGGCATTAATTGTAGTTCGTAAAGGGTGGTGGGTAATGTGGGTGTATATATGTGTATGTTTTATGGCGCTGTTGTGTGTATGAGTGTCAGGTGTGTGTTTTTAGTATTAGCCAATGTAGTGTTGTTTTGTATGTGGGTGTCCATTCTGAGCGCAGCAGTATGTTCCGCCAATGGTATACCGCCATTGAATGTCCGCCATATTGATTTGTAGCTCATAATGTGGTAGGTGTTGTTTTGTTGGCATAATGGTATGAGTGTTGGTTCCGCCACTTAAGCACTGACCTTTGGGCTGGCGGAGTTGTGTATGTGGCTGTATTCTGTTGGATTGGTGTGTGTGTGTCATAATATGGGGAACGGATATTTGCCACCGTGGCGGTATGTTGGCGGCCGTCATCGTGACGGTAAGGGCGATTTACTACTGGTGTCATAATGAGGGCCTATTTGTCTTACCAATCATAGTACAAATATGTTTTAGGTGCATATTATCTCAACACATACATAATAAAGACTTACCACTGCCACTGTTGCAGTGCAACAAATAGACATACACATCTCTAGAGTGTGTTAGTGATATTAATATCAGTGTGGCATACCTGTGTGCAAGATAGGGATGTGTATAGACATGGGACCTAATTGTCACCCTCCCACATTAAAGGCTACTCTTGCTCCAGCTGTTGCTACCAATACATGTGACATAGGGAATGTACAAAAGAAGGTCAGATTGCATACATTTTAGTGTAATCAATTACAAATGAGTGGAAAAGTTGACTCTGAGTAGTTTGTGTGATATTTGTTATTTTATGTGGGTGCTGAGGAGATTATGACATTAGTGGGAAGTTTTAATGTAGTCTATAGAAAGAGGGGTAAAGGTTTTTAATCAGTAGTTAGGATGTCAGTGAACAGCAAAGCCATAGAGCAATTTCGGGCTCATGATGAAATTGATGCTTTTATCAAAGAGGGAGTGAGACAGAAACTGGTTCCATATCTACTTCTGTAAAGAGCTTTTGCCACCTATGTCCACGAAAACATCTCCTTCTCCTACTTTATCTCCTCCTGCCACTTGAATTTGGGCTCCCCCTTGGTATCTGCATCCACAAATCTATAAATCTTGCCACATGGCTGCCTTCTCTGCTCCACAGATGGTATATAGAGGCAATCCACGTAGTGACTTGTAGTAATTATTTACAAGGTCCCCTCCTCAGTTCCTCTTCCTCTTGAGTGGTATAAGCTGCACCCTGGGGATGGTAGCCAGTCACTGAGAATGAACAAATGGATGCAGTACAAGGTAACAGAGGCAGAGCCTAAGGTATAGGCTGTACCTATGTGCTTGCAGTGATAACGTTTGTCAGGATCCTGTGGTTTAGGTAAAGTAAATGGTATTTACCCATACTTTTCCATTCTGAGATTTTCAAAGAAAAACTCAAAATCTCTGTTTGCTTCAGGCCTCTCTATCTATAGCTGTACTTCTGAAATCCAGTGATTTCAGTCATAAAAGACCCTTTTGTAGAAAGTTGAAGACTTGTAAATCTTCCACCTAGGAGGACATTTCAACCAGAGCTAGGCATGAATGTATGTGCAGGGATATTTTCCTTAGGGAATTAGATTGTTTGGGCCATATTTATACTTTTTGACGCAAAACTGCGCCGGCGCAGTTTTGCGTCAAAAATATTACCGCCAGCTAACGCCATTTTGGTGCGCCGTGCGGGCGTCAAAATTATACTTTGACGCACGGCGGCGCAAACCACAGATGGGAGTCATTTTTTTTTACGCACACCGCAGCGTCAAGTCGTAAAGCAAACCGACGTTAACGCGGCGGAAATGACTGTGGGTCGATTTACGACCCCACAAACCGGATATGCAGCGTTTTTTGACACAATAGCGTAAAAAAAAAACGCGAACACTGCCATTTCACCAGAGGAGAGCCAAAATGGATCCCAGATGCCACTACAGACCCCAGGAAGATGACAACAGACCAGGAACCAGCCAGGAGGACCCACACAAGAACCAGGACACTTAGAAGAAGAAAATAAAGTGTCGATTCAGTGCAGAGGAGCAGGAAATTCTGGTTAAAGAGGTGACGGAACACCAGCACCAACTGTTTGTCACCTCAAAGTTGCCAATCAGTAGGAGAGAGGCTATATGGCAACAAATTGTTGACAAGATAAACAGTGTGGCAAAAGTATGTGGAACAGTCATCGAGTGCAAGAAACGCTGGCATGACTGCAAGCGCAGGACCAAGGAAAAGATGGCCAGGAACAGGAAGGCAGCACTGCAGACTGGAGGTGGGAGTCCAGCACACCAGGAGGCCCTGGACCACATGGAGGAGATGGTCGCAGCCGCCATCCCTGAGGAGATTGTCACAGGGATTCAAGGACAGGACAGCGCAGACTACCAGGAGACAATGCACATGCTGGGTAAGTCGTATGGGGAATTAAAATGCACTAATTTTAAACGTAAGCAGGGGGGGATACCGACCACAAAATGCATGGAAGTCATCATATACATGGAGTGGCATGGGTAAAGGGGCATGGCATGGGGGCATGGCCTGCACAGACAGAAGCTGGGGCACACCATTACACTACACCAATAACAGTCCCATGGGAGCATGCTGTCATGCCAACGATGGAGTAAAGGGAAATCCACGCCAGGGGGGAAGGCCACAATGTCAAACTGACATCCCGGCACACCTCAGCCACCATACCCCCCACATTAACTAGGGCCCTCTTAACAACCTCTAGCCATACCGACAACTGGAATGTAACTGCGACAACAGTTGCCACTACCACTTCCGCTCTGTGTGCAGCTCAAGTAGCCAATGGCAGTAACCTCCCCATGGATCATACACATCTAAATTAGGGGGTTGAGGATGACAACTTCAACAATCCCCTGAAAAAAGACAAAGGCCCCAGTACTGTCAAATGTCAATGCCCATAGTTGTTGCAAACATCAGCCAATTTCAACAACAATAGGAGCTACACAGCACTAAGGACATTCCCATGCTGCATATGTCAGGGTCCATCCTGTGCCTGGGTCACAATGTAACATCCCAAATGTCATACTGCTCAGACAACAGCATTGAGGGGAGGGCACATGTAACTGGTCATAACATACACCTGCACAGTCAGAGGAGGAAATAGTACACTGCTACGACAATCAGGGCAATCCAATGTATCACACATTCCCCAACATCAGCAGTACACATTACCAATGCCAACATCCATATTGTGTCATAACATTGCTATGCATAGAATATGCCACATGTCAAATACATTTAAGTGGATGTGAAAGATCAGAGATTGGGGCAGGTCCAGATTGTTAAGTGTGCTGCCAGTGCCATCAGAACACCCACAGCCAGTGAAAGGTCTCACCATGAGAATGGATGTAGACGGAGGGTTGAGTAGGACAAGAAGGTGGCAATTCTCTATTTGGCCAAAACCAACACCTAGAAGAGATGATGCCGACAAGTCTAATAACTTAATAACATACATGTGACATGCAGGTGACCCATAGGCCTGAGAGAATGCCCATCTGAAGAACTGGAGCAATGAACACGAAACAAGATCACAATGTGAATTCATCACAAGGCAGGCATGTCACATCACTCATGCCACAACACAGACACACTAATTGTACCCTGTTTCATTGCAGAGGTAGATGGATCTCCTGCGGATATGCCTGTACCAGATTACCCTGATGACATGGATGACGAGCTGATAAACATTCCCCAGGAGACTATCCAAAAGGTCCTTGAAACCCTCCAGACCCCACCTTCAGTCACAAGGAGGAGCACAGAACAAGCAGCCATCGCAGAGGATCCACCCACCACCCCAATTGTAAGACCTGCCAGCTCCAATACAGCTAAGGACTCAGACGACACAGGCACCAGCTTTGAGAGAACTGTAGTTGGGGTACAGCGGGAGCTGGCCAAGGAGGTGCGGTGGGGATGCAAACTATGGCAGCCAGCCTAGAGGGGGTGCGTTCGTGCATGATGTCATCTGCAGATCAGGCAGCAGCTATGCAAGCCCTAACATTTATCTTGCAGGAACTGCAAAAAACCCAGAAGGAAATCAGCACAGCTGTAATACAGTTGACCCAACACCTACAACAGCAATCCTGTCAAGGCGTGCACAAATGCAACATTGAACCCCTCAGGGCCGACCTGGCTGCCTACCATCGTGATGTGGCTGCTATTCTCAAGAACCAGCAGATCCTCCTTGCTGCAGTACTGCCCTTAAGACCTTCACAGGGAGCAGCAACCGGGATGTCTGACTCCACGTCTTCTAACACTGAGGTGTGTGTTGCCCCTTCACAACCACCACCACCAATAACAGAGGAGGAAACACACACATCAGAAGAAGAAGACATGGAACAGATCACATTCACAAGGAAAAGTACCTGGAATCACTAGTCCCTGCCACATGGCCAACTATTACCAAGGTCCTGCGCTTTGTAACATGCCAGTCTTGTAACAACTCTACTGAATGACTGTTCTGCTTACCACTGTATATCTTGTCAGCCTACCCAATGATTGTCTCTCTCCAACTCATTGGCAAATCCTGTCCCTCTGCACTGTCTGAAACATCACCCCAGCATGTCAAAAGCATTTCCTTAACCCCTTGTGTAGGATCACAATGTAAGATGTTACTCTAATGGACTCACAATCATGGGCAATGTACAGATAGCACTACAGCACTTTTCAATAAATAGCACTTACACAACAAATCTGTCTCTGGGTAATGTGACATATCAACTGTGCAGTAGATAACTGAAATGTGCCTACTGTCAAATTACGTAGCTTGTCAATACAACTGTCCTGATATTATGTAGTCAGAGAAATCTGCACAGTGCCCATGATTGAATCATACTCTGCCCATCCTGAGGGACATATCTGATGAAGTGAGAAACCATACACCATCATACTGTGTTGGACAGAATAATAATTCCTCAAGGGATATCTAAGTCATCAAATAATGGCCGCAAAATGTTATCACCATGCAATACTTACACATATAACAGTGGACACTAATCTAAGCAAACACTACAAAAACTGCATGAATGAAGGTGTCTGAGTTTACATACAAATAGGTAACCATGCTGAACTGTGTCACAATGACGTATGTGAGTCATGAAGACAAGAATACTAGAGTGCCTACGAGAACTCATCTTATAAGGGTGTCCTTGATCATCACACTGCAGTCAGACCTAAAACTGTTCCACCAATACCAAGTCTGGAAGCACTGTTGTGACACTTATCGAAAGAAACACATTGTCATCCATATTAACTGTGATTGGTGGTTGCAATGAAGGGTGGAAACTTTGCAAGGTAGCTCTGGGGTAGCTGCCATTCTTACAGCTCAGTTGGGATTTGTTTGTAGCATAGGACACACATGTAATACATGGAATGTCATGTGCGCAATGCTGCTCATATGTGTGGCACTTGTGCTGTCTATGTACAGCTTCTATGGAACTCTGGTCACAGATAGTCCTTGCAAATATTGGATGCAGTTGGAATAACTGCTGTCAAGGGTCTGGTCAGACATTCCTGTTACTGATGCAAAAGCACATCGACTGCCTCATGTATGAGGCTTGTTTTCCCCTTATTGAGTGATGGTGTCTTAGTTGTGTGCCATATGCTGCGTTGGACCTTGATTTCAACATGTATGTGTGAAATAGGTGTGGTCCTCTGCTATTGGCCTTCAAAGGAGTAATGTACAGGACATATGTCATTTCCAGTGTGTGTATGTGACCATTGTATGTTACGCATCACATTATCTCTGGGATTTTCAGTGTCCTAATCAGTATATCAGCAATGCTCCATGAGGCAACACTCTTATTCTGATAGTTAGATATGAAGGTGTGCAAAAATGATTAGCCAGACCATGATATGGTGATTATTATAGGTGTTTATTTAAATTAGTTCTTTAAAGTGGTGATGGTGATTATATTTAAGAGAAATTGTTCACGATATGTTGCTGCCTGCGTATACCAGCGGCCGTGTTCTGTAGTTCCCCCTCATGTTGCAGGCCAGCATCCTCCTCTTCCTCCTCTTCAGGCATGTGTGGCTCTGGTTCCAGGAGGGGAATGTTCCTTTTGATGTAAATGTTGTGCACTATTGCACATGTTAGGATGATCTTACAGACCATCTTCGGGGAATAAAGAAGGCTACCACCAGTGATGTCGAGGCACCGGAACCTTGACTTGAGGATGCCAAAGGTCCTCTCGACTATGGTGCGTTGTTGTAGGCACGCTCTGCTGCAGTACTCGGGTTGCCAATAGGTGTCGTTATCCATGGCTGGATGCCATACCCCTGATCAGCTGCAAGAGAAAATGAATGGGATCATGTTGATGTAGCTAGCCCCATTAAAATCACCTTTCATGGCAGTAGTTGTCTTGTGTTGTCTGTGACTCTTTTGTGTTATAATGTCGCATCCTAGGCTTGTAGGATGTACCATCTGCATCATGTTGTTTCCTTGGCTGAACGAGTGTTTGGCTGCTGACCGTTTGTCAGCAGTATGTTTTGGGATTTGCAGTACAGTGTGCCCTCCCTAGCATTGTGACTTGTGAAACAGGTGTCCGTGTGACTTCACTGGGGGTGAGATGATAGTTCCATACACAGAATCATTTTGACAGTGTTGTAAACACGTTCATATCAATTTACCCTGGACATCCCATACATTTAGACTTATGCAATGGATTAATGTAAACGTCATTGGGACACTTACAATTTGCAAGGTGACATTTAGGCAACCCACTCCACACGTTGTGATCATTGACGTCTTAACATTAGGCTGTACAGTAATTTCAGATGTGTGACAGGTTCAATGGTGACCTAAGAAACATGGCTAGTGGTGTGACAACCTCAGTGTGTTCCTGTCCACATGTTGCTGTTGTGGTGTATGTGTTGTGTGTCCTAGAGGGTTGCTGTGCAGTGTGTATATAAGTAGGTTTTTGTACTTACCAACAAGTAGTCCATTGCCATACCGTCCATCCTGGAAGTGTTCATTGATGGTGCAGTGACGAAGATGAAGGAGTCATGGACACTCCCAGGATATTTAGCCACGATGTTGGTGATCAATCCTTGGTGATCGACTATGGCCTGCACATTGATGGAATGTGTGTGCTTCCTGTTGCGGTGAAGGTGTTCAGTTGCAGCAGATGGCACAAGGCGTACATGTGTGCAGTCGATTGCACCAAGGACGTGTGGGAAGCAACTAATGAGGTAGAACCCCTGTTTTGTTTCCTGCTGCTTCTGCAGTGTGTTAGGGAAGCAGATGTGGCGGGTGTAAGTCCAATGATGGCATCCAGTACTTTGGGCAAAAAGGCAGAGAATGACGGCTGTGATATTCCGGCAACCAGGGCACCAGTTGTTTGAAAAGAGCCACTTGCCAGCATGTGAAGTACGGCAAGCAGCTTGGTTTCTGTTGGGATGGTGCGGGTGCCAAAGTGGGTGCCAACTGCGGTTCAATGTTTTGCAGCAGCTGCTGAATGGCCTGCCAGTTCAACCTGTACCTCTGGATGATGTCGTGTTCCCTGAGGCCATAAAGGGTTGTTCTGGGGTGGAATATCCTCTCCTGCCTTCTGCGCTGCCTTTGGGGTCCCTGCTGGTGTTGTTGCAGCTGCTGGGCTCTGCGTCTGCGTGCACGCTGGATAAGAATCACCTCCATGTCTCCCTTTTGCTGCTCTGCTGCTCTGCTGTTGCTTCCGTGTGTTCTGATTAAATACAGGTGTGTTTGCCCCATTTTAACACCTACCCTGACCCAGGCGTTAAATTTTGACGCAAATCGGGCTGTGCGTCATTTTCTGGCTCCGCCTCCCGGCCGTGCGTCATTTATACCCGAAAGCATAAATACGATGCACGGCCGTTTAAGTAATTTTTGGACGGGAACGCCTACCTTGCATTTCATTAACGCAAGGCGGGTTGCCACATCCCAAAAATGACGCACACAGCAGATTTTTGTCATCCGCGGGCTCGGGAGTCAAAGTTTAAATACGGGGCAACGTTTGCGCGGAATGTGAGTCAAAATCTTTGACGCACATTCGGCGCAGACGGAGTATAAATATGCCCCTTTGTCTCTTCATGAAAAATAAAATATGAACACAAAGTCCATCTGCTTCAATTGCAGTCAATAAAATGTTATTCACCTAGGCAATGTCTCTGCAATGCAACAAACATATAATTTTGAGCTGCCAAACAACTATTCAACCATCACTAATTGGTGCACAATTCACTGCGTACTCATTTTGTTTTAACTGGATTATGTGTTAGAACCATCATATGAAATATAGCCTGAAAAGACCTTCATACTAGGGAATTATCACCTGGGAAAGCAATTTAGCTCATACAACACAATAAACAACCCTAGACTTAGTAGGTATGCAATATCTGTTTTTAAATTGTAGAATAGCTCCTAAACAGTTTGACTCACTCAGAACTGCTTCCCAAATCCTGTTTATGGATGGATGGACAGAATTATGGAAGGACTCAAGCTCACTATGGACCCTTATGACTGCCAGTAGAAAAGGTCAAAATCATATAGGACCCATGTTCCAGTTCATAACAGCCCTAAACAGCATCTCATATTGAATGTCTCAGTCAGCTCACTGAAAAAAGGCAAGTTTTTCTAAGGGTGTGTAATGTTGCGCAGACACAGGATTCACAAATGTGCATCATGTTTTAAAACGTTTCCAGTTTTGTGAACCGTGCTGCTTGAAATATTTCAGAGCTGACAAAGTGCAGTACTGGTAAAATGTAAAAAATGGGTGCTAGGACAGTGTGGGTCATTATGAGCCCAGCGGTCGGTGTAAATGTGGCGGTACATACCGCCACATTATGACACTGGCAGGTTGGCTGAAGCCAACCTGCCAATATACCACACTGACTACCATGGCGGTAGCAGCTGCCAGGCCGGTGATAACAATCTTCAACCAGGCGGCTGCTACTGTACCGCCAGCAGCATTTTAACCCTGCTTACCACCATGGTTTTCGTGGCGCTTGTAACGCCATGAAAACCATGGCGGTGGGCCCTACCAGTGACAGGGAATTATTTCCCTGTCACTGGTAGGAGGCCCACCCCCCCTCTTATACTCCCCAGACCACCCCCACGTCCTCCTCCATCCACACTCCCCCCTTCCAATCCCTCCCTCATACACGCACACTCACAGGCACACACCACACATTCACACACTCACTCACACAAGCATACACGCATTCATAAACGCATGCATACAATCATTCACACATGCATCCGAAGACACATTCATACGGACACGCATTCACATTTCCATTCATACATGCATTCTCACACATGCACACACACACACAAACAACACTACACACATTTGCATTCATACACACACTCACACATTCATGCATAGACCCCCAGACACACACACAATACCCCCACCCCGCTCCCCTGTCGGAAACAACTTACCTGCATCCAGGGGGTCTTCTGGCAGGGGACGGGATGGGGCACTGCTACTGCCAGCAGCACCCGCCAGCAGAACACCGCCAGGCCTTATTATTTGACATAATACGGCTGCCGACAGTCTACTGGTGTGGTGATGCTGGTGGTAGCAGCGCCACCTTAACGCCGTCCGCCAGTATGGCCACAGCCAGATCTCCGCCCTTCTTGTGGCAGAAATCTGGTTGTTGTCATATTTTGGCTGATGGATGTTAGCTGCGGCAACAGTCTTTTGGTAGCCCTCGCCCCGGCGGTAGGTGGCACTTATCGGCAATGTTATAATGTGCACCAGAGTTTTTTGTGATAGTGTGAAAACATTCCCTCTGTTACGTAGTGCCCCAAGTTCCATTGCTGTATGACATCTGTCACTCTCCATTCTCAGCCCGACAAAGTGATGCTGTTGGTGGAAGGGGAGTGGGTGGCAGATGCCTTCATTGCAGTCAAGCCAGAAGCCCCTTTCTATGCAATGAGTCTTCTGGCAGACAGGGAAGGGATTTTGCATGGCAACACCAGTGCTTCCCCAATACCATTTATAGATAAGGGAACCCTCTGTGGTATTAGAGTTAACTTTGCATTCAATTCCCTGCAGCCTGATAATCAGTCGTCAAGGACATTTCACCCATGCTCACTATTCCCAATCTACCATAATAGCTATCTTCTCAGCAATTCAGCATATTAGACTATTGTAGAGTGAAAGTTCATGGTTTTGATATGAACTGTGACTAATGACAGTCAAAGCCTAAACAATCGGAACCACAAAGGTAAAAAGGATTCAATGTGGAATCTTTAGCACACATACAAACTCACCTACAGTAGTCTACAACAAGCAGTAAACCCTTCATCAGAGAAGACTGGAGCTATATAGCCATGAACTAGCCAAAACAACTATACTGCCAGGAAATATAGATAGTTAGATAAAAAAACAAGCTAATGAAAATATAACAATGATACACAAATGAGGAAAATTGATTATAGGAATCGGACATTAAGACAACATAGTCCCCATGAGGAAACATGACAAAGGAATACAATGCTATCCTGTGGGAAATGTACTGAAAAGTAGCATAATGTCAAAGCAGCTACAAGCATTTGATGTGGACCTAGATCCCCTCAGTGGCTGGTCTACAACTGAGTGGAGGGGTAAAGGTGGATGGTAGTACCCACTGAATATATTTACAGTTGGACTTGACTCATCTGATTTCAATCCATGTTTTTCATTTCCATCAAGTTTACTATAACTATGCTTTATTGATGAGAGGCAAATGATAACTTCCAACCAGTATGAAAGTTTCCTCATCATTTCTAATACCTTCAACAACCTCCTGCCAGAGGAAAGAAGTTCCACTGGCGCAGAACAACTTTATATCCAGGAATGTAAGTAGGAGGTTAATCCTAATGCAGGAGAAGCAGAAAAAAAGGCACAGCTGGAAAGCTTTTCCATTACTCGGACAGACATTCTGAATTTTTTCAGTGAAGGTAAAGACAACAAATCAATCTCTCTTACCTTCAGGTCCAGGCAAATCTCCTTTTGAAATAGGCCAAGCAGGTATTTTAAAGACTAAAGGCCTGATTTAGATCCTGGCGGTGAGGACAAACCGACGGATATCCTGTCCATCGTATTGTAATCTCCAAGCATTATAATGGGATTAGCATATTAAGGGATCATACTATGGCGGAAGGGATATCTGGCACATCTGTGACAGAGTATTCCCCGCAGCCGAGATCTTAATCAGGCCCTAAATCTGTCAGCTACTTGGCAATGAAGCCTAGCTAATTCTAATAAAAATGTTTGGATACCCACTCCCAGCTTTTCAGTTAAGTAATATATTTTCCTTTCAGTGAATGTGTTTTGTGGAAACAAAACATACTCACAGTTCCATACACCAAACACTCCATTGACAGTACTCTGTGTCGGCTGTTTTGAGCTCCCCCATCCTACCTATTCTTGTCCCTTGCAATCCATCTCATTGCACTTCAAATGATATGTCATATTCTACCACATGTTTCAGGTATCATGTAGCGCCTAGAGTCAGTGGTGTTGGGGAAAATACCAATTCTTAGTACAGAGAGCTCTCTAATGGTCTTTCATACATACAATTTCCTCACCCAATCTGGACATTGTTTGACTAGCCCTTTCAGGTGGAAGATAGATGTCAGGCGCAGTTCTATAAGAAATGAGGTAAGTGTAATCCCAGACAGTCAGGAAATGTGTATGCTCTTGCATTTGAAATTCTCTGCAGTTGGGCTTAAGCAATATTTATATTTCATGTTACCAAATTGGTAAAGGGGTTACAAGTAGAAATAATTTAACCTCATTGCTAGTCTTTTCAAGTCAGATTATCTACATCCCTTGAATTGCTTTTATCAATACATTCCTAATAGAAGTTGCACATTTGAGGTCTAAACACATTTTATAAAATGTTATAATGCCTATACTACTTAGAAAAATAATACAACTTAAAGGTGAAATATTTATTCGATTTGAAGAGAAACTAGAGTACAAAACAATGCAATCTATAATTGCACATTGAGGCCCATATTTATACTTTTTTAGTGCCGCATTTGCGTAGTTTTCTTACACAAAATAGGCGCAAACTTACAAAATACATTTGTATTTTGTAAGTTTGCGCTTCTTTTGCATCAAAAAATGACGCAAGTGCGGCGCTAAAAAAGTATAAATATGGGCCTGAGTTTTAGGAGTTGCTGGAAATTGATTTATTTTCTCTTTGACCCCATATCCCTACCGTGTAAATAATCATGTGTCTGACCAGCTATGACAATTTGAAAACATCAGTTGTTTATCTAAACAGATCACATGAGACTGGGCATTGTTTAGCCAGAATTAGTAACTTGGGAGGCCAGATTTCCGGATTTTCTGAAGAAGAGAATGGGACAGGGCACACAAAAGTGCACGTGTTCTCATACCTATCCATTTCAACAAAATATTAAAGGATAATAAAGAGAGAAGCAACCCAGTATGGGCTTGATTAGTGACTAGGAAAGAAAGACCTTAAACAGCATGACCGTTTGACAGAAAATTCCAGAGTAATCACAAAATATATAAGCAAAGTTTAAAGAGGAAATTGTATTCATTATGGTAAGTCTCACCTGGAGTGCAAGGCAGCCTTACATGACCATCAGTCACAGGAAGAACAGTGGTGAATTCAGGATAAGGCATGCAGGCTTCATGTAATCATTGGGCATGGAAGCGTCCTCTCATACCAGTTAAAGAAAAGAGTGTGGGTTTCAAAGACTGCTCAAGGGGCAACCCCTCACAGGCTTGCCAGTGATTGCAGGGCCCCAGACTTGGCAACTTAGAGGTTTTATGGTAAGCAACCGAATGCTGCACTCAGGCTGTGGGAGAAGCTGGCAGATCCTCTTCTCCTAGGTAAATTCACCGCAAGGGTTATGCAGCAGCAGTAGAGTTTCTTTTAGTTATCCGTAAAAGAAAGATAGCCACAAATTTCTAGTCTCTGCTCAGTGTTCTTTCATACAGCGTTGTGCAGTTCTCCTTGAAGTTGAGAGAGCGTAGCTTATATAATCAATATTACCATGAAATGTTTATGAACTAATGTGTAATAATGCTGCATAGAAAATGTATTAATGTATTTTGCTAAAACGTGCGCTTGAAATGTGCCCACGGGGGTTGGCTGCCAATATATACGGGGACTAATAAAACTGACTAATAATGTTGAAATGTTCTATTATGATATGATTTTGCACTAATAATAATAGGTTATATGTAAACGTTTTGCTAATAAATCATTAGGCCTTAGTTAGCATGAGTCGAGGCTTAGCTGCCTGGTTTCATATAAAATGTTTTTTTCTAACGTGCAGTGTGCTGACTTGCTGAAGGACATGAACTCTTGTTTTCCTCCAAACTAGAAGATGAATGTAACTGTAGTAGATCCGTTCTCATGAAATTCGACTGGCTTAGTGAAACATTCTTGCTGAATGCAACAGTGTAAACCACTTGCAGGTACAAGGTCGCCTGAACCGAATACGGAGGGTAACTATATGACAATGAAATTGTAATTGTCTGTTTGCTTTTCCTTTCCTTTTACCAACTGCTTCTTTTGACAGAGACCGTAGCTAGATGTTTTCTAAATTGGTGTTACTAAATTGTTTTGCATGAAGCCCAACATGCCAATGCTAATTCGAGGTTAGGAGAGGGATTCACTAAACTGACGCAAATAGACAAATGACTGAATCTATGCTTTGTTGAATAATGTGCTAACGTTACTCTGCTAAGGATAACCTATGTTGACGCCGTGTTATGTTCTAATATTCGTGATTCTTGCTTTGATGAAATCTTATCAGAGTTGTCATATTGTGACTTTGCTAATGTGTTTCTTGGTTTTGAGATTAAGAAACTTATTAGTAGAATTGTAATCAATAGGGAATAAACTTCACAACATCCTGCTAAACTGGTGTGGTTATTCATGACTGAAAGGTCATGGTGGTTTTCGAGTTTATTAAATGTCTTTGATTAATTTGAATTGTCGTATTACTGTGAACATTGATGACGTTATTGACATATTGATTGACAAGCTGATTAGCTATCTCATTCTCAGGTGTCTTCAATCAGGGTCAAAAGATTCATTGACCTAAAACGAGTCCCAAAGTGAGTAAATTAGTCATAAAGGGACACGTTAGCAAAGTCAAACTAAGAACACTGGATATGGCACATGGTGAAGCTTGTATCCTCTCTCTTGTCAGACTTATAGTTAGCCCCTAAATCTTGAGATAGCTGATTAACTTAAAGTACATTTCTCTGCCGATGTGCCTCATCCTCATGCCAACCATTTTCAGGAGACATTGCCCTACTGATTTTATTAATTTCAAGTCAGCCTGTCAGTATGAGCAGCAGTGTAGTTAGTGTAGTGCCAGTGTAGTGTGGCAGCTACTATTTAATGGAAAGGGTATGGCGGCTGGCCTTGCCATTGGCTGACCTGATAGAAATGGTTTCATTATGGTCAGGGAACAAAATGATGACTTCCCTTCATCTTTTTATGTGATGACTGTTGAAAGTAAGATATTGTTTTGGCCTTACCAGCCAAATGCATGCTACACATAAATGCAGGCAGACTCAGGGAGCCCAGCAATAATAAATTATCTGTAAAACTAGAAAGCTACTAGCTACTAAGCTCTCAGCCCACTAAGGGCCATGTACAAATCCAGTCTCAGTCTTCTATAATCTGCTGCCACCGACAATTAATAATTTCCTGGCCTGGCCATTGGACCAATAGCCAATGTTAAAAGAAGTCCCATATTGGGTGTACCCTAATCACTCAAGGGGATCCAGCAATGTTTTGTGAAGAAACTTAAGTTTATTTTCAGAGCATGTACCAAGTCAATTCAGACTCAGGTGCAGGAAATTGCAACCAGTCAGTCCGCCAGAATGATATGATGATGAGTAGGTTGTTGCATGGGCACTGCAACAGGAACATTATGCCCCACAACCTGTTTATTAAATTATGAACATTTACCATTTTGATATTCCATCTGCTAGTGTCACTCATTGAAATAGTTTATTTTTCCCCAATATGTTTTATTTATTGTGTTTGCACACTTTTAGTAATACTGTAGACACGTTTCTTTTTTAGTATGCCTCATACTGTTGCATACTTATTTATGTTATATTTATAGCAGTTATGCACCTGGGAAGCATCAGAAAAGGTTTCTAATTAGTGGCACTATGACAACAAACAATACAGTTACTTTGAGAGGTGTTGGAGCAGCTTTCAAAACCGATGCATAGCTGAAATAAAAAAAGTAAAAAAAGGCAAAACTCTAAGATTTTGTGTTATAACTTTTGGAAGGGATATGACTTCAGTATATTTCATTCCAAAAAGCATGGTAGACAGAATGTTGTTAGTTTACAAACAGGCCATGAAGGTTCACAAAGCTATTGGTACGTGTAAATTTGGCTTGAGCACGTAAACAGCTTTTTCACATGAACAAAACCACCTTTTCAAATTAAAAAAATCAGTTTTGTACTCACCAAAGGGGACCCCCTTCCCCTTTGTGAATGGGGGCACCAACATTTTTTCAGAGCAGGCAGTGGTCCCACGGAAAGGAGTCCCCAAGGGGATTGCTTCCCTTTTGTGAATGGGGGCACCAACATTTTTTCAGAGCAGACAGTGGTCCCACGGACCACTGCTTACTCTGAAAAAATTAAACTGAAACGTTTAATTTTTATTTGTGTGATGTATTTTTTTTTAAAACTGCATTATTTAAAAAGCAGTCACAGACATGGTGGTCTGCTTACCCCAGCAAGCCACCATCCCTGTGAGTACAGTCATTCCCAAACGGATCGCAAATTGCGACCTGCCTCATGAATATTAATGAGGGAGGTCCCTTGCAACTCATTTGCAAATCGCAAACAGTGTAGTTGACACTGTTGTACATTTTGATGTGTCATTTGGAATATTGCATATTGCGATTCGCAAGACAAAATCGTCATAAATCTGGCCCTTTGTCACAAGAAAATATTTGCTCCCATGAAGTTGGAATTAATAAATGTGTCCTCAACTACGGTTGGACAACTGTGACTATCTCAAGTTTTTTTAGGCATACTTGTGGAAATTTTGAAAAGTTCCCGGATAGTCGTAAATCTGCACACATGACAATTGTAAGAATTGGTGCCCATGAGTTTTATTCTGTCTATCCATATACCGTCATACATAAATATACATTAAAACCTCAATTTAACTGAATATTAGAAAGATTGCATCCCTTGAAGTGTTATCACTACAAATGTCTCCTACTTTGCCCATGATTGGTCTAAAATTATCAGTATATCCCAGTGGTGGTTTCTTCTCTGGGGGTGTGTGGGGGGGGGGTAGCATTGCCCCCCCTCCCACTGCGAGCCGTGCAGGCAAAAATAAAATGGCAATGAAAAGATTTCATTGCCATTTTATTTTTACTGGTGCAGGGCACACCAGCCTAGAGACATGCTGGGCATGTCCTCTGCTGCTGATTGGCAGTAATGAACTGTAACAGTGACTACACTGGATGCTACAAAGCGCTCATGTTCCTTTGGACGGCTGTTTTGCACTGGCTACAGTGATATGTACATTTTTTATGCTTTCCACTCAGCTGTATTAAGACAGTTGGGTGGAGACCAAGGATAGGCCTCTAGGCCCTGAAGGAGCATCCAGCCAGGCTGCACCATTCAATCCAGGCACTTCTCTCATGCTGGTTAACAGCATGAGAGCAACTTCTGGATTGGTTAGGGCAGCCTTTCCAGCACTAGAGAAGAACAACACTGAGGAGGACACAGCATGTGGGTAAGTTCTGTTTTTTATTTTAAATGTGTAATTTATGTGTGTATAATGCATGTAAGTGTGTAATGCTTGTCATTGCAGTGGTTGTGTTTATTTTGTAGTTAGTGTTATGGTTTTATTTGGGTTTTTGGAGGGAAGGGAGGTTTACTTTTGGGTTTTGGAAGGAGGGGGTGTTTTTTTGGTGAAGTGGTGGGGCACTTCACTCACCCCACCACTTTCAAAGGGTATAAGCAGAACCCGATGTAGCCCTTGAACAGACTGATTGAAAAGTGGATCAATCACCCAGCTACAAGAAAAAAATCAATATTTACCCTGTGATTATGTAAAAAACCCACTCGATTTTTAACCTTCAATAACTGGAAAACAATAGAAAAATTTATATCCATAATGCTAAACCAAAAATATCAATGTGGGAAACCATTTTACCACTCACTAATCTGGCTTCTGAGTGGGATGTCCAATTGAAACTGCCTTACTGAAAATATTACATGATCGCTATTGGATGATGGATGGAGGTTCAAAGTTTTGTATCTAGCCAATTCTAAATAGTGAAGGTGGAAGGAAAAATCTCAGGGACCACATTACATGTGGAGTAAACCAGCATTCCATTTAAGCCCCAACACTTTTTAATCTGTACACAAAACATCTATGTGAAGTCTGTAAAGAAAAAGGCTTTGAATTCCAGCACTACACTGATAAAGGATAGATCTGCAATAAAACATAATCACTTCTTGGTATCGTTACCCTCTGGTTTGTCTTTGTAAACATTAAATCCTGGGTGTCTGCACACTCAGCGCCAGGTGTACGATCATTTTTAGCAGTCACAAATGGAGATTCAGCCCTTATGTGACTGCTAAAATGGCCTCTGGCATGTAAGAAACCCTATTCTGCAAATCGGTAACCTATTACCGACTTGCAAAATAGGGTTTGCGATTCGCTATTAAAAAGTGTCAAGGGCATCTCTTCCTAATAGCTAGTTGTAGGGGGATGTATAATTGCTTTGTGATCAGAATGCGGTCGCAAAACAATTGCAGTTTACCACCTACATCAAGTAGGTGGTAAGCCAGTCGCAAATGGAAACGAGTCCTCAGGGGACCTCTACCCCTTTGTGAATGGTGGAAAAAATGTTTTTTAAGAGCAGGCCACTGTTGCTCTTAAAAAATGAAATAGAAACATCAAATTTTTCTTTTTGAAACACATCCGATTTTCCTTAAAGGAAAATGGGCTCCACTTGAAAAAAAAGTTGCTTTATTTAAAAGCAAACACAGGCATGGTGACCTGCTGTCCCAAGCAGGCCACCATCCCTATGTTTGTGCTCATTCTCAATGGGTCACAATGCCTCATGAATATTGATAAGGAAGGTCAAGTGTGAACCCATTGGGAATCGCTAAATGTGTCATTGACAGATTAGTACATTTCCTTTTGCGACTCACAAACATTTACAATTTGCGAGTCACAAAAGAAAATGATCATACACCTGGCCCTCAATTCCCAAAAAACTGAGCTCCTTCTGTTCTCTCTAAAAGATATAAAATTACAAATCAGATCTGCTAAAACAAATCCATTTTTTTTAATTCTCACACTCTCTCATCACAATACCATCACTTGGGATCATTCTTGAACCCTCCCTCTAATTCAGCCCTCATAAAAACAAAATAACAAAGATGGCAAACATTCACCTATGCAACCAACAAAAAAAAATCAGGCCATTTGTATCAATTGATACCCTAACAACAGTAACTTTTTGAATCGTGTCACAATTGTGGAAATGCCATTCTGGTAGTGTTGCATAGGTTCTCATTAGGGTAAAGAGGCTACTGGATTTGGGCGGTAGGATCACCTGGGTTTTGGATACTGGGTACAATTCCACAGCAGGTGATTCCTGTCAGTCTCATATGGGGTTAGCACCCCATCTGTGACTGAGATGATTGTGGCTACCAGGCTCATGGTAAAATAGACTCCCCAGGGAATCGTGGTACATCAGATCGCATCCCTTTCTCTCAGTTACCAAGATCACACTCAGGCAAAGCCAACGGAGGCAGAATATATTTAAATAAGCATTTATTAAAATAGCTGCATCTTAGATAAAAGCATATGCATAGCAATAACAAGAATGATAGAAAATGATAGGAGCAGGAATGTGACTAAAAGTGTAAAACACAAAAACAGTGCTACCATGCTGTCTAAACGGGGGGAGTGGCTCTATAACCCCTTACCTACGTTAAGTATGAGCATAGCATACTAAGCCCAATCTGCCCTTTGGGTTTCCCCCTGGGAGAACCTTATCCCTCATACCTGAAAAGAAGGCCTGAGGTCTAAAGAGACGCTGTCCCCATTTGGATCAGGGCTTGGTCGTCTAAGCAAGTATCTGTAGCGAAGCTTGCAGCAATCAGCATACCTTCGTGGGCATCTGGCTGGAATCTCCCCCTAACATGTCTGGGACTAAGGAGTGTTTTTATACTAAAACAGCTGACATTCTAAGAAATGGTCCCCACGTATGAGTGTGTGTTTTTCTCTGAATGCTGCAGACACAGCATACCACGTTTGTCAGCAACCCTATCTAACTGTAGCCTTGAAGAAAGCACAAAGCAAAATAAATGTTCAACTAAGAATGTGTTGCTTTCCTAGGTGAAAGAACAACAAGATAGAGAAAATAAAACAGCAACGCTAAATTAGCTCTTGCTAGAAAAATAAGGCAACGCTGAATAAAAAGTGACTGTATTAAAGTGCACAGCTGCAGGCCTAGTTAGCTCAAACAATGTGTTTAAAACATGGCAAACATAGCTACACAACAGCAGTTTTACAGCACTCTTCCCTCTTTCTACTCAAAGCTGGCTTGAGCTTCATATCTATACTTCTCTCATCCAAAATATCCATCCACATCACTCCAATCCTCACCAGTTTACATTGACATCTCACCAACGCAAGAATAATGTGTAAACCATGGTGCCTTGTCTGCAAGAAGCCCACCTCATCTCAACACTCTACCTCTATTACCTCCTTAAATTATTAGGAGGCAAAGGACCTGTGGGGTAAAAGCAATCTTCTTCAGGAAAGCCCAAACAACAAATCTTTACACACCAAATGTCAATCCTTCTTGGAAGCTGCATCTCTACTTTGGAATTCTCTTTCTACCCACCTCAGGAAAATACCAACCCTCCACTTGTTCCAAAAACACGCAAAGTCTTATCCCTTGAGACTCCATCTAATTTAAAAGCCTTCGTTGATATCAATTTCATTTGTCTTGCTTAGGTCTCTATTCCTGCTGTACTATCCCCTGATGGACATACTTAGATTATTTTCTCCTATCCCCACCTCATCCACCTTTAAATCACTGCAGTTCTTTTGACTTATCTCTCTCCCTTGTGATGCAATCTGATGCAATCATACTGTGGTATATACACTGCTCGGCCCCTTCATCCTGTTTTCTCTTATGACTTCAGGTTTACTTTGCTTTCTGTCTCACGCTGCACTCTAGGCATCTGCACATCACAGTGCCTTCTTCTCTTTATATTCCTCCACTACTTTCCTTTTGGTTGAACTCTTGGCTTTTAGGAAGATTTACTTTCTCCTCTCCCACCCCCTCATTAATGAATACATACCAGTACCAGTCAACCTCAGTCCTCCTCTACCACCTCACTCTTCTCCTCCTTTCTGTACTCCCACAAATATCCTACTTGATTTATTTCCCAATAAATAAACAATACAGTGGGGCATATCAATAGTCAATGTCTATGTTAATATAATATCCAAATAAGATGATGTGAGAGAACCTAGTATATTGTAGACTAATATATAAATGAGAAAAACTCCCTTTCCTAAATGTGTAGACCAAAAATTACTAACCCAAGAGAAAAAAACATGTATTCATCTAAACTTGACCAAACGACGTGTGTACATGCAATTAGAAAGTTTTTAATACAAAAGAGAAATCATATTATATACATAAATACATAAATATACAGACACAACATAAAAATGGGAATAAATAGCCATCAGCCGACACGTGTTTCGTCCTGACTGGACTTCTTCAAGGCTGAGAGAATCACAACAAATAACAATCAATTACGACAACTAAATATATACAATATATATAAACAATAAAATATATACACATCAATTGTTTTGTCCTTTCATTTTCCAAAATACAAAAACAAATAAATTCTTTGGTCGATTGAATACACAAGCTCTTATATGTACATATTATTTATAATATTTCTCTTGATTTAAAACTAAACAGAAAAGTTTCAATGGAAAGGAAGAAAACCACCACCACACAACCTCAGTGGTAAAGTGTTTATTTAAGATGTCCAACAATATAGTATAAGACATTTATCATGTACCCTAAAGTAGGCCTATTAAAGCCACAGTGATGGTTAGCCATGCAACATGCAAGCCCAAGTATAAATGCATTTCTTTCTCGTTGGCATTCGATCACCTTATATCTAAAGAATACTCTTTTTTCAAAAATAAACTGTTAAATGCCCAGAATGCTTCTCCTTATATAATGGTGAGGAAAGAAAAATTGATAAGTGTGTACCTTTGTTCACTTCTACATTCATATGTTCATATTCCATTTATCTTCCTCTAAAAAGGGTAGAGGGGGGAATAATAATTTTTATTATAATTTTATTATTCCCCTTTCAATTGTCAGACTTAATTTACGGGAATGCCAATATAATGTATTGTGATGTAATCACTGACCTGTTTATAATCACAGTCAGTTACTTCCTTGCTGTCTTCAAGATAAGTCAAAGTTACAGGCATCACAAACCTCCTGCATTGAGGAGTCAACTGAAATACAAATAATTAAATTAACTCTAATGTCCTTTCTAAAGAGACTTCGATTCCTATGTAGCCATCTTTATACCAATATCTCTACGCTATCTTTGTAGTGGAGCCAACATTCTAATAATGCTCCATTTTTCTTAAGATTGCATGAAAAACATTTTCCAGCCTTCTGCCATACACTTACCTCTAAACTTCTCTTTCTGCGCTTAAATTACAACCCAGTTCAACTTTTCGATGTAAATCGGCAAGAGCATCGAGGGCCCCTGTACCGCGCCTCACTCTTCCCGTTTTTTCTAAGGCGAGTGTGAGTCCCTCGCCGGCATTTCCCGCGCCGTATTAATGGTCAAACAAAGTTAGCTGTCAGCAAAGAAGGACCACGACCTACTTGCAGAACCGCGGCGGCCATTTTGAAGCGCTTCATATTTAATGAATACTAGCACAGGGTAAAGATGAAGCATCATATATAGCGTATGTAAAATAATTTTGGCGCGGCGATTTTAATATCTCACATTATTCGTCGTTATTTAGAATATCACATTAAAACTGGAAACACGGTTCATAAACCAAAAAAACGAACAAACATCTACCTGAAAAAACCGCGGCGGCCATTTTAAAGTGGTACATATTTAGTAGATACTGCCACCTAATAAAGATGAATTATCCTTTTTGGCCTGTGCAAAACATTTGAGACCGGCGATTTCAATATCTCGAAACCTTCAACTAATATACCAGCCATATTCAAAGCAAACAAAAAACACGAATTTGCACCTAGTCACAATGACTAGAACGGCCATTATCAATGTCTGCTTCCTCCAAGATATTGAACACTGCAGATGAAAGCCTGTATACTACATACAATCACGGCGGCCATCTTTTAACAGGCAGTCATTATATATCACATATACTATTATGGTAATACACCTGACAGCAGTTTAGAACTTTCGAAGAGTACAAATTAGTTCTACTTGCCAACCAAAGAAATACATTTTAAACCATCCAATACCATGATAGCAAAGTGACTTCTACCCCCAGTTTGTGCAAAAAATGTCGCATTAGTAAAGAGTGAAGCCATAGATAATCCTCCCAACATCTAAATAATTTGAGTAAAAAGGAATTCTAGTGAAAAAGAAAAATACCCTCTCAATTTGTAAAGGATTGTGATATAGACCGGATGTTACCAGAATTGATAGTTCATATCCTTTATATACTTTCCTACATCCATAATATACCAAATAGAAACATTCAGAGGAAATGGTACAGTTCATCATCCAAATTCATGCCCATTTCAATCGTTCTTAATTTAATAATCCATTTTGCTTCATTTTTTCGCAAGTCTAATGTTCTGTTGCCACCCCTGACGTTCATTTGATTTATTTCCCTTTCTATTCCCCATGAATATCTCATCAGAGCAATAATATCTTGCTCTTGATCGCAAAATGCCTCATCTCATACTTAATTTTCTATGTACTCTACAATTGTAATTGTTCCTATTGAAATATAAAGCACCCACATTCTTGTAAGATTGTGAGCACTATAACAAAATTAAAAAGATAATGCATTTACACATGATGTTCTAGGACATCAAAGCATGCATACAGTGGACCTTTCCAACATTGTTGCCTGTAAATCTAAAGAACCCAAGGTCCATAGCCAACTACAAAATCATGCCATTCTTTCACTAGTGGGACCGTACTATACATTGTGCCCCGCTTTGGGCACGCTGGGACACAGTGGTATTATAGAAGGGGACACAGATGCATGTACATCCCCTCTGTAATACTGAAAGCACTGGTGAATTTCAGAAGCTGATTTCCGATGCCACATACAGCCCTCTAACCACAGAAGAATTGGAACAAACCCACCAAGTGACAACAGCAACCAGGAGAAAGTGGCAATGGAGAAAACACAAATATGGTGTTCCTGAGTCCTTTAAAGGTAACCGCATTAGTCCATGACACCAGAGGTTCCTTTAGTGTTCTTGGCTTATCATGTGTCTAGAACAAAGTATAACAGACTTTTAGGGCCAGATGTAGGAACCCAAAAAATAGCGAGTCGGAAATAGCGACTCCATGCGAATCGCTATTTCCGACTCGCAAAACGAGATGCCAGGAAAAATCGCTATACCAAATAGCGATTCGGTGTGGAGTCGCACCGCAATTTGCGACCCCGCATTTTGCGAGGTTGCTATTTGCGACCTCACAATTTGCGAGGTGGCAAATTGCACAAGGGTGTGTTCCGGTGTCGCAAATTGTGACTGACTCGCAAATTGCACGCAGGTGCAAATTAAACTTTTGAAAAACCCACTTCCTGGCTCTGAGCGATGACATCAGAACCAGGAAGTAACCCCATGGAACAGGGAGGAGCCCACCCAGCCCAAACTGCAGAGTCACACCCACGTGAGAGGAGCTGCAGCAACAATGGCTACACAGGAGAAGGAGACACCCAGTGCAGGCAGAAAACGAAAACTTAAGTTTTCAGAGAAGGAGTTGGAGGTGCTCACTGAGGAGAGCTGCCTGCACCATGAGGAGTTATTTGGAAAGGCAGCAATGAGTGTCCCTGACAGCCACAAAAAGAAAATCTGGCAGGACATCCTCAACAAAATAAATGCCATTGGAGTCAGCCACCGCACCCTGGATGAGTTCCGCAAAAGGTGGAATGACCTTTGCTCCAGGACCAAGGAGAGGGTGGCAGAGCGCATGAGGGCGATACATGGCACTGGAATCAAAATCAAATCATTAACATTTATAAAGCGCGCTACTCACCTGTGCGGGTCTCAAGGCGCTAGGGGAAAGGGGGGGGGTTACTACTGCTCGAAAAGCCAGGTTTTTAGGAGTCTCCGGAGTGCGGAGTGGTCCTGGGTGGTCCTGAGGCTGGTGGGGAGGGAGTTCCAGGTCTTGGCTGCCAGGAAGGAGAAAGACCTCCCACCCGCCGTGGAGCGGCGGATGCGAGGGACGGCAGCGAGCGCGAGGCCTGAGGAACGGAGGAGGCGGGTGGGGACATAGAAGCTGAGGCGTCGGTTGAGTTTTTCCGGTCCCTTATTGTGGAGGGCTTTGTGTGCGTGGGTGAGAAGTCGAAAGGTGATCCTTTTGCTGACTGTGAGCCAATGCAGGTGTCTCAGGTGTGCGGAGATGTGGCTGTTGCGGGGTACGTCGAGGATGAGGCGGGCCGAGGCGTTTTGAATGCGTTGCAGGCGATTTTGGAGTTTGGCGGTGGTCCCAGCGTAGAGGGTGTTGCCGTAGTCCAGGCGGCTCGTGACGAGGGCGTGGGTCACGGTTTTTCTAGTGTCGGCGGGGATCCAGCGGAAGATCTTGCAGAGCATGCGGAGGGTGAGGAAGCAGGCGGAGGACACGGCGTTGACTTGCTTGGTCATGGTGAGAAGGGGGTCCAAGATGAAGCTGAGGTTGCGGGCGTGGTCTGTGGGGGTCGGTGCGGTGCCGAGGGCCGTGGGCCACCAGGAGTCGTCCCAGGCGGACGGGGTGTTGCTGAGGATGAGGACTTCCGTTTTGTCAGAGTTCAGCTTTAGGCGGCTGAGCCTCATCCAATCTGCGACGTCCTTTATCCCCTCTTGTAGATTGGTATTGGCGCTGGCGGGGTCCTTGGTGAGGGAGAGTATAAGTTGGGTGTCGTCGGCGTAGGAGGTGATGATGATGTCGTGCTTGCGTACGATGTTGGCGAGGGGGCTCATGTAGACATTGAAGAGTGTCGGGCTGAGCGATGAGCCTTGAGGTACGCTGCAGATGATCTCGGTGGGGTCTGAGCGAAATGGTGGGAGGTAAACTCTTTGGGAACGGTTTGAGAGGAAGGAGGCGATCCAGTCCAGGGCCTGGCCTTGGATCCTGATGGAGCGGAGGCGGGTGATTAGGGTGCGGTGACAGACGGTGTCGACGGCAGCCGAGAGGTCGAGGAGGATGAGGGCGACTGTTTCACCATTGTCCATCAGGGTTCTGATGTCGTCTGTGACTGAGATGAGGGCGGTTTCCGTGCTGTGGTTGGTTCGGAATCCGGTTTGTGAAGGGTCGAGCAGGTTGTTGTTTTCCAGGAAGGTGGTCAGCTGTTTGTTGACGGTCTTCTCTATTACCTTGGCTGGGAAAGGCAGGAGAGAGATGGGGCAGAAGTTTTTCAGGTCGCTCGGGTCAGCCGTAGGTTTCTTTAGGAGGGCGTTGACTTCGGCGTGTTTCCAGCATTCGGGGAAGGTAGCAGAAGAAAAAGAAGAGTTGATGACGGCCTGGAGGTGCGGGGCGATGATGTCGTCAGCTTTATTAAAGATGAAGTGAGGGCAGGGGTCCGAAGGGGTGCCGGAGTGGATAGAGTTCATGATGGATTTGGTTTCTTCAGTGTTGATGTGGGTCCAGTTGTTGAGGGTGAAGGCCGGGGGTGCGGGTTCGGTGATGTTTGGTTGGGTCTGATGTCCGAAGCTGTCGTGGAGGTCGCTGATCTTGCGATGGAAGAAGGTGGCGAGGTATTCGCACAAATCCTGTGACGGCGTGACGCGTTGGGGTTGGCGTTGGGGTTGGAGAACTCCTTGACGATGCTGAAAAGTTCTCTGCTGTTGTGGCTGTTTTTGTCCAGTCTGTCGGTGAAAAAGTTCCTTTTGGCAGCGCGGATCAGGTGGTGGTGTTCGCGGGTAGCGTTCTTGAGGGCGGTCATGTTGTCAGCGGTGTGGTCCTTGCGCCAGGCCTTCTCGAGGGTGCGACAAGTTTTCTTTGATTCTTTGAGGGTGTCAGAGAACCAGAGAGGTTTTTTGGTGTTGGTCTGTCGATGCGTGCGTTTGAGGGGAGCAAGGTTGTCTGCGTAGTTGGAGATCCAGTTTGTGAGGCTGAGGGCTGCGTCGTTGGGGTCGGTGGTGAGGGTGGGTTGGTTGGCGGCGAGTGCGGAGAAGAGTTGCTCTTCGGGGATCTTGTTCCACTGTCGACAAGGGATGGGTTGAGTGCCGAGGTAGCGGGTCTCGCGTCGGAATGTGAAGTGGACACAGCTGTGGTCGGTCCAGTGTAGAGCGGAGGTGTGGCTGAAGAAGATGTGTTTGCTGGCGGAGAAGATAGGGTCGAGAGTGTGTCCGGCGATGTGGGTGGCGGTGTTCACCAGTTGCTTGAGGCCGAGGTTGGCGAGGTTGTCGAGGTTGTGGAGGAGGGCCATCTACTGTACCACCCCCTGCAGCCATCGAAACCATGGTGGAGACCACTCTGGAGCCGGAGGCTGTACTTGGCATCGGAGACCTGGACAGTTCAGCACCAGGAACATCAAAAAGTAAGTACCAAAATTAACGTATTTACACCAGCCTATGCACCATGCACACAATCACAGTACACATTAGCATGCACCTCCAGATTAGCTCCATTCCCAGTTTTTCAACCTATAGAACAGTGCATTATGGGCAATGTAGTACAGTAGTCCAAATATAGGGAAATGTTTATTCTGAGGCATCAAACATATGTGAGACACTGACAGTGTATCCTCTATGTCCCACAGGTCTCCCACAAGGACCCCCCATCAGAGCCACTGTGCAGGGAGAGGATCAAGGCACTGACACACAGGAGGAGGCTGCCACAGACACCGCAGGGGAGTGCAGAACAACACCACCCGTCCAATTGGCACAAGAGGACATGGATGATCCTGCTCTGGGTTTAGAGGCCGCCATTGTGACACGGGGGCTAATGCCTAGGGAGAGTCAACCACAGAGATCAGCTGGCTCGGTGCGTAGACGACAACGCCCAATGCAGTCTGTGCGTAGGGAGGATGTTACTGATGAGGTTTTGTTGGGACTGGAGGCATCCTTACTGCAGAGTCACCCGCTGCAAAATAGACAAATGTGTTTAATGAACCATAACCTCACAAGACTGCAGAACACACTCACGCATGGGTTTGCAAATGTGGACAACCAGTTCACTACAATGAACGCTCACATGGCTAACCTGACCACCTCCATAGACAACTTGGTCAGGGAAATGGTGGCCGACAGGGCACAAGCACGGCGCAGGGAGCACAACACTGCTGCCCTTTTAGACAGGCTAGGTGTGTCTATAGGGCGCCTGGCTACCACTACAACCTGCCTGTCAAGGCACACAGTCAGCCTGCAAGTGGAACTAGGCCATTTTGCATGAGATGTGGCCAGAGGACTTGGCCGCCTCAGTCATGCGGTGGACCTGCTGGAGACCAGACAGGCAGCAAGGGGCATTGGGGATACCCTGCAGGACAGTGAGGAGGTCTCCAGTGTCAGTAGTGTGTCTGCCACTGATGCACGTGTGTTGCGGACTAGCAGTGCCACAAGGGATCAGGGGACCAACCTGGAGTGAGCCATGGTGGCCGCAGTCGCAGGAGGCTGTGAGCTACTGATATGTGGTGTGACAAAGGCACATGCACTTAATGTGTCAGACTACACTTTTGTTTTTCAGTCTGTAGTATAGTTGACTATTGTTTCCAGATTATAGTCCTGCAATAAAAGGGTTAATTTGTTGAACTACACAACTGGGCAATGTGTGTCTTACATTAGTGAGTGTTGTCACAGTTGCTACGTACCTGCCAAATTAGTGGGTTGCTATGTGGTTCCGTCTCTGTCTACCCTCCATTGCGATACTTCCATCCCCGGGCTGTCGGTGTGGTAGCTCTTGCTCCACATCCTCCGAATCTGTGTCATCAGGGGTGAGATATAGCCCACGTCTGGTGGCAATGTTGTGTAGGATGGCACAAGTGGCAACTATCTTGCATGCTGTTTCTGGGGCATACTGAAGTGCTCCTCCACTTTTGTGCAGGCATCTGAATCGTGACTTCAACAAGCCGAACGTCCTCTCAATTGCAGCTATGGTCCGCAGATGTCCAATGTTGTATCGCCTCTTATTCTGATTGCCAGGTGTTAGGTATGGGGTGAGTATCCATGGTCTCAGGACATATGCACTGTCACCTGTTTGACAAAAGAGGGAAATTTAGCAGGGCATCACAGGGTTAGGCAGTAACATGTATGTAAGGCATCAGAATGTAATCGCCAGTACCTAATAAATATCCTTCTCCAAACTCCCCACGTTCTAGGCGTTGGTGCATCCCACTGTACATGAATATGTATGCATCATGTGTACTCCCCGGATATTTAGCCACAATGTCAGTAATGACATTATGGGCATCACATACCACCTGGATGTTTAGTGAGTGGGTACATTTCCTATTGCGGAACACATATTCCAGATTTGCAGGTGGGCAAACTGGTATATATGTCCCTTCCACACACCCTATTACATGGGGGAAGTTGGCAATTCTGTAGAAGTCCAACTTGGTGCTGTTAATTTCTGCCTCATTTCTGGGAAGGTATATATATCTGGACATGTGTGCGAGTCTGGCATCTAGGAAACATCTGAAGAATCTTGAGAGGGCACTTTGGGATACCCCACCTGCCACTGCAATCACCCCCTGATAGCTACCCGAGGCCAAGATGTGCAGTGAGTATAGCACTTGCACATGTGTGGGGATGGCGCTGCCACATATTGTCTGGCCTTCTAGCTGAGGTTTCAGCAGTTCAATGATTTCTAGGATAACTGTGCTGCTCAGTCTGTATTTATTATAAATCTCGTCCTCAGTCTGTTGGAATAGTGTCTGCCTGGTTCGGTATATCCTCTCCTGTCTCTGCCTCCTTCTCCTCTGCTGGGCAGCCTGGACTCTCCTACTCCATGCAATCATGTATAGTGCAGCCATTTTGAGTAACCCAGATGCCTTCTGGGACTCTTTTTATACTTTGGTTCTGGTTACCACCTGTTCTGAATCAGTGGTAATCTGGATGTGCAAAACGGGCTGTTTGCGACTAGTTGCAATTTGCGACTGGCTTTTGCATACGGTTTGCTGCTCGCAATTTGCGACTTCCTAATTGCGAATCGCAAAATCAGGTCGCAATTTTTGAGAGTCGGTAAAGAGTTGCATCGCTATTTGGTACTCTGAAATGAGATTTGTACATCCCATTTCGCATTTTGCGAGGTCGCAAATAGCGCTGCAACACATTTGCGACTCGCAAACGTTTTTACATCTGGCCCGTAGAGTCTTCACTTCTAAAGCATGAGTAAGTCAGAATAGCTTAACGCTTGAGACCTGAAAGTGTGTGTCTCTTACCAAAAGACCTCCAATTTTAACATTGTTATTTATTGACAGGAGCCCAATAAATGTAGTATGCAGTAATACAGGATGCTAAATTGATATTACTACCATATATTCTAGTATAAAACCCTGTATTGCTCAGTAATGCCTAGATGGTTAAATTATGGTGCTTTTGAGGGAGTGACATACCACTAGAATTACTTCATTCCGTCAGTCTGTCCAAAATTAATCCAGAAAAACTTCAGTGATTGAAAATGTTCCCACAGTGGCTTAAATAAAAAGGTTCACAGGACAGGCAGCAGCATGATCAGACCAGAAGAGAAGTCAGTAGCAACAAGTATGTCAAGGAATGAAGGTAAGTATGGCATCAGTTAAACAATTACTAGATACAAGTGTGTGTGCGAGAGCAGCGTTTATGTCGCCACACTCAGAATCCCGACAGAGACTTAACACAGCTACCGGAGGGTGGATTAATGCAGGGGATCATGTAACTACTAGACTTAGGTGGTCATTCTGACTTTGGCGGTCTTTACTGAAGACTGCCATGTAAGCGGGTTCCGAAAGACCGCCAGTGATGGTGGTCTAAAGACCACCGTATTACGAGTCACCAACACAACACTGCCAGAAAATCACCAAACAAATGACACCGTCGGCCTCTACGACAGCGGTGCACCACCAGCACTGAACTGCCATAGGGAAAAAGCATCTCCAGCAGAACAGTGCACCACATTGGACAATCACAATACCCCATACCTGATACTCATACACACACCACACACACCTGACCACAGCACTACAAAACACACCCCCACATACCCAGAAGCCTTTGCACCCAGAAAGTTAGACAGAGCGAGACAAGAGCTCACTGAAAGAAGGCACTGCACCTAAATATTACAGGCACCTCACACTGAACACGCATCACACAACACACAAAATCAAGAGAAACACAGCACGGACATCACCACTGCACACAAACACCATAAACCCCACGCACATCCTATCACCCAAACTCACACCAACAAACAGCACACCCAGCATCCCTTCTCATCACACACCCCACCACCCACAACACAACCACCATGGCATTGCAAAAAAGCCCACGATTCACAGATGAGGAGCTGAGGGTCATGGTCCATGAAATAATCAGAGTGGAGTGGCAACTGTTTGGTGCACAGATCCAACAGACATCCATAGCCCGAAAAAACAACTTATGACAGAGGATCGCCATCAGGGTGAACACTGTGAGGACCATCCATGCACAAGGGAGGACATTAGGAAGAGGTTGAATGACCTGTGGGGAAGGTACAGGACATGGCTTCCAGACACCAAATCGCTGTCATGAGAACTGGTGGTGGGCCCTCACCACATCCCCTAGAATTATCATCGTGGGAGGAGAAGGTCTTGGCCATCCTACACCCAGAGGGGCTGACGGGAATACCTAGTAGACTGGACAATGGTAAGTCAACTACACTCCCTGACCAACATGTCCCCGTGCACAGCATGTATCCCCACCACCCCCTCACACTACCCTAATGTGCACAAACACACCATGGATCCAATACACACTCTTGCATGCCACATGTCCCTACCAACACCATTCCCTCACAGGCCCACCTAGTGAATGGATGCCCCACACTGCAGCAAGTACTACAAACACCACATTGCAACACTCCCGACCCTTGCATGATTGCTACATCCACTTCACATCTCTGCACTTGCACGTTAAACCATGTCACTCCCCTTCAAGAACAAGTAATTGGAATGCACATCAGTACATGGCACTGACAGTACCAAGAGCAATACAGCCTATTGCCCCAAATAGGACCATTGCAACATTCCACTGGTCGAAGCACAAGCAGTAGTCTAGTAACTGTTAATGTCATAACTGCCCTGCAAATCCAGTCAATGAAGGCATATAACCATGTGTATCACTTGTACAATACTATCATGTGACACAATACCTCTCATTCCACAGATCTCCCAAGTACTGCCACACTGCAGAGGATGCCAGTGACAGAAAGCCCAGGCCTGGAAGCAGGTCCAGAGGAGGAATCCCCTGATGTCTGGATAAGGATGACGTAAAAGGCCCATCAGGCATGAGTAGTCAGTCTACCACCACCAGCCTCACCCTGCCCACAACTGAAACCACCTCCCCTGTGCCATCCATTGCACAGCAGAGACCACCTTCCCAAACCTATGTCCCAAGGTCACATCAAACATCAGTTGCCCCACAGGACAGGGGCATGAGTCAACATTGCAATTCCAAGACAATGACGGTCCTGATGTCAGTGGGAGGGGGTACACTGTACTGGGGGCAAAGGCACAGGGAGCAAGGGCCAGTGGGAGGGCAATCATGGACCAAGGGACAAGGCAGCAATAGGAATTGACTGGCCGGGAGGCCATCTCCAGGGTACTAGCAGCCTACCAGCAATCCCGGGACAAGATGAGCACGATACTGACCACCTTGCAGGAGACCCAAAGGCTGCAGGGGGAATACCACCAGGAGGCCATGCAACAGTGGCAGGTACTCAATGTCACCATGGTCTCCATGTTAGGGGAGTTCAAGGAACACAACATCCTGCGTACATCCTCTACCCAACAGCAGGCTCCATCCAGTAGTCACACAACACCACTGCCCTCTACATCAGCACCTGCTACTGGAATGGAAACCCAGCAAGAGGGCCCCTAGGCCACAAGCACCGCTACCCCTGCAGCTAAGGGACTTCCCGTAAAAGAAGTCAGCCATCCAGACATCCTGCAGGACCTGAGGCAAAGAGCAATCCCCCTCCAGGAAGCAATCCCTCTCCTGAACTGTTACCCTTGTGTGCCACTGTTACACCCTGTTGGCTATCCAGTGCCAAGTTCCCATTATCCCAAGGCTAATGGATACAGGACCTGTGAAACAAACAGCTGGACCACCCACTCTGATCTTCAACTAAACCAAGTCCTCACTTCTCTGGAATGTGATGTAAAACACTCAGGCCCGTATTTATACTTTTTTTAGTGCCGCATTTGCGCCGCTTTTTGACGCAACACGGCGCAAACCTACAAAATACAATGGCATTTTGCAAGTTTGCACCGTTTTTGCGTCAAAAAACGACGCAAATGCGGCGCAAAAAAAGTATATATACGGGCCTCAATAAACACCAATTTGCACAAGTCATGGTGCATGTGTCTTAATTGTTTTAAATGCCATTTCTGTTTACAAGCAACAATCACGTACATATATCGGCACTACAAGAATGTCAAAGTGACAGATGTAGTAGGAAATCTGCAGCAGGTGTGTAACTACATCCATATTGTAGTAACATCAGTGTCAACGATGCCAACAGGCAAATCAGTAATCGGCTTGCAAACAGGCATGTGACCTCCATATTCATACATCAACAGCAGTTGAACTCAAACACAAGATGACTGCCCCAGCAGCTTTGATACCACATATATAAGGGCCTTCATTGTCACACACACGCATGTGTAGGAAAGTAAAGATTTCACATAGGTAACATCCTCCACAGATCACCTCCCTGTGTAGTCATGAACAGGCAGTTGCCACATAGAAGCTGACAATGCAGCATGATAGGCCTACACAGCTGGACAAAACTGATAAGTCCCCCTTACATTTACTCAAACAGACAGACTGAGGATCCATATCCTTTGGTACAATCATAAGGGTGTTTTGTTATGGCACCAGCATTTCACACGTCATTGGCAGCAATGCATTTCCACTATCCCTCATGGTAAGTCAGCTACCTTTCAGAGTCAGAAACCAAGATGCAGGGCAGTAGTCCCCACAAACACCTTGATGCATGCAAAATCTGAGTACAGACTGGCTTTACCAATACATAGTCCAAGTGCACATTACATACCTGTTCAACATTGAAAGTAGTGACAAATCAGGTCAGTCCTGTTGTCATGTGCCTGATCCTCGTATGCTTCCTCCTCAGTATCAGAGTCACCGGTCCCAGTCACTGCTCCAGCATCAATGTCCCCCTCCTCCAACAGTGGGATGTGCCTTCTGAGGGCCAGATTATGGAGCATGCAGCATGTAACAAAGATCTTGCAGACTTTTCCTGGTCAGTATTGTAGGGCACCACCGGACACATGGAGGCAACAAAATCTAGCTTTCAAGAGGACGAAAGTCCTCTCAATCACCCGTCTCATCCAGCCATGTGCCTCATTGTACCTGTTTTCCACTCCATTAGTTGGATGTCTAACAAGTGTCAGGAGCCAGGGCAGATTGGGGTAATCTGAGTCACCTCTGTGGAAAAGTAGAAGTGACGATAGGTAGCAATGTTATGAAGTGTGCAGACTGTGTAGGGAGGGGTATCAAACATCTGACATGGAGAGCAGTACACATACCTATTAGCCAGTCCCTTTCTCCCTGTGTAGCTGTAACATCAATGAAGGGACACTGCTGTTCCTCAGGACGTAGGAATCATGTACTGATCCAGGAAATTTCATGTTTACATGTGTTTGTACTTGTCTGCAAGACACACCACTAGCCGGCAGGAGGTCTGGCCGATAGGTCAGGATGATGTGGCGCTCTTCCATGGTTTCCAGATCTTCTAGAGGTCAGTAAACTAGTGCATTCCTCATCACTCCATTTCGGCAGTATCTAGGCTGGGAGACAAACAACAATCTGGGCATCTCTCTTAAATGTTGTGAACAAAGTCTGACTTACGACAGTCAGGAAGTATTGGTCATGTAAGTTGGCTATCATGTTGTGGAAAGACACATTGCTCCACATTCCATCCCTAGCGAGACAATGTCACATAATCACTGTGACAAGGCACGTGTACAGGATATGTAAATGTAAACTTTCCATGTGTTTCACCAGATGGATTGTTAATACATACATATGTAGTGACAAGTGTGTTGATGTCACCTAATACCCACTATATATGTGAATATCCACAAAATGTAACCTACATGAATCATGTGATGATATGCAGGTAATGACACAGTGTGGACCCAGGACAGTCATGTAACATACTAAAATGACATCCACCTGTCCTGCACGCATTGTACAGATGGAAGTGACCTCATTCTGCCGGTGGCAGTCGTCATGGCAGAAGGTGGTCGGAACTGCCATACAACTCCTCATTGGTTAACATTGACGTCTATGGGAAACTGGGACCAATGACGATCAAAGCCGGTGCTGAAAGTCATGACCGCTGCAGTCGTGACTGCCATTTTGTATGGGCAAGCTCACATGACTCCTGGCATTCAGGCAAGGAAGACCCCCACTTTGTGTGGGTCTGTGTCCTGAATCTTGGAGCAATAATGGCATGCACTGCAGGAGATAGGGCCCCAACCTTCACAGTGGAGGAGCTGGATAAACTGGTGGAAGGAGTCCTACCCCTGTATGGGCGGTTGCATGGGGCTCCAGGGCAACAAGTCAGTACGTCTTTTGTCCCACATTTTGAGTGGTGTTTGACGGTGAATGTATGTACACATTGACATGTGATTTGGGGATTTGCATGCATATTATGTGTGCGGTATGTGGTAAATTTGCAGTTACATGGTCCGTGTATGTTGTGTGTCGCCCAAGGTTGCAGCTGTATTGGTTTCATTTACATCATGTCCCCCATTTTTTTAATGTTTCCCATGCAGGTCAGCGCCCACCAGAAAAAAGGGATGTGGAGAGCCATCGCCAATGAAGTGCGGACCATGGGGGCCCATAGCTGGTGGAGCACCCACAGCAGGAAGTAGTGGGAGGACCTGAGACGCTAGGCCCGGAAGACCGTAGAGGCCCAGCTGGGGACAGCCTCCCAATGTGGAAGGGGTGCCGGACCCCCACTAATGGCCCGCATACTGGCGGTTGCCTACCCAGAGTTGGATGGGCACTTGAGGTCAGCACAGCAGCCACAAGGGGGTAAGTGTAGACTGTTAGGTGACTTCTGCATGGTTGTATGCTGTGACCCTCACTGGACTTGGGATTTACGTGGTCAGATGAAATTTGGGGAATATACAGTCCTAGTTGTCACACTAATCATATTGGAGTGTGACACGTTAGCTATGTAGAGCCATGCAGGAACAGAAGTGGTGATACCGTAACACACATTCTACTGTACATATGGGTTACTCAAATGTTCAGGCTTTTTACTGGCTTCATACTCCAACTCTGTGTATACTGTAGTAGTCCAAAGTGATATTATTGGCACTGTAATTGGGTATTGGCAGGCATGTTTAGTTAACATTGTAATTGATTTAATTGCAATATCAATGGACATCTGTACTAAATGTAATCCACACATACTTGTCATTTAGTTTGTGTGCACAGTTCCTCTGAGGTCATATTTGTTTCATCCTATCATGACTGACATGTTTGGGTATGCTAATGGGTTAAATTGTTGGATTTGTCATTAGCCAGTTAACAGGCATGTAGGACTTTTCAATCAGGTGTCTATGCTGCAGGGATGAGGTAATCGGTGATGAGTTTGGGCATGGGTTGCAAAACTCTATTGTTCATGACTGCAAAATGGTCTCTTGTTTTCACGACAGGGGCAAATGTATGTATTGTTTGTATGTGAAGTGGATGTGTGGGTTATCACCATTACATCCATTTCTTTTTCTTCCACCCTCCTTCTCTCTCCACCTCTGTCTGTGTGTGCATTAGCATCATCGAGGGGAGGGGACCACTCGGATGGAGGGTGAGGGGAGCACCACGGGAAGACTTGAGCTAACACCACATCTGATTCAGATTCCTCCTCCAATGGCCGCTCCCTGACAGTGGTGGACCCATCTGGGACCACCCCAGCACCATCCTTGTCTGCCACCCCCCTTAACAGCACAGCCCTCGCTGTAGCTCCTCACCCAGTTGCCCGTGCCCTCTCACCCAGGAGGGTGGGTGTCTCGTTCGCCGCAGGCACCTCTGCCCCTGCCCCAGTCAGCCCTGATGCCCTCAATGAGTAGGCTATTTACCTCCTGAGGTCCATCAATGTGGGGCAGACAACCATTGTGAATGCCATCCAGAGACTGGCATCCCAGATGCAGCAGTCCAATGCCTACTAGGAAGGCATTCATGATGCCTTGTCTGGCCTATAGAGATCGTTTTAGGCTCTGGCTTCCATGTTGACAGTAGCCAGTGTCCTATCCTCTTCCTTCCCTCCTCCAGCTACCTGTTCCCAATCCACATCCCCTCTCCCTACACCTATCCAGGGCACACCTACAGACCAGCATACACCCACTACAACAGTCAAGGTGTGCAAAGACAAACATAAGCACCACAAATGAATCCATGGGCATGCACACACACAACACATATCTCCATACACAACAACAGACACTTCCCACACTGCCTACCTTACAGTCACATCACCACTCACACCTGCCAGCACTGCATCATCACACACTTGTCCTGCTAGCATTCCTGCCATACCCTCAATCACCACAACAGCAGACTCACAGACATCCACCCCACACACCACATCCGTACTCACCACAACCACCTTCTCTGGCACCTGCAGCACATCAAACTCACTTGCACACACCACCCCAACATTCACTCACAGGTCTTCCATTCCCTCTCCCTGCATCTCTACCCCCCTCCTCCCAAGATATGTAGATGCACTCACTCACCCACCCAACATACAGCACACCAGCATGTCAGACGAGCACTCCCTCTACCTCTACTCTATCCCTCCTTCATGTGACGGACCCGTGTACCTAAAGAAGTCTTCCTTGTTACCCTTGACCTTTTCCCTACTCCTCTCACTACTCTGGTGCCTCCTCTGGTATTTCCCCTGCTCCTACACCCAGCAAAAAAATCACCCTCCCAGAGCCAAAGTCCCCCCTCCCAAGCCCAAGCAGAGACATTCCCCTTCCAAATCCAAGCCACCCCGACCACCTCCAACTTCAAACCCCTGAGGTGCCTGCATGTCCAATTGATGCCCTTATGATGTGGAGGCCTATATGCTGTCAGGAGTCAGGTTGGGGCCATTATATATGGACTATGTGTCCTACATTTCTGCAGATTGTACTTGCCATTCAGCACATTTTGTGTATATTTTATTTATTTTTGATGGTTCCAAATATAGCTGTCCACATTGCTGTGGTTGGCAAGAAGAGATGCTTGTCCTGGTTTACTTCTACATGGTGGTGTGACATTTGTGTGCAATAGTGTTTGTGGTCTGTGAATGAGTTGTATCTGTGTTGTTGCATGCTCTGGGTAGATGGGTTGTATCATGCGCATGTTGTTATGTGTCTGACTGCTTGCTTGTGGGATTGTATGTGTTGTGTGTGTTCATGTGTATGGCGCTGAATCTGTGGATTTCCTTGTATGTTGGTTGTACGTGATGTGTCACTTGTGTCATTGTTTGGATGTGTGTTCACTACTATTGATTGTGAGTCATTGCTACATACAATTTATGATGTGTGTGGATGTGTGGTGTTTCACAACGTGCCTGTCTATGACTGTGTTGAGGTGTTTCTGGTCTAGTTGTTGTTATGTGATTAGGGGGTGTTGTGTATGGATGTGTATGACTGTGTTGGTGGTGTTTGTGTGCGTTGTGTTGTGTGTCTGGAATGTATATGCTTGCATTTGTATGTGTATTGGGTACTTGTCTTTTACACATTTTGTATCTGCTTGTGTGTGTGTGTATATGCATGTGTGTGTGTGGCCTTCGAAGTTCGTGCCGGGAATGTTTGTTATGTGTGGATGTGTATCACTGTCATTTCCTCCACTCTGTGCCAGGCATACCTACGGTTGTTGTCTTCGTCATTGTTGCTGGCCCTGAAGGTGTATGGCGAGATACAACTCTGGGAAGACTTGCAGTTCGTTTGTCATGTGGGCTGTGTCTGTGTACCTGGAGGTGAGTGTCTCCTTTTGTACTTTCTGTTTCCACCAAGATTTTCATCGTGGTCAGCCTGCCACGGATATCCTGGTGGTCTGGTGACTCATAATATAGTTGGTGGGACATTGGTTCCCCCATGCCTGAAGTTGGCTACCGCCGCCAGATGCTGCTCATCGGCAGTGGCGGTACTGGTGGTAAGTTGTCTGTGTTGCGTTGGGTTCACAACTTTACTCGTTATGTGACCGTCTGCACCGCCACCCCGTCGGCAGTCTCACTGCCACCGCCGGCGTGGCGGTCTGGTTACAGTCAAACTCGGAATGACCACCTGAGTCTCCTGCCTCAGCCCCTCTCCACATTTCTGGGTTTTTGTTGCACCGTGCACCAGAAGCAGGGACACACGGCTGCACCCGTAACAGAAAGTTTATCTATAAAAATATTTTGACTTGATTAACCCACAAACCTTCAGTGCGTGTCCATTCTCTATGCTTCTAATTGGCCTTTAAGGGAGAACAAATGAGGTATTGTCAAGCATGGCAACCACCAAATGGAGCTGAGTTGCTAAGGCTGCCCCAAGACCTTGCAGCATAAAGAAAGCATAAACATAAGAAGAGAGATATAAAAGAAAAAAAAGACTGTTGCAGACGTTTCACGGGTAATTTGCCAACACTTCAGACAAAATTAATAAAAGAAACAATCAAGTGCATAGATCCTGTGAGTGCCTAGCACTAAAGGTTACCTTGCATAAATGCAGGTACCCAGCCATAGAAGGACCTGTGCGCAAGGCAGATAGCATTTAAATTATTCTACTTACTATTTAGTTATTAGTTCAGCTGCTGGCAGGTCTCAGTGACCGAGTACATTGTTTTAAACTGAGGACCAGTCTAACAATCATACATCTGAATAGTGGTAGTTGTGCGAAACAAATGCCATGCATTCATTTTTCACACCATTTCTCTTTCCACCACCGGTGCCTGTGAACGTTGAGGGCAAAAAGGAAGTATCTTTCTGATTTAGCTCATCTGGTGAAAGTAAGATGAGACACCCAAGTTCACCTGACCCAACTCTTTTTTAAAAAGGATACCAAGTCTCCTCACTTTGGGGATGGGAGAAGACTCATTCAGATTGCCTATGAAATCAGGTTAATGTTCTCTGTGGTTATAGGCCATGTTACGAAACTGATATTTCGTTCAAACCGCATCATAAGTGTGTAGTTATATTTGTGAATCTCAGAAAGATACACTGACACCTTGACCTCAAAATGTCTGATATTGTCCTCATCCACTTTTGTACCTTCATAACCCCTTCGCTGCCAGGCCTTTTCCCCTCAGGTGGCAGGACTTTTTTTGGCTATTTGGGGCAGTTTGCGCTTAGGCCCTCATAAAGTTTTGTCCACATAAGCTACCCACGCTAAATATGCATCCTTTTTTTCCAACATCATAAAGATTCTATAGGTACCCAGAGTCTGTGGGTTCCCCTGAAGGAGACCAAGAAATTAGCCAAAATATAGCAAAAATTTAGTTTTTTCTTTTAAAAATGGGGAAAAAAGGGCTGCAGAAGAAGGCTTGTGGTTTTTTCCCTGTAAATGGCTTCAACAAAGGGTTTGCGGTGCTAAAATCACTACGTTCCCAGGTTTCAGGAGCAGGCAGACTTGAATCAGAAAACCTATTTTTCAACACAATTTTGGCATTTTACTGGGACATACCCCACTTTTACTATTTTTTGTGCTTTCAACCTCCTTCCAGTTAGTGACAGAAATGAGTGTGAAACCAATGCTGAATCCCAGAAAGCTAAACATTTCTGTAAAGTAGACACAATTCCGAATTCAGCAAGGGGGGGTTTGTGTAGATACTACAAGGGTTTCCTACAGAAAATAACAGCTGAAAAAAAAAAATATTGAAATTGAGGTGCAAAAAACTGCCATTTTTCTCCATGTTTTACTCAGTAACTTTTTCCTCTGATGTTAAATTTTTTAAAGCAATATACTGTTACGTCTGCTGGACTATTCCGGTTGCGGGGATATATAGGGATTGTAGGTTCATCAAGAACCCTAGGTACCCAGAACCAATAAATGAGCTGCACCTTGCAATGGGTTTTCATTCTATACCTGGTAGACAGCAATTAATTTGCTGAAATATAAAGAGTGAAAAATAGGTATCAAGAAAACCTTTGTATTTCCAAAATGGGCACAAGATAAGATGTTGAGCAGTAGTGGTTATTTGCACATCTCTGAATTCCGGGGTGCCTATACTAGCATGTGAATTACAGGGCATTTCTCAAATAGACGTCCTTTTTACACACTGTCTTCCATTTGGTGGAACAAATGTAGAGAAAGACAAGGGGCAATAACACTTGTTTTGGTATTTTGTGTTACCCCAAGTCCCCAGATACAAATGGTACCTCACTTGTGTTGGTAGGACTAATGCTTGCGACAGGAAATGCAACATGGACACATCACATTTTTACATTGAAATCTGAAGTGTTTTTTGCAAAGTCCCTAGCTGTAGATTTTGGCCTCTAGCTCGGCCAGCACCTAGAGAAACCTCCCAAACCTGTGCATTTTTTAAAACTATACACCTTAGGGAATCCAAGATGGGGTGACTTGTGGGGCTCTCACCAGGTTATGTTACCCAGAATCCTTTGCAAACCTCAAAATTTGGCCAAAAAACACCTTTTCCTCACATTTTGGTGACATAAAGTTCTGGAATCTGAGAGGAGCCACAAATTTCCTTCCACCCAGCGTTCCCCCAAGTCTCCCAATAAAAATTGTACCTCACTTGTGTGGGTAGGCATAGTGTCTGCGACATGAAATGCCCCAAAACACAACGCGGACACATCACATTTTCCCAAAGAAAACAGAGCTGTTTTTTGGAAAGTGCCTAGCTGTGGATTTTGGCCTCTAGCTCAGCTGGCACCTGAGGAAACCGCCAAACATGTGCATTTTTAAAAACTAGACACCTAGGGGAATCTGAGATGGAGTGACTTGTGGGGCTCTCACCAGGTTCTGTTACCCAGAATCCTTTGCAAACCTCAAAATTTGGCCCAAAAACACTGTTTCCTCACATTTCGGTGACAGAACACTCTGGAATCTGAGAAGAGCCACAAATTTCCTTCCACCCAGAGTTCCCACAAGTCTCCCAATAAAAATGGTACCTCACGTGTGTGGGTTGGTCTAGTGCTCGCAACAGGAAATGCCCCAAAACACAACATGGACACATATCACATTTTCCCAAAGAAAACAGAGCTGTTTTTTTGCAAAGTGCCAAGCTGTGGATTTTGGCATCGAGCTCAGCTGGCACCGAGGGAAACCTACCAAACCTGTTCATTTTTTAAAACTAGACACCTAGGGGAATCTATGATGGGGTGACTTGTGTGGCTCTCAACTTGTTCTGCTACCCAGAATCCTTTGCAAACATCAAAATTTGGCCCAAAAAATATTTTTCCGCATATTTCGGTGACAGAAAGTTCTAGAATGTGAGAGGAGCCACAAATGTCCTTCCACCCAGTGTTTCTCCAAGTCTCCCGATAAAAATGGCATGGTACCTCACTTGTGTGGTTGGGGTTAGTGAAATGCCCCAAAACACTATGTGGACAAATCAAAATGATCAAATACAAAACTACCTGTTTTTGCGGGGGCACCTGCGTTTTTGGTCCTGGGCTCAGCAGCCATACAGAGAAACCTACCAAACCCAGACATTTCTGAAAACTAGACACCCAAGGACGTCCAGGGAGGTGTGACTTGAGTGGATCCCACAGTGTTCTCTTACTCGCAATCCTCAGCAAACTTCAAATGTAGCTGAAAAATCACATTTTCAAACATTTCTGTGTGGGATCACCTCACTGGGACGAATTTCCTACCACCCAACGTTCCCCTCAGCCTCCCGGAAAAAATGATACCTCACTTGTGTAGGTGGGCCAAGTGCCGGTGACAGAGAAGAGCCAAAAACATTTCGAACCAAAGCGGGTCCAAAAGGGCAGTTTGAAAAAAAACATTTTTAGGCTGACAAGTGGGGCAGAATTTTTATCGGTATAGATGAGACAATGCTGGGTAGTAAGATTTTTGTGGATTCCTGCAGATTCCGGAAGGTTCCATCACAAAAATGTAGAAAAAATTTGTGATTTCTAGCAAAGTTGGAGGTTTGCAGGGCATTGCGGGTAAGAAAATGGTGCGGGGTGCATGTGAAGCACACCACCCTGGATTCACCCAGATTTTTAGTTTTCAGATGTTTCTAGGTCTTGTGGATATTTCTACATGGCAACGTCCCAAAGCCCAAAAAGTGCAGCCCTCACCATTCCAAGTGGGACCATTTTGAGAGTCAGCCAAGCTCTCATGGCCCAAATGTAAAACCAAAGCCCAAAATATTCAAATGCCCTCTTGCTTGCAGTGGTATAAGATGTTTTAGTGTGTGGGGGGAGAGTTGAAAGACTGTTACCCCCTTCATTTGGGGTGGGGACATAACCATGTCCATACTGGTTGGTAGCCACCATCACACTATTTTTTTTTTAAACTCCCTAGCATCTAGTAGACTTTCTGCTCCCCGGGGTGTGGATCGGGGATAATTGCTCCATTTGCCCACTGGTGGGCAGACCAACTTGGGCCCCTTTATTTGGGGTGGAGGTATGGCCATACCCCCACTCTCTTATTTTGAACAAAAATCTTCCCTGGTTTCTGGCGGGCTTCCTGCCCCCCTTGAGGGCAGATGTACATTCCAAAAATAGGCCAATCTACCCCGAAGGGAGGCAGATATGGCCAACAGTAATGTGCCCCCATGGGGAGCGACCCTTGCCCAAGTGGTTGCCCCCCCAAACAAGCCTAATAAAAATAGGCCGATCTGACCCCAAGGGGGGCAGAAGTGGCCTAAAATAAATTAGCCCACCAGGCGAATGACCCTTGCCTAAGGGTCGCTACCCTTGCATGAAATTGATGCAAAAAAAATAAAAATCTCTGGTGTCTAGTGGTTTCGGACCCCCTTTGGGGCAGATTTGGCTAATAAAAATATGCCAATCTGCCCCCAAGGGGGGCAGAAATGGCCTGAATACAATTTGTCCCCCAAGGGAGCGACCCTTGCCTAAGGGGTCATTCCCCACATATAAAAAAAATTAATTAAAAAAATAAAAATGATCCCTGGTGACTAGCGGTTTCTGCCCCCCGGGGGCATTTCGGCCTGATTATAATTAAAAAAATAATATGCCCCCTGGGGAGCGGCCCTTGCTCAAAGGGCCGCTCCCCTTATTCAATTACAGAAAAAAAGAAAATAAACTCCCTGGTGTCTAGTGGGCATTTCTGCTGCCCTTTCGCATATTTCCTTTCCTTTGATGCCTTTCTCGGCCCCTCCACATGATCGGAGGAGAAATGCAAGAGCATTTCTCCTCCTACCGGCACTGGAAGCTGAGCTTCAAGAACGGAGGGGCAGGCCTCTGATGAGGTCAGAGCGCGATCACACGCTGATGTCATCAGACACCACAGGCGGGTCAGAGGGGGTGGGGTGGAAGGAGAAGTGATCCCCCTTCCATCCCTGCCCAGCAGAGGGGGGTGCGAGGCCCCCGGGGGGAGCACTAGCGCTTTCCCCGAGGGTCCCTACTTGGACATAACGGTTACGTCCCGGGCTCCCGAGTGGTGCTGTCCTAGACGTAACCGTTGCGTCCAAGGCATCCAAGGGGTTAACCATTAATGAAGCCCATGCTACCAAACAACAAAAATTGACATGTTCCCAAACTTGCCAGTATTGATTTTTAATACACTTCCTCACCCTCCATTCTGGGCAATATCATTTACCACCATTTGAACTGCGCGGACATGGTCGGATAAATAGAACAGGATGTCATCTGCAAAGATTTATAACAGGAAATCAGTCATCACACATTCCATCCAACAGATTGTTGTTATTCTATATTGCCAAAGCTCTATAATAGGGTGAATGCAATTCATATCTCTTGATTTCCTCACAGCCAAGTTGACAAAGGCAGTGCAGCCCATAACAACACTGGGTGATCCTTTGATAATGTTACCTACCTGCTCCACATCAACATTGTTGGTCAGAGGTTAGCTTTTTGAGATATGGGATGCAGGATATGGACAATAGGATTAGGTATTTGGACAAGATATTGGACTAAAACTATTAAGATGCAGAAATATCAGAAAATAAATATCTTGATACTCAAATATTGTGATGCACAAATATTGTTGACACAATTTTTTTTTTTTTAGGAAGGTAATATTTTATTTAATCATATGAATGTTTTTAACATGGTGTTCAATAAATCAGTGGTAAAAATATAGGCCCTCATTTTGAACACAGCGGGATTTCCCGCCGTGTTCAGGCTGTCAGTCTTTTCATCGACCGCCAGCCCCCTGGAAAGCCCCCCGGCCGTATTATGTTTTTGCCGCCAGGCCGGCGGGCGGAGACTGTCTCCGCCCTCCGGCTTGGCGGGGAACATGGCTGTAACATTGAGGGCGGCTCCATTAGGAGCCGCCCCAATGTTGGTGTGCGGAGGGTGCAGCAGCACCCGTCGCACATGTCACTGCCCGTAAATTGGGCAGTGACATGCGCGACGGGGGCCTGCACGGGGGCCCCTGCACTGCCCATGCAAAGTGCATGGGCAGTGCAGGGGCCCCCAGGGGGGCCCCGGGGCACCCCCTCCACCAGCCTTTTCCTGGCGGGATATCCCACCAGGAAAAGGCTGGCGGCATATGGAACATTATCCGCAGGGCAGCACAGCTACCCTGGCGGATGGTGTTTCATCACGCCGCTAGGCTGCCTGGCGGCAGGAGCAAGGCGGTGGGTGACGGCTGCCGCTGGTGGTCGTCAACCAGTTCATTATGTTGCGGTTCGGCCTGCCATGCCGGCTGGCAGCTTCAGCCGCCACTGCCGGCATGGCAAGCCGAACCGCCAGGTTCATAATGACCGCCATAGTTTTGTTCATAATTTGAATGTGTTTTAGTTGATATATTTCATTTATTTATTACTATTGTTTATATAAAGCTTATTTATTTTTTAACATATAGCTTATTATTTTAATTTATGTAGAATTTTTTATTTCATTTCTTATAGTAATTTATTGTGCTGTAGCTGTTTATTGGGTTTGTAGGAGAAGAGAGTGGGAAATAAATTAAGTAATGTTGGACTTGGCCCTTTTTGCAGGGTCAACCACAAACTTTTTGCCATCTTCCTCCTATCTTTCTGAACCGTTTTGATGGCTTCAAGACTTTGGGCACTTTACCACTGCTGACCAGGGATAAAATGCAAGTGCTCTCTGCCTAGTATGGTATTGGTAATTGGTTTACCCATGATTGGCCTAGTTGGTTTACCAGTAAGTCTCTAGTATATAGCACTAGGTGAGCCCAGGGCCCGTACATCAAATGCTACCAGTGGACCTGCACCACTGATTGTGCCACTCACATGAGTAGCCCAGTAAACATGTCTCAGACCTGCCCCTGCAGTGTCTGTGTGAGCAGTTTTTACTGCCAGTTCGACTTGGTAAGTGCGCCCACGTGCCAGGCCCAAACCTTTCCTTTTATTACATGTAAGTTAGGCCCAAGGCAGCCCCATGGGCAGAGTACAATGTATTTAAAAAGATAGGACAAATAGTGCTGAGTTTTACATGTCCTGATAGTGAAATACTGCTAAATTTGCTTTTCACTATTGCAAGGCCTACCTCTCCCAGAGGTTAACATGGGGATTGCCTTGAAATATATTTTAAGCGGAATTTCCCATTGGTAGCATATAGAGATATGGAGTTTGGGGTCTCTGAGCTCACAGTTTAAAAATACATCTTTTGGTAAAGTAAATAAAATGAAAAGTGTGGAAATGCTGCTTTTTAAAGTGGTCATTTTCTTGCTTAACCATTCTGTGCCTCTGCCTGCGGAATACATGTCTGGGTCAGGATGACAGTTGGACTGTTTGTGAATTCATGCTAGGCAGTCACACAAAGGGAACTGAGTTATGCCCTGCATATCCTGATGAGCCTTCCTGGGCTAGAGTGGAGGAAGGAGAGGACACTTGCACCTGAATAGGGCTGTGTCTGTCCTTACACAGAGCATTCTCCAAACCCCTGGAGTGCATCTGGGGCCAGGGCAGGAAAGGCAGGGTCTTGTGCACTGCAAAGGCTTTCCTTTGACATTGGCCTACTTCAAAGGCAGAAATTAGTATAAGTATTGGCCTCTGATACCACTACTTCAGAACACTTCTGGACTGAGGACATTTTGCCATTGTGTGGTGATGCTATAAGAGGACCTGCCACTCTGCCTGTTGCTTTGTTGTGCTGGCTTGATGATTCTGTCCTGGGAGTGAAAGTACTGGACTTTGCTTTCCACATCCTGCTTTCAAAGGTTCTCCAAGGGCTTGAACTGAGCTTGCCTCCTGCTAAGAAGTCTCAGCGACATCAAAGACTTCACCTGCCAGTGCCTGACCTCTTCTGCTGACAGTTCTGACTTGCCAATTGGTGTCAAATCCAGACCCTGGGCCCTTGGAAGTGGAATCTGGTGTCCTGAGGAAGAAAATCCATGCATCTGATTGCCATTGCTGAAAATGTATGCATCGCCTAGCTGGCAGCTGTAGAATCAATGCAGCGCCTGCCTTGTGGCTGAGACATCGACACAGCGCCAGCCTTACAGTGGAAGGATTGATGCAGTGCCTGTAAGATCAATACAGTGTCTGTTCTATTGCAGCTCTATCATTCCAGTGCATCTGGATTTTCCTACGCATCATCCCTGGCCGTCATTTTCACATTAATCTTGCACTGCAGCAAGTGATGCTTCCCATCTCCTGGGGGAGAGAACCAACACATCACCTCCCCTGCCAGTAAGGAATCGATGCATCAACTCCTCTGCCAGTAAGGAACCAGGCATTCCGTGTCCTGTGAGGAGAGAATCAATGCATCACCTCCCTGTCAGTAAGCAACGGACGCATCACCTTGCCTGCGCAAAGAGGAACCAACGCATTCGTTTGTTTTCCAGTGCTTCACCTCCTCTGCAGCCCACAATGTCTTTGTTTTTGGCACGTTCCAGGTACTGTGTGTTAAAAAGTGACAACCATTGATTCCTCTGGATTAAGACTCTTTGCTCTTTTTAAAAGTGATATCTTTGCTTGTGTATGTTGAATATTTGTTGTTTTGGTCTTGTTTTATTCAGATAAATATTGGCTATTTTTCTAAATTGGTGGGGAGTACATTTGTGGTGTTTTCTCTGTTTTACTGTGTGTGTACAAATACTTTACACCTTGCCTCTGAGATAAGCCTGTCTGCTTGTGCCAAACTACCAAGGGGGTGAGCAGGGGTTATCTTAGGTGTGTGGTGCCCTTACCATGCCAAGAGTGAGGGTTCCTAATTGGACAGGGGTCAAACCACTGCCAACTAGAAACCCCATTTCTAACATGTAAAAATGAACTATGGATTCATTAGTGAATGTTAAAATAATTATTTAATTGATTTCAAATATGTAATTTATGGAATACGTATTTGTACTTATTTTTAAAATTATATTTTATGTAGTGGCTTCTAGGCTTGTAGGGGGCAAGTCAATTAATTAATAATTGAATGACAAAATATTAATTGCCAATTAATTATTCTAATACATATTAATAATCTAAAATGACTTTGTTTTTATTTTTTATATTTAGCATTAATTGTTTTTACTTTAAAATGTATTTTAATGTGTATAGTATTTTTTGTAAATGCGTCTTTTAGATTTGTCAATTTTCATATTTTATTTATTTTGCACATTAATTCATATATTTTATCCTATTAATAGTTTTATTTTATATGCTTTTATTGTGTATGTATGTTTTTATATATATAAACCATAACTCGCACCCCCTCCATGCACCATTTTTTCTTTTATTTAATTCAATTGTTAATGATTCATTAATATTTTTAAAAATGCTATGGAAGTTATCTTGAGTGCTGTAACATCAGAGGTAATTAGCAGTGTATGGCGAGGGTGCGAGTTGTAGTTACCTTAGGGTGCAAGTTATAGTTACTTGAAATAAGTCTAACTATAACTGCTGAATTTCTCTGGTTTTGTACAAGTAAATTTAGAACCTAACTATAATGTCCCAGTAACCTTTGGTTTTTACAGTGAATTTCTGCAGTTTTTTTAATGTAAAGCAATTTTCTTTACTATACAGTAATCCAACCACCACCGCGCATGGCCTGTGGCCATGCACAATGGCATTTGGCCACAGAGTCTGCAGCCAACCCCTATAACCAGCAGACCCTGTGCTGCACATGGCCTTAGGCTGTGCACAGCAGATGTTGGCCACAGGGCCTTGCATGTGGCCAATCCCTGCGGCCAACCTCTATATCAACCCAACCTTACACAGCCCCTCCCTTCCCAGGCTGATCTCTGCCCGGGGGACCTCTCCCCGTGGCCTGGTCTAAAGATATATATTTTAAGGGAAGGAGGGCCACATGACCCCCCCCCCCTTCCTAGGCAGGTCTTGACCCGGGAGACCCACATCCCCCAGGGTGCAGCCTATTTATTTTTTTTGGGGTGGGAAAGGGAGGTTGCAAGACCAATCTAGGCTCCGGGGACCCCACCCCTGGACTAAATATTTAAAAAAATTGGGAAAGGGGACCGCATGGCCCCCTTCCCAGCCGGTTCTCAGCCCCGGGGACACTATCCGCTGGGGTCTGACCATGTGACCTAGCTGTCCCCCACGGTCCCAGCCGGCTCCACACCTCATGTTGGAGTCAGCATTGCTGTTACAGAGAAGGAGTTGCTAAAGCAAACTCCTCTATTTGAGAGCAAGTGTTTTCTCTGTCTCCCTGCCTACATCCCTGTGGACAGGGAGAAAGAGGAAACAATTGCTCTCACAGAGAAGGAGAACTGTTTGACAGCTTTCCCTCACTGTGAGAAGAGTGTTTGATGTGACTTGGCTGCAGCTGTAAATCTGCAACCAAGCCACAGCAAACAGCTACCTCTGGGGGGTGGGCACCCCAGGACATAGGAGGAGCCGACCCTGGGGGATGGCAGTTCCGAGGGCCATCATTGGCTCCTTAAGGGTCACCCCTCTCCAATGAATAGCCCCGGGGAGGTGGTGGTCCCAAGGGCTGCGTGGGTCTGAAACTGACCCCCTTTTCTTTGCATGGCATTTTATTTCTTGCCCCGGGGAGGTGTTGATCCCCGGGGCTGTGGGGAGGCCAGGAGTCCCCCGCCCTTCATTTTATTAACTGTCTCAGAGAGGTGAATGCTCCCAGGAGATGGTAGTCCCCAGGGCAACGGAGGGGGGGCGTTTGCCCACATACAATTACTAGTTTGCCCCGGGGAGGTGATGGTACACAGTGCTGCGGGCGGGCCGTAGGGACCCCTGCTTACCATTACAAGAATGCCCTGGAGAGGCGGTCCCAGAGGCTGTCGGGGGGGCTGCACGAATGTCCCAGGGAGGTGGCAGTCACCAGGACTGTGGGCGGCTGCACGGCCCCCATAATATTACAGAAATGACACTGGGAGATGGTGGTCCCTGGGGCTGTACAAAGCCCTGGAGAGAGGCCCTGTGTGGCCCCTCCCTATTTATCATAAGTCCCGGGACCTGGCCCTCTCTGAGATTTAAAAAAAACAAGCGCTGGAGCCCAACACCAGATCTAAGGGATTAGGGTGTCTCTACCCTTTCCCCCTTTATTTTTTAAATATTTTTTTTAGGGACTCAGCTGAAGCTGAGTCCCAAGATGGCTGCCAGCACTTCCTGGTTAAAGTGTTGGCAGCCAATCAGAGCTGTGCATTTCCCTGCAGAGCTTGTCATTATTTGCAAAGGCTTCATGACCAGAGATATGCACATTTGGATATCCTTACATTTCTCAAAATGTACTGAAAGGATTTACACAGAGTAAGTGAAAGTACAATCGGAATACCGAAGGCTAGCTTTCTGCCAAATTTAGTGTAATTCTGTCCAGTGGTTTGGGCTCTAGCCTCGTTCAAAGGTCCTACGAGAACTAACATAGGAAATGCCACTTTTTTGAGCCCCCCCTTTTTCTCTGCCCCTGCTTAACAGATCACCCTGACACTTTCCCTGTGCAATAGGAATCACCAGGGCATTTGTTTTTGGAAAATTTTGGAAAGATTTGTCAAACAGTACCAAAGATATAGGCAAGTCAAAAAAAAAATGTTTCTATGGAAACATGGTCCTAACTTTAGCCAGGTAACTTATATATATATATATATATATATATATATATGTGTATTTTATATATATATATATATGTGTGTATACTTTATTCAGCGTTAAGCGAAACAGAATGCTTTTCAACAACCTGTGGCTTTGTCAACCTGTGAGGCGCCATTTTGCCTCCACTTTTAACCTATTATGTGATCGCACACCCACCAAATGTCTGTGATACTCTATCCATATTTTTTTTAAATATTTACAATATTTCTTTTCTAAACATAGCTGATTAGTAATTTCATCAGAGCTATGTGAACCCACAATACTTCAGTTCTTACATTTATTCGCATTTCAAAACATCATTTCAACAAAGCAAAACATGTGTTAAAGGACCCCAGGGTTAATCTCAATAACAAAGATGGGTTACAAAAATGGTTTGAATCGTGAAAACTGGAGTGCGGCAGCGACTTTGGTCGACCTAGGGATAGCGCACTATCCCTTGTTGCCAGCAACGCTTTAACTATTTGTGACTGTTTGTCTATAATATATATAGTCAAATATAATTAAAAATATATTTATTTTAGATTATATGAAATCCAACAATATTTTAAATTTATTACTATGACAATAAATAGAGAGAGGTGTATTTTCATGATAATAAATTTTACATTTTTAAAAATCATAATGTAAATAATAACTGTATATAACACTATCTTTTTGTAGTAATTAGTAAATAATAGTGGACTTTAATTTACATTGTATTAAAATCTCATTGTATTAAAATTGCGTAGTAAAAATATTTCGCATTTACTACTTTGAATTCTATTAATATTGAAATATTTGATATTTTTGTCTATTTTTTTACACTATTAGTGTCAACAATGTGTTTTTCCAATATGTTTGTACTTACCATTATAAGTGTGGGATCCAAATATTATGGTAAACTATATTTTTTCAGATTGTTTTGACAACGATATTCCTTACAACGCTATTTTGACAGTGAACCCAAGATTGGCTATGGAGCGGTGTGGTTTTTGATCATGGCCAAGATCATTTGGAGCTGATTATGTTTAAATCTTCTTGGGAAGACCAACCACAACAAGTAATTACCAGATTTAATAGATTAAATAAATTGTAAGTAATGTTGTCAACAATGACAATGGGCTAGCGAGTGATGGACGTAAGGACCTTTGCATCAAATATAGAGACACTTTTTAATTTATTATTTCAGTAGTTGTCCACCAAACATTGATATTTTATCCCTTTCTTATGTTTTCACTTGATGGGAAATATTCAAAGCAATGTGATGTTAGTCCTGCCCTTCCAGTGAGATTAGGAAATAGAACAGGTAATGGATGAAATGCTGAACAATGCAAACAGTCATCCTCAGGCCCAAAGATCTGGGTTTAATCCACTGTTTCTTGGCCCACCACAGCATGCCACACCAGTGATATTAGTCATTCATTACCTGATATTAAATTGGAATGCCAGCTTGCCCATAAAGTGACTAAACTTTGGTCCAATTTGTGCTCAATATTCTGATGGCTTCAGACAGAGACTAAAATGAGAGATACTCAGAGGTGTGGACACATTTACTATTAGTTCATGCAATATGGTGCAGCAGGGGAACTTGATGAGCTAAGTTGTATAAAAGGAAGAGATCAGAAATGCACCATATTTACAAAGATATGGAGTACTTCTGCTCTCTACTTGCTATGGTGTACTGTGAGTTGCCTAGCCCCAGTGCCATAAGGCATATTTCTCTTTTTATTTGTGCTGCAGAAAGAGAGAAAGCTTCCTGTGGTGGTTGGGTGCAGGGCCTGACTGGTACCCTTGCCATGCACTGGTTATGCCTTCACATATTACATCAACCATTGACATGATCTGTGAAAACATTGATAACATCACTGATGAAATCTGAAATTACAACATTGATGACAAAACTGTGCATGGCGAGGGCAAGGTTTATAGTTACCTCAGTGAGTTATAACTGATGAATTTCAGGGATATTTTTGTTTAAAATGCTAAGTCTAAACTGAAATGTTCACCTAAATATAACATCACTCTAGCCTCTGTTTCTCAGTCAATTTGTATGTTTTATACTTTTTAATGTAAAATAAGATAATTTTAGCATACTTAACTATGTTGCCACTTTCACCTTTGGTTTATAGTCATAAAGAAAAAACACAAGCTACAGGGATGTCATAGTTAGATGAAAATATCAGTTAAAACATAACATTTTATAAGAACAAAAACACTCAAATTCACCAGTTACTAATAACTCAAGTAACTATGGCCTGTGCCCTAAAGTAACTATGCCTCATGCCCTGGCTGTGCAGTGTTGTCATCAATTATGTCCTTTTAGATGATGTAGTAATGTTATCAATAGTGTTTTAGTACTTGTCATGAGTGGTGTAATATGTGAGGCAATTAGTAGGGCATGGCAAGGGCATTTATTATAGTTACTTTAGGGGCAGCAGTTATAGTTAGTTGAGATAACTATTACCTAGTTTATTTCAAAACATGCACATTTTGGTATTACCTTGGTCATATCTACTGTTGTTTAACCCTCATTACTAAAATGTATTTCTTTTTACCCACTTTACCTGCTCATTCGCATTCGCACAGCTATTGTCCTGGCAGTCATGACGGGCACCAATTAAAATCACACAAAAAACAACCTGATTTCCATTTTTATCCACATTTAAAAACAAAAACAGAGAGGAAAATAATGTTTTACGGTCTCTGTTTATCTGCAGAAATCAGTAAATATGGAATGCAAGGAGCTTTTATAGTATTACGTGTGCATAGTAAATGTATGCATGGTAAAAGGTGGCATTCGGTCTACCCACCCAAGTGAAATTATAAAAATTTAACAAATGTCATGAAGTGTCATGTTCAGCATGATCTCCTTGCCAAACAGTCAGGGAGAGACAGAGCTGGTACCCAGTGATTGAAACTATATAATATGTAGGTGTTAGAACTCTGTTGTGGTATGTTTCCATATGGATCAGGGGTGATAACTTTGGATACATGCAAATGACAGATACTGAAAACAAGCATTTTGCTTTCCGTTGCCTTTCACATTTCCTAAATGGTTGGCACATTGTTTATGACCTCTGAGCACTGTGAACCTAGAGGAAAACCATACAGAAGACCCAAAGGAACAAAGTTGGGAGTGAAGCGCTTCCTGAGGGAGACTAACATTAACTATTAGGTTCTAAAACAAGATCTAACAATAAGACAAACATTTTGTTTAGAGCATTGATTCGGCAAACTAATCCATTAGAGTGAGGGAGGCCTGGTACTAACTAGTAGACATTTTGGGATGCGTAGATGTTAAAAATGATGATTTTTGCATCTTTACATACAGCCCAGGCTTAATACATGTGACCAAAAGACAGGTACCCTAAACCAGCATTTCCAAAAGACAGGTACCCTAAACCAGCATTTCACTTGCAGTTGATTTCCATTACTCAAATGGACTGCACAATTGTAATTGTAAATGTAATTGTATTTATATAGCGCTAACTACCCCTGACGAGGCGCCAAAGCACTTTTCCGCGAGTAGCATGCTGCTTCAGAACCCAAAAGGATTAGTTGTGGATTAGTATTAAAAAATATGAGTACAATATTAGTATTAGTGTAGAACTGTATGAGTTAATTTGAGCAGAGGACATGTGAGTCTGTTAGTTGGTTTGAATAGAGTAGAGTAGGGATAGAGGAGGGAGAAATCCAGAAGTGTTAATTGGGAGATCATAGTAAGAAGATGAGGTTTGGGATGAGTAAAGGAGAGGTGGATGATGGAATAGTCTGTAGAAAGGGATTAGGGAGATCATAGAAGTTAAATGAGGTTTGGGATGAGTCAGAGGAGAGATAAATGAGGGAGAATTCAATAGGGTTGTTTGGGAGATCACAGTCGTAAACTGAGGTTTTGGGTGAGCCAAGAGGGGTGGAGGAGGAAAGAATCTGGAAAGGGTTATTTTGGTGATCATAGTAGTACAATGGATTTTGCATGAATCAGAGAGTGGGGCTAGAAGATAGATTGATAGAAGTATAGGGTGATGGTCAGACAGGGTAAAGCTTTCAAGAGAGTAAAATGTTTTTTTGTTTTGTTTCTTTTTTTCACTTTTACAGTAGGATTGGAGTAGTAAACATATAGATACAAGATTACATTATCAAAGAAATAAATGTGTAAGGAATATATGCCCTCATTACAACCCTGGCAGTCGGTGAAAAAGCGGCGGTAATCCCGCTTACAGGCCGGCGGTAAAAAAAAATAGAATTATGACCACGGCGGAAACCACCCACAGACACAGACACTTTAACACACTGACCGCCACGGCGGAAGCAACAAGCACTGCGGCGGCAACCACCAACAGCCAGACGGAAGACAATGTAACACCCACAGTATTACAACAGGCCTATCTGCCACCTTTTCCGGGGCGGTACCAATGACATCAAAAGCACAGCAGAAACAGTACACAGAAGGCAAAGGACTCATCTCTGGAGACTCAAGGAAGAACCACGACACCATGGAGCCTGAGTTGCACACCTTCCCCATGACTGTATACCTCTTCATGCATTCCGAACAACAACGCCGGTGAAGACGACCACGGGGAGTACTGCCGCCTAGCACACAAGGAAGTGGGGATGAAAAAGAGAGTGACACACACACACAACACCCCCAAAACCATACACACAAACAGAAGCAATAACATCACATATCTACCCCGTGCCCCTCAGGAATAATGCAAGGACAAAAGGAATTGATTAAATTGAGTGTAATAGGATAAAATAGTAGACATTTGTGCTTCAAAATCAAAACAGTATATACATATATACAAATGGAGGGACACTGCCCAGGCCTCAATGTCTGTGGGCCACATGGCCACATCACATAGGCCAAGGCCCCACTTGACTCTTGTAACAACACGGAGAGAACACTGCAGGGGCATCAGGTCGAAAATACACAGGCACCTCAGGCGGACAGGGAACGGGGGCACCTCAGCCAGAAGATGGTACAACACCACTGGTCCTGGAGGGGGCAACATGCCCTATGCACTGTCCTGGAGAATGCAAAGCCACAGTCTCTCAAGTGGATGATTTGCCCACTGCTTGGCCCTGGGAAATACAAAGCCACAGTCTCTCAAGTGGGTGGTTTGCCCACTGCCTGGTCCTGGGTGTGTAAAGCAACAGTCTCTCTAACGGGTGATTTGCCCAATGCTTGGTCCTAGGGGAGTGCAAAGCCACAATCTCTCAAGTGGCTGGTTTGCCCACTGCTTGGTCCTGGGAAATGGAAAGCCACAGTCTCTCAAGTGGGTGATTTGCCCAATGCTTGGTCCTGGGGAGTGGAAAGCCACAGTCTCTCAAGTGGGTGATTTGCCCAATGCTTGGTCATGGGGAGAGCAAAGCCACAGTCTCTCAAGTGGATGGCTTCTCCACTGGTTCTGGAGGAGGCTTTGTGCCAGTGTGCTTCATCCTGGCAAGGAGGGGGTGAGTGGATGACTTTTTCCACTAGTTCTGGAGGGGGCTTTGTGCCCAGTGTGCTTCATCCTGGCAAGGATGGGGTGAGTGGGTGGCTTCTTCCACCCGTTCTGGAGGGAGCCTGGTACCCTGTGATGCAGCACTTGGGAAGTGCAAGGTCACAGTCTCTCACCTGGGTGTCAGTGGCGGTGCTGGTGTCGGGGATGCCAGTGGTGGGGGGAGGCTCCAGCCCTTCCCATGCAGCCTCGGACAGCTGAACAGCCATGGTTGGTGGTGGGGGCTCAGAATCAGTCCCAGCACCAGGACTCCTGTACTTCCTGCCTGCAGGTGCAGGCCCCTTCCCGTCCCTTTCGCAGCTGGTGGTGCCTCCTTGCCCTTCCCCTTGGCAGCTGGTGGTGCCTCCTTGCCCTTCCCTTTGGCAGCTGGTGGTGCCTCCATGCCCTTACCCTTGGCAGCTGGTGGTAACTCCTAGCCCTTCCCTTTTGCAGGTGGTGGTGCCTACTTGCCCTTACCCTTGGCAGCTGGTGGTGCCTCCTTGCCCTTCCCTTTGTCAGCTGGTGCAGGCACACTGTCAGTGATGGCTGATTCCCTGGAGCCTCTACCACCTACAGTAGCTGCTGACAGTACTATGGCCGTGGAATGGGTGGCTGAGGTGCTCGCCTGGGTTCTGACCACCCTGGCCAGACGTGAAGGACCGGGGGGAGGGATAGGGAAGAGGTCAATGGCGGAGAGGAGAAGCTTCTTAGGGACACTGGGGTGGGAAGAGGGTGAAGGTTTGGGAGTGGAGGAAGAGGGAGTGGTTGTAGGAGGTGTCTGTCTGCTGTGTTTGGGTGCAGGTGCATGGGCTGGATGCTGTTGTGAGGTGGATGGCTGTTGGGTGGGTGGATGCCTGCGTTTGTGTACTTTGGGAGGAGGGCTCACTGACACACTGGGCTGGGAGAGGACACAGGGGATGTGTGAATGGTAGTGGGGGTGGTGATTGCACGTGAGCGGTGTGGTGTGATGGGCGTGCTGGTGATGGAGGTAGTGGCTGAGGATGTAGTGCATACAGGTGTGAGTGAAGACGAGACTGAGAGGGAGGAGGAGGACGTGGAGGAGTTGGACACAGTGGAGGCTGTGGATGTTGGTGTGTCAGCATGGGGATGGTGCTTGTGTGAGTGCCTGTGGGATGACGTGTGGTGCTTGTGTTTGCCTGAGCCACTCCTGTGTGTTGCCTTGGGTGCATGCTGGTCTGAATGTGTGCTTGTTGGTTGGGGTTGAGGGGAATGGGACTGGGTAGAAGAAGTTGGAGGGGGGAGACTAGAGACAGGGACAATGGCTGCCATCAGGGAGGAGGCCAGAGCCTGGAATGATCTCTGTTGGGCCACCACGCCAGAGTGAATGCTCTCCAGGAATGCATTTATTTGATGCAAATGCCCTGCCAGCCCCTGGATGGCATTCACTATGGGTGACTTCCCAACAGAGATGGATCGCAGGAGGTCAATAGACTCCTCACTCAGGGCAGCAGGGCTGACTGGTGCAGGGCCTGAGGTGCCTGGGGCAAAGGAGATGCCCACCCTCCTGGGTGAGCGGGCAAGGGAAACACGCTGAGGGGCTGCTGGGTGCTGGCATGGGAGGTGGCGGCTGTACCTGTTTTTGGGGTGGCCACAGAGGTGTCCGCCACCAACAGGGAGCTTCCTTCGGAGGAGGTATCACTGTCCAAACTGTCCCCACCTGTCTCCGTCGTGGTGCTCCCCTCGCCCTCCTTCCCATTGGTGCCCTCACCGTCGGTGGATTCGGCCTCCTGGGCCCTGTGGGATGCAGCTCCCTCCGTCGCCGGTGCCTCTGCTCCTCCGCCAGATGATGCTAATGCACATAAGGACAGGGTGACAAAACAAAAAGGGGGGGGAAGGGACACAGATACACTTGGTCAATGGCAGCAACAACACCACCGTTGGTGTACACGATACACACACACAAAGGGAACAGCCCTATGCACTAGGCAATGCACTACCAGTCACAATGCTAGTCACCAACCCATGGACAGGAATACCTAATGCTAATAGCAGCATACCTGACACCCACTGACCCCTGCCCAGTAGTGGATGCCTACTAGCTTGGTAGGAGGTGGTGTTCATCAGCCCCTGTCCAACATGGGAACTACCCTGCAATGTCCGGCCTGGCCTAGGGGCACCCACAGGCCCACATTCCCCACCCGGAGACCATCACACCACGCTCAAGTAGTATATTGTGAAACTGTTCTCACCCCCTTGTGGCTGCTGTGATGCCCTCAAGCGCCCATCTTGCTTCGGATAGGCCACCACCAGTATGTGGGCCATCAGGGGGGTCAGGGTTTGACGGGCACCCCTTCCTAGTTGGGAGGCCATCCCCAGCTGGGCCTCCGCTGTCTTCCTCGCCCATTATCTTAGGTCCTCCCACTGTTTGCGACAGTGGGTGCTCCGCCTGCCGTAGACCCCCCAGGAACCACACGTCCTTGGCGATGGCACGCCATATACCCTTTTTCTGATGGGCGCTGACCTGCAGAAAAAGTAACATAGAAAAAGGTATCAGCCATACCGTCTGGCCTGTTACACTCATGGCCCACCATAGCACTCGCATCCCCTTACGCACAGACATTGCCCACCATACATGCATCACGCTGCCCAGAACCCTTCCACCAACCCCCCCACACAAGGCCCTCTCACACAGCACTCGATGCATTCATGCCCCATTAATCGTGCTCACAGTGTACTCACCTGTTGGTCTGGTGGCCCATACAGCATTTAGTACTGGGGTAGGACCCCATCCACCAGTCTCTCCAACTCTGCAGCGGTGAAGGCAGGGGCCCTTTCCCCAGTGACACGAGCCATGATAGGTTACAGACACAGGTCACAGCAGCACTTGCAGTGTAGGTCCTCTCCTGTTGAAGGTCAGGTAGTAAGTGAGTGAAAAGATAGAAAATGGCAGTCACGTCCGCAGTGGTGCGTACCATCACCGCCGGCGTACATCACCATTGGCAACTGTAACTCATAGGACCCTGAGGAATTGCACGGCAGTACTCGACCTCCTCCTGCAACGGCGCACATAGTCAGTGGCATTACATCATTTCCAAATGTCCATCCACACAGGACAGGCAGAAGCCATTTCAGGGGGGGCAGGCCATGGCACATAACTGCATCACAGTACACATAGGCACCATTTGGGCCTATCCAATGACATCCTGTTACAGTCACAACATGCAATGCAGTGTAGTTTTTGGAAATGTGGACTACTGACCAGCTGCTCATCGTTGTGCCCCCTAGATTACAACCACTGTGGATGAATAGGAGATAGAGACATCCCCCGTGTACAGACCCCTGGTGGACTTGGCAACAATGGAGGACAGGCACATTATCCTCACCTATAGACTGTACAGGGCCACAATCACAGAGCTGTGTGCCCTATTGGAGCCAGACCTGATATCTGCTATCTGTCAGACCACTGGGATCCCCCCTCTTGTGCAACTCCTATCTGTGCTCCATTTCTTGGCAACTGGCTCTTTCCAAGTGACAGTGGGCTTAGCAGCAGGAATGTCTCAGCAAATATTTTCAATAGTGCTGACCAGAGTGTTGTCTGCCCTGATTAAACACATGTGCAGCTACATTGTTTTCCCCCAGATGGAGGATTTGGCCACAGTGAAAGCTGACTTCTGTGCAATGGGACAAATCCCCAGAAATGTTGGGGCTATTGATAGTACACATATTGCATTTGTTCCCCCTCCTCCCGGAGAAATGAACAGGTCTTCAGAAATCGAAAGAGTTTTCATTCGATGAATGTGCAGATGGTGTGCCTGCCGGACCAGTACATCTCGCATGTCAATACAAAGTATCCTGGGTCTGTCCATGATGCCTATATCCTGAGGAATAGCAGCATCCCATATGTAATGGCTCAACTCCAGAGGCAACGGGTGTGGCTAATAGGTGAGCCCATGGTTCCCACCCAGTATATGTTGGTGTATGGGTATGGTGTTGGCCATAAGGGTTAGTGTTTGGCTATCAGGTATCTCTCAATATTTGCAGGTGACTCTGGTTACCCCAACCTCTCATGGCTACTGACCCCTATCAGGAATACCAGGACAAGGGCAGATGAACGTTACAATAAGGCACATGGGCGAACAAGAATAATAATAGAGAGGACATTCGGCCTCCTGAAGGCCAGGTTTCGTTGCCTCCATCTAACAGGTAGATCCATGTACTACTCACCCAAGAAGGTGTGCCAGATCATCGTGGCATGCTGCATGTTGCGTAACCTTGCCTTGAGATGCCATGTGCCTTTTCTGCAGGAGGATGAGGCTTGAGTTGGGCGTGTGGAAGCAGTGGATCCTGTGGACAGTGAAGATGAGGAGGCAGAGGATGAGGATGAGGAGAACAGAACAGTTATTATACAATAGTACTTCCAGTGACACGCAGGTAAGACACTGTAACGTCACTTTGCATTGACAGTTTTGTATTTGACATTGTACATGGCAGGCAGATTCTCCCAATTCTATGGCCACTTAATGTACCTTTTGGCATCTCTCTTTTCAGATATCTGTGTCCCACTCTGGCACCTGGTGTGTCGACTGCAGCCAACCACAGGTCATTCCTATGTATTCATTACTGTACAGTTGTATTGCAGTGTTTACACCTTGTTAAACAAATACATACTTAAATCATTTGACATACTCCAAACTTGTATTTTTTCAAAGGGTGTTTATTTAAGTGCTAATAAGTAGAGGGGTATGTGCAATGGGCTGGAGTGAAGGTGGAGGAAAGTCCAGGATAGAGTCCAGTCTATTTGTATCACAGGTGCATTGTCCAAGGGGGGCATAGGAAGGGGAGCAATGACAGTTAAGGTGGACAGGGTGACAGAGTGGGACACAAGGGTGACAATGAGGAGAGTCTTATTTCCTGGTGGGGGTCTTGGCAATGTTCTCTTGCTTCTACCTTGATTGCAGGGACCGCTTGCAGGGTGGTTCTCCTTCTGCCGGGGGAGGGGTGCTGTTGGCCTGTTGTTCCATGTGGCGGGGCCTCCTGACCACTAGCGGCAGCGGAGGTGGAGGGCTGTTCATCGGTGTGGCTAGTGTCAGGGGCCCGGTGGTGTGCCACGGTCTCCCTCATGGTGTTGGCCATGTCTGCCAGCACACCTGCAATAGTGACCAGGGTGGTGTGGATGTTCTTCAGGTCCTCCCTGATCCCCAGGTACTGTCCCTCCTGCAGCCGCTGGGTCTCCTGTAACTTGTCCAGTATCTGGCCCACCGTCTCCTGGGAATGTTGGTATGCTCCCAGGATGTTGATGAGTGCCTCCTGGAGAGTCGGTTCCCTGGGCCTGTCCTACCCCTGCCGCACAGCAGTCCTCCCAGCTTCCCTGTTGTCCTGTGCCTTGAATCGTGTGCCCCTTGCCACTGACCAAAGGTCCCTGATCATCCTGTGTTTGTGGGGTTGCCTGGTATCCCCATAGTGATGGACACACACTGCTGCTTGGCGTGTTCTGGGCACAGAGGTATGGGCCCGCTGGTGGGTGCAGTGGTGGTGTTTCCTGAAGGGGGAGGCTCTGTGGTGGTATGGGACTGCGCCTGGGTAACCGACTGTCTGGAGATCCCTGATGGGCCAGGTTGGTCATTCAGATCCAGGCGTCCAGAGCTGCTGTCATCACAGTGGGCATCTTCTGTGGGGGAACTGGATGTTGCTGGTACCTCCTCTCCGGTGACGTTGTGTGGGGGACCTGTGGGGATGTAAATGCAGTGTTATTGTTTCTGCGTGTGACATCTTGTGCCTGGATGTGTTGTCCTGTATGATTGTGATTGCCCTGTCAGCTTTGCCTTGTGTGAGTAGTGATTTTGTGGGCTAGGTGATTCTCTCTAATGTGCATGCTTTAGTGATGGGTGTCCATGCAGGGCTGTGAGGGATGTCCATGCATTGGTGGTGCATGCGGGGCTTGGTATTGGGATGGGGGTTGTGAAGGTGGGATGTATGTGAGGTGGTGGGGTGATGGGGGTGAGGGTAGGGGTGGGGGTATGGGATGGCATGCATGTAGGGTGGGTGATAGTAATAGAGATTTGACTTACAAGAGTCCAGTCCTCCTGCTACTCCTGCCAGGCCCTCAGGATAAAGTATTGCCAAGACTTGCTCCTCCCTTGTTGTTATTTGTGGGGGAGAAGGTGGGGGTCCACCGCCAGTCCTCTGTACAGCTATCTGGTGTCTTGCAACCACGGAACGCGCCTTCCCCCGTAGGTCGTTCCACCTCTTCCTGATGTCATCCTTTGTTCTGGGGTGCGGTCCCACTGCGTTGTCCCTGTTCTCTGCCATAGCTCCATCTTCCTAGCAATGGATGTCTGCTGCACCTGTGATCCGAATAGCTGTGGCTCTACCCGGATGATTTCCTCCACCATAACTTTTAGCTCCTCCTCTAAGAACCTGGGGTGTCTTTGTGGTGCCATGGGTGTAGTGTGTGTGGTGTGTTGGGGTGTGTGCTGTAAGGTGCATGGATGGTGTATGGGTGATGGTGTTTTGTTGCTCTGGTTCTGTGGGTGCTCTTGGTGTCTCTCTCTCTCTCTTTGTTCTCAATTTATTTGAGTTGTAAAGAGTTGTGGGTAGTGTGCGTGTGTGTTTTATAGTGGTGTGGGTGTGGTTTGTGTATGTGTGTCCGGTGTGTGTAGTTTGAATTGTCCAATTTAGTAGTGCTTTGTTAGGTTGTGTGTATTTTGAGCGCAGCGGTATGTATTGCCAATGGTTTACTGCGGTTGAATGTCCGCTGTGGTGATTTGTGGGTCAGAAGGCTGTGGGCGTAGTGGTGTGGATTTTGCAACTGACCATTTATCACTGACCATTGGGCTGGCGGACTTGTGTGTGTGGCTGTATAGTGACGGATTGCTATGTGTGGGTCATAATATGGGTAGCGGTAAACTGCCGCATCGGCGGTATGTGACGGCAGTCAGCATGGCGGTAAGCAGGACTTACCGCCACTGTCATAATGACGGCCATAATATTTTGAGATTGAAAGTTGTATCATTTGAAAATGGTGGTAATGGTAGTTTCCTATGGACTTTTGGCAAGGTGTATAGACAGGGAAACCTTGGGCGATCAACTTTGAGGTATAGATATTCATCTCTATTGAGTAAACTTGTAAAGCACAGGGCACTCACAAGGCATTTGAGTTCTACGGCTTTGAACACATACCAAAAGATCCCTGAGGTGGTAATAGGGAACTTGCTTTACGGAGAAAGGAGGCATTATGGATAATGCGCCTCAGAGCAGTGGAAAATGGCCTCAACACTGATCGTGAATTGGAATATTTTTGGGGGGATTGATATCCCTTAATGTTGTTTACATTTTGCAGCTTTTTCTGTCAATCATATGGACTTAATGGGTGGCATATCCACCATACAATAATTTTCTTGAATATTAATTTTGTTTAGGTTTATTATTACATGTGGTCGCTATCCACATTTATCTTGTTAAATATCAGTATGATTCCTGTATGTGTACTATTACATATATTTTATGCATTCATATCTTAGGGTGATATTTCATCAAAATGATTATACAACTATGAGTACTCTCTATGGAATACTTTTTCTTGATTTTTTTGTGGGCTGATTAGGTGGTGATTGTGGGGATCTCACTACTAGGTCCCTTTTTCATTGTGGCAGTGGTATAATTAGAGCGATTTTTACAACAAATAGCTTTCAACAGTAGGGTGTTGTGGTCGGGCCGATCCAAACTCACCTCTCAGACCGGCACCAGCCTCCGGGACGGACGAGACCGAGACGTCACTTCCGCGTCCCCATGTTGCCATGGGAACGCCCTCGGCAGTGCTGACGCGTTTCCCTGCTGCCAGGGAAACGCTCGAAAACATCCGAGACGCCGAGGAAGGTAAAAGGGGAACCCGCGGACAGCCAGGGAAGGGAGGAGAAGGAGAGACCGAGGACGTGCAGAGCAAGGAGACAGAGGACGTACAGAGCGAGGAGACGGAGGACGTGCAGAGTGCTGGGACGGAGGCCGTGCAGAGTGAGGAGACGGAGGGTCGGAGTATCGAATCCATTGAGGAAGGAGCCGAGGGAGGAATCACGGACGAGGAAAGACCGGAGCAGGAACACCCAGGAGCCAGCCACGACGCAGGAGGGTCGTGGCTTACCAAGGTACGGTCCATTCTGGGAACGGGAGAGTTTAAACTAAAGAAGACACTGGGGAAGGGAAACAGGGAGTTGGGAAAGGTAATAACGGACGGGGCACAGGGGTAAAAAGATAAGGGGAGGAGACGGACGCGCCCTCGTAAACTCGTGCACGATAAAACCCCCTCCCGTCACCACGATTCCTTGTCCTGTGCACGGTTAACCACACACCCTACCCTATTCCCCACAACCCTTCCCCTTCGTTATAAGAAAATTAGCTCAAAAGCAACCCATCACTTACCTTGGCATTGTTCCCTTTTCTCTTGCCGGTACTCCACTAGAGCCAGCCGCAGTACTCCACATTCACCGACCTAGGAGAGAAGAAGGAATACAGAGTTAAAGAAAACGAAGAAACCACAGCCCCAAAGAATCCCAGTGCGGACTAGAATTTCTTTTGTTTGACGGGACTTAAAGAAAAGGAGAGAACGAAAACAAATAAACCCTCATTTTGTTTCACCGTACTATCCGGTCTCAGTCTGGTTTATACCGTTCAGCCTGCCACAGGTGTCTATTTCATGATTGTAAAATATACTAATATCTGTCTCTTGCTTAGAGACCTATTTATTTTGGTACAATAGTTTAGGACCCACATCCTTTGAGATTTTGTGTTATAGCTATTTAGGACCTCATGAAAGTTTTGGTTTAGAAATTATGGTTTCAATATGGCGGTCGCAATGTGGCAATACTGCCTTGTCCTTCCTTTGTTTGAATGGATTTGTCACTGCAACGTTGTAATATTATTTTTTATTCGGATGCAGTTGGAAGATGTCTCTAGTTTTAATTTTGGGTCAACAAGCAACATTAGCGGTTTGAGATAAGCTTATTTGTAGAGGATATTCGGGTTATTTAGTTGCACCGCACTTTAAGATACTTGAAGCACGTCAGTCCACTTTCTCACCGCACTTTAAGATACTTGAAGCGCGTTAGTCCACTTTCTCTGACCACGGCTTCTTCAACCTCATCGGTTAGCGTACTCGCGACAGACATTTACCCAGCATGGATTTTCTTCATTAGTGTTTATATTACGGATATACAGGTGAGTCTTTGCGTCATGTGATATTATGGTAATTGTGAATATCTATTTGGCCTGCCCTTCGTAAGATATTTATTATCGACATTTTGCAATTGGATATACGTTTACACTCCATATGGTGCTACAAACAAGGAAAGTGCTCATATTTTATTTAATTTTATAGATTTGCACGCCATGAATTATGAATCCAGTTAGCTGATATTGAGTTGTGCTATACGACCACTGTGCAGCACATGGATTGTGCGGATGACTAAGTATTTGATACTTTAATTAAGAAATATGTGCAATATTTTGACCATTCAGGTAACATAGTTTTCCATTATTGTTTTTTGGATTACTTGTAAAGCATGCAAGCACGGCCGTTGATTAGGGTGTTTTCTCACTATTATTCTTCATTATTCCTTATTAATTTCGGCACATCTTGTTTTTTGTCTTTTGCACTTCATCCGGTGCATGTTTGGACACATCACTATTTGAACTTACCTCACGGAGTATCTTTCAGGTCGGGTTTTTTTAGGTTATAAATGTTCATTATTTTTTGTGACTATCACATCATGTGGTGACTAAATATAAGGTTTTTTAATGCAGGTTTTTATGTGGGTTTTTACTATTGCAGTGCTTGGTCTCCACTCCCACTGGGTTTAGGTGTAGACTTACTTCAGTTTATGATCATGAAATACAATGCTCATATGGAATTATTTTGATGAAATTTCAGCTCTGAGGAAGTTTCTAGGGTCCTCCCCAAGACGAAACACATGTTGGCTGTTTTGCTGTAACAGGCTGCTTTGCTGTAATGGAAGGATATGAGATTTCACTATTGAGCTGTGACAAAGTGACACAGTGTTGTAATGGAACAACACTGATCTATACATATTGGAGAATTAATTATGCAATTGGATGGAATAAATCATAAAGGATGATGGATCACACTAAAGACTCAACTTGTTTGTTCCTTCTCTTATATTGGATGGATTCCATGTGAAGATCGGGACATTTGGTTACATTAATGTATATTTGACTCTCTTTTACAGGTCCTTAAAAATTTGCTTTACTTGGTTCTGACACTTATTTTGCAACTTATGTTTTAATTCAATGGGTGCCTCACATGTTGTTATCGTTTACCTGTTTTACTTGGTAATTCAGTTTAGGGGATTAGGGTGTTCCCCTATGAGTGCACCGCTTTACTAATATTTCAGTCCTCACATATACGCTATACTGGGTCTTTGAGTGCCATTTCTCCGATTTTGACACCCTGTCTCTTTTGTAGTAGTAGAGATGATTCAAGGTAGATGCCATTGGCGTAATCTAGTATAGATAGTACAAGAGAGGTATTAGCCTTCACCTTATGTGAAAATCTGAGGTGGGGGAAGATGCACCACAACGTTTTCATGGTGATTAAGCTTGATGTTGCTAATTTGTCTTCTTGAGAATTCATTGTTATCTTGAAGTCCATGGTAATTCCAAGGTTTCTTACTTCCTTATATAGTTTAGGAGGTGGCCCCAGATCATCAGACCAGGAGCAGAGTGGGTCATAATTTTTCCAATTGCCACATGTGACTATTTATGTTTTGGAAGTATTCAGTTTGAGATGGCTCCATGTCATCCACTGACCAACGGCTCCGAGGTAATTGAAGATTTGTGAGTTTTCATTGTCTTTTGGGCATTCCAGTTTAAGGAGTATTAGTGTGTCATCTGCATGGTTGTAGCATGTTAGTTGAAATTCATTGTTCATTGTCGGTATTTACATCATGTAGATGTTGAAAAGCATGGGTTAGATGACTGAGCCTTGAGGGACCCCTGCTTTTGTGAAGTAGGGTTTGGACGAGAAACATTAATTTTGTTTTGAAGGTAGGATGTGATCCAGTCAAGAGCAGTCCCCTCTATTCTGGCTCTGCAGAGTCTTTGTATTAGAGTGTTATGATCAACTGTGTGAAAGGCACCTGAGAGGTCCAGGAGAAGTAGTGCAGTCATTCCATTGCAGTCTATTGTACTTAAAGATCAACCCAGATGGAAATGAGGGCAGATGGTGCCTCTTTCTGGGTTAGATCCAGTTTAGTAGTCTGAAAGTATGAAGTTGTCTTCAAAGAATTATGACATCTGGGCAAAAGCTGCTCTTTCTATCAGTGTGACCAGGAAAAGACAATTTGTAATAGATCTGTAGTTGTTGGGGCCATGCAGGTCCAGGTTTGATTTCTTTAATAACAGGGGTATATATGTTTTTTTAAGATCTTCAAGAAAGATTCCCATAGTTAAGGAAATATTGGTGATTCTTCTTACCGGTGTGGCTGCAGAGGTAGATAAAAGAATATTCTTGAAGATGTGTGGTGTGCAAGTGTAAGAAGGGCAGGCGAAAGGCCTGTTTTCTTTGACCAGATCCATACATTCACTTTGTGATATTTGTTTGAAATAGACCAGAGGTTGGGTTGGCTTACTCTTGGATGGGAATTTTGGGAACTGGTTGGTGCTGGTGGTTTTCCTTTGGTTTAAATAGGAGTCCAGTGTGTCTGCCTTGATTGTATAATGGATTTGCCAGACTGTGCACAAAGGTTATGCGATGAGTTCCTTCCATGCGTTTCAAAATGTTATAAAATTCTTTATTTGCAGACATAGAAATTTTTAATTCTGTCTGAGTAGTACCTTTTTTTTTAGCAATTTTGATTGTTGATTTGCATATTTTGTTAAGTTTGTGTACCTGAAGTTAGTCTTGAATGTTGTTTGATTTGAGTGAGGTTCGGTGCTTGTTTTCTTTTATACTGCTTTGTTTTTCTTAGTGATATTAGGATGTAGAAAGGTTCCTGTAGCGACTTGTAAACATTTTTAACAGATTTTATTGTTTCTAGATCTATGTTGGCTGTTAGTTGTGTTTCTAAGTGTTCAAAACTGAGTTTGTTCCATGGTTGATAGGTGGATGTATGTAAGGTGGTCTTGGGTGTGTTGATGTGTGGTGTTTTATGTTGGAAAGTTACCAAATGGTGGTCTGACCATGTGACTGGCATGATGCTTTGAACGGTAACTAGTTCTGTGTTTGCAAAAAGGAATCTAGGATGTGTCCAGTGATATGTTTAGGATTCTGTACAATCTGATATAGAATCAGTGTGACTAGGCCACTAGTGATAGCTTTTGGATGGGGTATTTTGGGTTTGTCAAACCAAATGTTTAGGTCCCAATAGGTTGGAGTACAGTTTTAGAAGGTTTGAAACAGCATATAGAAGTGTGTCTGGGAAAGTAGAACTGCTAGGTGGTGGTCTGTAAAGGAGGAGGAAGTTAGAGGGTGATGTTGGTGTAGGTTTACATCTGGTGAAGAGGGCCTCACAACTTTGTATGGAAATTTCATTTGCTTTGCTAAGGTGTATTGCTTGTTTGAATATAACAGCTAGTCCACCTCCTTTTTTGCCTATATGGTTTTGTGTGATGATTTGATAGCCTGGAGGAATGGCTTGATGCAACACTGGAGCCATGTCATCTCACTACCATGATTCAGCTCTGAAGAGTAAGTCAGGTTGTATGTCAGTGAGTAGGTCGTAGATGTGGTACTTGGTTTTAGAGAGTGATCCAGCATTTATGAGTAAGCAGTTTAGAGATTGTGTTTTAGTGGTGATGTGATTTTGTTTTGTAGAGGAGTTATCAGTATATTTTGAACTTGTAGCGGTTGTGTCATTCGTGTTGGTATTAACTGTATGAGGATCACAACAGTGTTGTTTTTCTATTTTGTGTTCCTCATCTACTAGGCTTAGAAGGTACTTTGTTGGGTCTGCGTGTGTAAGTGGTGGAGATGGTGGTTGAGAGATGATGAGTCGTGTTGTTTATGTAGAGTAGCCTTGTTGTGTAATAGACATGAGGATGTGAAATTTTGAAGAGTGGCATGTTGTATATTTTGTTTGCATCTGTTTAGGGTGGAAGAAGTATAAGTTAAGGGTGGTGGTAGAGCATGTGGGTCCTATTGTAAGGCTCTAGATTGTGCAATGGATCAGAGGTGGGTGAATAAATGTTGCCGTCTTAGGGTGTTTGTGGTAGGTGTTGGCGAACAATGTGAATTGTGGAGCAAAGTTGGTTTTGTAATTGTGTTATTTGTGTAGCCAAGGAGGATGGGAGTGGGTGTAATTGAAAGTATTTTGAAAGTGTGTGTGTGATTTTGATGTGCTGGTGTGTATGTATTGGTTTTGTGGAGTACTGAGATGAGATATTGATGTAGTGTTTTTTGTGAAGGAGCTGTATGTGAGTTACTGCTGGTGAGTGGTGTTTGAAATGTATAGGGGTAGTGATGTTTTTGGAGTGCATGTTGTGAGTAAGAGTGGATGGACAAAAGTTATGATTGTATTTCATTTGATCATTGGAAGAAGTAATATGTGTTAGTGATTAGATAGAAAGGAAGCTACAATTGTGTCTAATCGCTAAAAAGAAGAGCAGCGTGTTCATGAGTGATGTAATGGAAGGCTTAGTATACGTTTTGTCATGATAAAAAGTGGTCTGTTATAAGTAAGTAGAGGAAAGAGCTGGTGTTTTGTATGGACAGGAAGGATGTGTCTGGATGCATTAAAGTTGTGTATAATGTGGCTTTGTGTTGTGTTTGTAATGCGTGGATGTGTTGGTAGTATGGGACAGAGTAGTGTCTTGTGTGGGATTCAAGGTGCCATAGTGTTGTTGGTGGGGTAGAATGGTGAATAGGTGTGGTTTGTGTGGTTTTGTAGTGGTTGTTGTGACATTGAGAACTGGATGAGGTTTGTTTGTGGTATATGAGTAGAATGCTTTTGCTGATATTGTGTTTAGATGTTGATGGATGTAAAGGAATTATGGTTGTTTAAAAAAATTGGGAAATTGGGCAGTATCTCTGGCCCTAGGCATGACCAGTCCCGAACAAGTCCAACCAGGCAACTGTTCTTGTCCTCTCTGCCCTTAGCTTTGAAACCTGGGCTGAGACACCCTGAGCCCTAGGCTTAAATAGCCCTGTTGGCCAATAGAACCCTAGCCCTAACCCTAACCAATCAGAATCATAACCCTAAACTCTAGAGCCAATGGGAGACCTGGCCCATTTAACATTTAATCAATCAGACCCCTAGCTCTGACAGCCAATCAAACAGTAACCCTAAATCCTTAGTCCAATAAAAACCCTAGCCCTGGCAGCCAATCAGAACAGTAACCCTAAACCCTCAGTCCAATAGGAACCCTAGCCCCACTAACCAATCAGAGCCCTAGCCCTGACAGCCAATCAAAACAGTAACCCTCAACCCTTAGTCCAATAGGAACCCTAACCCTAGTACCAATCAGAATGATAACCTTAGACTCTTACACCAGTTGGAAACCCAAGCCCTAAAGCCAATCAGATCACAAACCCTAAGCCAAAAGAAAGCCTAGTCTCAACAACCAATCACAACAACAAATGTAACAACCAATAAAAACTTATATAAGGGGAAAGTTACCTTAAGCCAAGGCCTTGTGAAAGGGAGGCGGGAGGTGCTCCTCTATTCAGAATCTCAATGGATGCAGACAAGCATATTCCACATTTCTAAGCTAGCAGATTCTACCATATAGGTAAGGGACAATTTAGAAACCACTGAAATACTGCTTGTCGCACACTCAAATATATCACTTTGTCAAGCCAAAAACAAGTGGTGCAAATATTTTCTAAACACAGTTCAAACCACAGAGCAGATTAAGCAGTCTCCTAAACACACTTTGGTTAGTCACTAAGGTGTATGCAGCCTTTAGTAAACCTCGAGGGGTAGCTTAATGTAGTCTTTGTGAAAAGCTAGAAGGGAAAATTCAAACAGTCTCGAGTAGAAAAAAGACAGCAGTTTAAGAGCACCAAGTTTGCAGAAAAACAGAGAACCAAATGTATACAATACGGGATGGGAATTTTTTTAAAAAAAACAAATAAGAATAAACAGAAAGTCTGTGATATTACCACTTTCTAGGGCTCTTGCTCACTAGGCTGTTTTATGGCACAAAAAAACTGGGCTCACAAAATGGAGGTGTCTGTCTTGGGGTTCCCTTCACAAACTTAAAGGCCCAGTACTGGTGTGAGAAGAGAGCTCAAGTTGTCTAGGAGCTACAGAGCCAATTCCAAGCCCAGGCCCCTGTGGAAAAGAGGAGTGAGGTGTGCCTCTATTCAGAATCTCCTTGGATACAGACAGGGACAATCTACACTTCTAAGCTAGCAAATTCTACTTTTCAGGTAAGGGACAATTTTGAAACCACTGAAATACTGCTTGCCACACACTCAAATATATCACATTTTCAAGTAAAAAACAAGTGGTGCATACACTTTCTAAACACAGGTTAGACCACAGAGCAGGTTAAGCAGTGTCCTAAATATACTCCGGGTAGCCACTGAGGTGCATGTAGCCTTTAGTAAACTTTGGGGTGATGGAGTAACTTAAAGCAGTCTTTGTGAAAAACTAGGAGGGAAAATTAAACAGTCACGGATAGAAAAAACAGTAGTTTAAAAGCACCAAGTTTGCCGAAAAACAGGGAGCCAAATGTATAGAGACATGGGTAGGGAAAAAAAAACATTTTTTTTTACAAATATCAGGAATACACAGAGAGTCTGTGATCTTACCACCTTCTAGGACTCTTGCTCACTGGGCTGTTTTAGAGCACTGAAAAACTGGGCTCACAAAACGGAGGTGGCTGTCTTGGGGTTCCCTTCACAAACTTAAAGGCCCAGTACAGGTGTGAGAGGAGGGCTCAGGTTGTCTGGGAGCTACAGAGCCAATCAACAAGCCCAGGACCCTGTGGAAAAGAGGAGTGAGGCGCACCTCTATTCATAATCTCCTTGGATACAGACAGTTTTTAGGGAAAAAAACGTTTTTTTACAAATAACAGGAACACACAGAAAGTATGTGATCTCACCACCTTGTAGGACTCTTGCTCACTAGGCTGTTTTAGGGAGCAGAAAAGCTGGGCTAACAAAATGGAGGTGGCTGTCTTGAGGTTCCTTCCACAAACCTAAAGGCCCAATGCAGGTGTATGAGGAGGGATTAGGGTGCCTTGGAGCCACAAAGCCAATCACTAAGCCCATGCCCATCTGGAAGGGAGGAGGGAGGTGCTCCTCTTTTCAGAATCTCCTTGGGGACAGACAGGCACAATCCACACTTCCAAGCTAGCAGATTCTACTTTTCAGGTAAGGGACAATTTAGAAACCACTGAAATACTGCTTGTCGCGCACTCAAATATATCACTTATCTAAGCCAAAAACAAGTGGTGCATACACTTTCTAAACATAGTTTCATCCACAGACCAGATTAGGCAGTCTCTTAAACACACTCTGGTTAGCCACTAAGGTTTATGTAGCCTTTTTTGGACCTCTGGGGGGTAGCTTAATGTAGTCTTTGTGAAAAACTAGGAAGAAAAATTCAAACAGTCACTGGTAGAAGAAACAGCAGTTTAAAGGCACCAACTTTGCAGAGAAAAGAGAGCCACATGTATACCATCACGGGCAGGGAAAAACATTTTTTACAAGTAACAAGAATACACAGAAAGACTGTGATCTTACCACCTTCTATGACTCCAGCTCATTGGGCTGTTAGAGGGTGCAGAAAGGCCTGGCTCACAAAATATGGGTGGCTGTCTTTGGGTTCCCTCTACATTCTTAAAGGCCCAGTGCAGGTGTGAGGGGGGGCTGTTTAAATGAAAGAAAATTGATGAAGAAACATGCAGCCCCTCATAATTTCAGATGGCTGAGATTAATTCAAGCCTTCCACCAATCACTTTTTTGTCTTTTTATAGCTCAATAGTCATGGTGTTTCATGGAATAATTGTAGCTAACAGCTACTTAACTAGCATTGTTGAAACTTTCCTTACCACTTGAACATAAGGAAGAAGCAGGCATCATAAAGTTACAAGAGGCAAAAACATTTTATATGACTCCCATTTCTATAGACTCAGTAACATTCTAATTTACCACCAGGTACATTTTTCAGTTGGTTCAGATTAACAAGAAAGTAAATAGTAAAATGCAATTAATTACTAAATAGCCCTAAGAATATATGAGAAACCCATACACATAATTCACTTAGTGAAAATTATCTGCTTCTTTCTTGGTCATTCAAAAAATGTAACTACATTTTGATCATGAGTACCTACACACAAGCAGCCATTTTACCTCATAAAACTGCGTTATGAGAGCAAATGAAAGGATAACCAACTGTAACAAATTTACTTGCCAGGGAGGGAAGGGAAACAAAATACCCCCAAACGTTTTGGGTTGTAATAGAATAGGTTACTCCAAGGGGGGCAAATGCTTTGGGGAAAAAGAAGAGAACATAATACCAATGTACAATGGTTCTGACATTGATTTTTCATAATTTCACGCTGCATAGAACTATTCTTTGTTCAAGTATCAAGGTCCATGAAAAACAGGGGCCCATATTTATACCTTTTTAGCACCACATTTGTGTCATTTTATTACGCAAAAGAGGTGCAAACTTAAAAAATACAATTATATTTTGTAAGTTTGCGCCGCTTTTGTGTCAAAAAATGATGCAAATGCTGCACTAAAAAAGCATAAATGTGGGCCAGAGAGCCTTATTCACAAAAGACTAACCCAGAGTATATAAATTAATACTACTTCAAGTACGGCAAAATGCTATTCTCAAAACTCTGGCTAGAGATCTCCTCTTCCATCACTTCTAATCTTTCTGTACAATGATCTTCAACTAGTTGTGAGATCTCCACACACATGAGTATAGGATGTAGTAGCACATGTAAAAAGACAAGAGGGAGTATTTGGGAAATCTCAAGTATTTTCAACAAAGTGGATAGGAGCTAATGGAGGGATTCCCTAATACAGAACACACACCACAAAACACACTCATGCATAACAGAAAGAGAACTGCTGTCAGCTTGGCTATTCTAATAATAAACTTTCATTTCTACTAAAGCTCTACTTCTCACAAAATAAGCTTACATGTATTTCAGTTAACCTCGGTGTATGTCAAATATTGCCACACACTGGTACTGCAATGCAATCCCATAGAAAACAATGGAGTCACTCTATAACACCTAACACTAACACCATATATGAAAAACATCAATAAATAGAATTATTATACATTTTTTTATATATCTATACTTAAAAATAATTTGTGTGAAACACATTTTTAATATAATTAAATGCATTTTACAAATACTATATGGATACATTTAATTAACTGTAAATACAGTAATTGAAAAATTAAAAACATGACTGAAAACCAAGTTCATAAAAAATAAATATAAATTAAAATGTTTGAGAGGGTGAGTACATTTAATTTTGAAAGCAAACTTCATATAATTAAATTCAAATAATTTAATTACATTTGAACTTTAAGGGATAGTGTATGGTGTACTTTTTATTGCAATGTAGGTGGACAGCAGTTAATGAAATTGCTTTTATGTTTTTTATTTTTTTTTAGAAACAAATAACTTAATTCAAATATCCTATTATTTTCTAAATAGTAATCTTCACTCCTGTGATGAGCCTCTCCACAACAGCTGAAATGTTGGCTATAATAAATTGAGGTTGTTCAGTGGGGTGTAGAGGCTTCAGCTCCTTAGTTAAGGACATAGCGGCTCATAAATCTACTCCTAAGTGTAAATCTCCACTTGGAAATGATGAATAGCAAAAAATGAAGAAATTACTCTAGGTGTAGGAATAGATCAAAACATGAATTGATTTACACATGCAAACACCACTTTGTGAGTCACTCTCAGAATTCACAAAACTTTAGGGTTATGTCTGAAAAGCAGTGACATTTCCAGGTGTAATCTGTCAGGATTTAGTAAATTCCCAGGGTCCCTACAGGAGTATAAGTCTAAACATGCAGTTCCACTCTTTTCATTGTGAATCTGGGTCAAGATCACACCAGGGTTATCAGTGAAATCAAATTGCCTACATGCACTGAGTCTGATTCACAAACTACATTTTGTAGTTCACAAAATAGTACTTTAGTAGGACTACTTACTAATAATTGCAGTTCACAAACCCATGGGTGGAGATCTTGTAATTCGCCCTGTCTATATTTTCTGTGCACTGATGAGCCTCGTGGCAGAGATATTCATGTGGATTTGTAGTAAATGAAGAGGATCAGAGGAAATGGTGGAAAAATGGAGAATAAGTACTACACAATTGGTGGAGTAAAGTGAAAATAAACAGGGGCTTGGGAGGAATAGTATTAAAAAAACATTTAGGGGCATATTTAAGGAAAGTGGTGTGGCACCTAGTGCAGCACCACCTTCCTTTGTGCCCCTTTTCTAAGATACGGCGCACCATGGCGCAGGGTAGGGAGTAATAGTGTCATTTTTTTACGCTATTGATGTACTCTGCAGGAGTAGCGCCAAAATACGGGCACTACTCCTGCCGAGTACATGGGGGCCCATTGTGAATAATGGAAGCCCCCTGTTAACGCCAGAAAAGTACCGTACAAAATGACGCAAGGAAATCTGTTAGATTTCCTTGTGTCATTTTTTCAGCCCCCCCCCTCCCCTAACGGGGGAATGCCCCTTTTTGCATAAATTATGCCTGGCGCTGGCATATTGCAGCGCAAAGGGTTACAAAATGACGTGATGCATACATTGTGCTGCTTTGTAAATATGGCATGAGGATTTTGGCCTTGTTAGGCCTCATTAGCACAAAACAAATTATGCTAATGTGGCGCAAGGTGGGAGAAGGGGCTTATAAATATGCCCCTAAATGTGACAATAATTTCCTTTAGGGAGAGTTCCGCCCTGGTGGAGGAGCCACCGCCAACCAATGGAAAGCTACTAATATTAACTATACAGTTAAAAATCAAGTCGTAGGAAGCTCCAGGTCCTCATCGTAGGGGGTTGCAACATGTAACTCAAAACCTATGTGTAAATCGCCATTTGGAAAAAGTGAATAGTTAAAAAATGCAGAGTTACACCTAAGCATAAGACTAGATCTACTCTTGACCTGTACACAGGTAAATGTATCTTTGTGAACCGGGTCCAAAAAGTAAGTTCCCTAGTTAAACACTCTCAAATGAAGAAACAGAGGAAATAAAATGCACTCCCTTGCCTCCATGAAAGGTACTATTAGCAAGTTCTGTTCATATTCAGAATTAATGTGCACACAGTTGGAACCCTAAATTAACTGTCACTGTCTTTAAGCATCAGTAATGAGTCGACCGCAAACAGCATACAACATTGCCTTTTCGTAGATCCAATCCACGCGCCGCCGGTCAGCACAATTCACTAGAGGCAGAACGCGAGTCTGACGCACAAATGTCCAAAAGAATGTCTAGCCTCTCCAAATCATTACAGACACTGGATGGCATCCTTTTTTTCTGTGATCTGCATCTTGCACAAAGCCCTCACAATCGCAGTTACAATGACAACGTTGAACATTAGTCATTGTCATCAGATAATATACCAGTGACCTAGTTCTAATTTGCATTTTTCTGAATCTGATTAATTTTCCACCCACCCGCAACTGAGTCATATTTAAAACTCAATATGTAATTGTTTGGTTAACTTCGTGCACATCTTTTTGCTTCTTTTACAGATTACTGCGAGCTTCTCAATGAGCTATTAAAAAATATAACATAAGCTGTTTGCATACATTTCACAAAGGGGTGGCTACATTCAAAGTTAAATAACTGACTACAGTTATACGAAAGATGCACGACCCAGGTCTGATTTAGTTATGTGCAGTGACACAAGAGGCAAAAGCAACCAAAAACATCTCTGCAATTTGTACATTGTAGGCCAGTGGTTCTTAACCGGTGGTCAGGGGACCCCCCAAGGTCCCGGAAGCCAGCTCAGGGGCTGCGTGAGTGCTTAGAAAAATACATAATATAAATAGATTAATGAAGTGTGTTTTATAAAGAAGCTAAATGTACAACTTAAATCTTTAAAGCACTCAGTAAATGTGAAGGAATTTGAAAAGGGAACCTAAAAATTAAGTTAGTATCCTCAGGTTGATTCTTGAGAGCAGTTTCAGTAGCTCCAACCTTTATATAAAAATTTACCTTTTTTCATTTTGGTTGTGAATTGAATTAGAATATTTTGTCATTTGCGTATTCATTTGATGAACCAGTGTTTCTGTAATTTCTGTGTATTTTTTGTGGCACAAATCTAGTGGGGGTCCCAGGATTCCAGTAATTATTCAGTGAGGGTTCCGAGGTTTCATTAGTGATTAAACCCGAGGTTTCATTAGTCATTAAACGGGCGAAAGGCTAAGAACCACTGTTGTAGGCTGTCTCACATCTCTTTAATTGGCATATGTTAGGGCTTCTAAATGCTGACTGCTACTACACTTTTTAAAAACTTTTCTATACTTGAGTTTTATATCACTTAAGAAATTTGAGCAGCTATTCCTCTTCCTATCAAAGAACCTTTCAGTGGAGAGCCTGCATGTCTTATAAAAAGTGTGATGCTGTGAGAACAGACTGTACCAGCATAGAAAACTGGCCAAATTGTTACATATATAACTTTCTAGTTAGGATGCAGTCAGCCAATTGCAATGCTTCCTTTTGCACGTGCAGTCACAAAAATTTGCTAAGGATCCACGTGTCTGGATAAACACATTTATTTTCCCTTTAATATCTCCAAAAGTACTGAACGGATTTACACCAAAGAAGCTAAAGCTAGCCTTCTGACAAATTTGGTGTAATTCCATCCAGCGGTTCGGGCTGTAGACATGTCTAAAGGTCTTATGGAAATTAACATGGGAAACATACATTTTTTCAACACTCCCTTTTTCTCGGACCCTGCTTGATGGATCACACTGAAACTTTCTTTGCACAACCAGAATCACTGCAAATTTTGTGAAGATTCATCAAATGGTGCTAAAGATATAAGCAAGTCAAAAAAACGTTTTTTCTATGGAAACACGGTCCTAACCATAACTACCTAGTGGAGACTGCCACTATGCTATATATATATATATATATATATATCTGGGGGGCAGCACAGACCCCCCCGGGTGCTAGGGACCACCACCTCCTCAGGCCTACCATGTGGACCGCCCAGGTTCTGGATACTACCACATCCTCGGGGTACTAACTAAAAATATTTGGAGGCAACATGGACGCCTGGTCACATACATGAGGGCAACCACCTTCCGGAGGCTACTTTAAGTAGATTGATGGGGAGAGGCACACAGACCCCACTGCCAAAGGGACCACCACATCCCCAGGGCGACAAATTAAAAATACTTGGAGGTGCCACATAGGCCCTACTGGGCCCCAAGGACCACCACCTCCCCAGGGCTATTTTTTCTATTAAAAAAGGCAGGGGCCATGGGGCCCACCTCCCTCGGCCTATTTCTGTACGGGAGACCATATCCCCAGTGCACCCAGCCGTGATTGATGGGGATGGCATGGGGAGCCTCAAGGTTCCATGGTTTCAGCCGACTCTCTACTTTTTGCGCGAGCCGGGATTGCTCCCGCAAACAGGTTGCTGATTAAAATGCAGCTTCCTGCATGCAGGAGCAATAGTTCCATCTCTTTCCCTGCCCGCACAACAGTGGGCAGGGAAATAGATGAAATCTTCGTTCTCTGTAAGAGGGAGCATTTTTAAAGCTCCTGCTTGCTGAAAGCAGAGTGTTTGCTTTCGCTTGGTGGAAGTTGTCAGCTCCTGCGAAGCAAAAGCGAACAGCTACTTACTGAGAGTGGGCACTTAGGGAGGTAGCAGGAGCTGGTCCGGGGATGGTGGTCCCCAGGGCAATGTATGGCTCCAGGAGGGATGCCGCGCAGCATCCCTCTTTGATTGGCATGGGCCATCCCCAGGGAGGTGGTGGTCCCCAGGGCAGTGTATGGCCCAGGAGTGGGACCATGAGGCCCCCTCCTATTTTCTTAAGTGCATTTTCAGCCCTGGGGTAATAGTGGTCCCCGGCGCCCTGGGGGGGGGGGGTCCACGTGGGCTGATGCTTAATTCTTTTTAAAATAGCCTGATGTAGGTGGTGGTCACTGGGGGGGGGTCCGCTGGGCCACCCAATATCATTTAAAATATGTAACCCCAGGAAGGTGGTGGTCTCCAGGACTGGAGGGGTCCATGTGGCCTCCTATAACTTTTATTTATGGCCTCAGGGAGGTGGCTGGGTGAACGTCGACAAGGTCTCCCTATTCTTTTTATTTTGTTGCCCCAGGGAGGTGGTGGTCTGGGGGATTGTAACAAGCCCTAGGACGGAGGTCCCATGAGCAATTTAGTCGCTTTTGAGATTTTAAAAGAAAAATAAATGTGTTTATCTGGGCAGAACCTAAGCACAGAACTCATGGTGAGATCTGATTGGCCTGATCAGTGAAGTCAAATGAGATGTCATCAGTGATGTCACTGACCATGTCATGAGTGAAGTAATATGTGGGTTCATACGCAGTGCATTGTGGGGGTGTAAGTTACAGTTAGCTCAGGTAGGTACAGCTGAAGAATTTCACTGGTTTTGTACAAGTGAAAATGTGAGCCTAACTATAACCTCCCTGTAACCTTTGTTTTTTTCTGTGAATTTCTAAGGTTTTCTTTTAATCTTGTTTCCTAACTATAAGGTCCCTTTAACCTTTGTTTTTTTAGGTACACTTCTATGTTTTTTAAAATTTTATTTCCTAACTGTGACTACTATCCTTTCACAGTGAGTATGTGAGTGATTGCATAAGTGTCTTGGTAGGTCTGTGAGTGAGGCTGAGTGGCTGAGTGGGTCTGCCAGTGGGTGTGTGGGTATCTGTGTAGGTCTGTGAGTAGGTGCATGAGTGTTTGAGTAGGTCTGTGAGTGGGTACATTAGTCTCTGAGTGTGTCTGTGAGTGGGTGTGTGAGTTTCTGAGTGGGTCTGAGTGAGTGCATGACTCTGAGTGGGTTTGTGAGTGGGTGCATGAATGTCTGAGAGGGACTATGAGTGGAGACATGAGTGAGTGGGTCTGTGAGTGGGTGCATGAGTTTCTGAGTATGTCAGTGAGTGGGCGTGTGAGTGTCTGTGTGGGTGTATCAAAAGATGCAGGAGTGTCTCAGCCACAAAGGAACCACACCTGCCCCCTTATCCAACAAAAGTCCACAGTTTTTCAAAAAATGACTACCCAACTAAAGTACTTTGTACTCGTTAGTTAGTAAGTGCTACCTTGTTGTGTAAATGTCCAGAGTATTCTATACACTGCAGCTGCATAATGGACAGCGAGGGAATGTCTCCAGCGATCTTGTGTGCATTTGGCAAGGTGATTGTTCCTAATGCATCTTTCTCCAGAATTCTGTGATAACATGAGTCCTCCTATAGAGACACCAAAAAGACTGCAAAGATGTAAATCTTCACCAAACCAGGGTACTTTCTCATAGCTATATGACGTAAGTGCCTATTTGTTCTGTGGGGATGTCTTTATATTCCTCAGCATTAAGAACGTGCCAGCAAACTCAGCAAAAAAATGCACCGGGGGACCATTTGGTAAGCTGTCCATCAACCTAGAAAAGGCAGGGAGGCCTTTGAATACTACTAAGGTATACAAGGTGGGGCCAAGTGGGCGGTGCTTCAAGGTGATTTGCACAATTTCAAAGTTCACCTGAGCTTACCCAGGAGGTCAGACTGAAGCATAATAGATAATATTGGCAGCAATGAGTACCTTTTTTGCATGATGATACCTTGCTTGCCAGTCACCTTACTGCTCTGCATGAAAAGTAAAGGGCAGGAATGTGCTATTCTTAACACTGAACGACGCATTCCGGTCTTTTCCCAGTGGTGGAGCACAATGTGATGCTTGTGTTTCAAGCAGGATTGTTTTTGTGCAGGAAGGGACACCTTTCCGCACAAAAACTATCCTGAGAGGCATTTTCTTCTTTCTATGTGTGCTGTAGAATGGGGAAGAGGGAGAAAGTGCAAGTAATGAGGGGAAATACAGATATTTCTCCTTGTTATGCCTCAACTGGGGAGGTGTAACATTTTGACACATTCCCTGGTTTACCACTAATGGTAAATCTAGGAATGCACCAAAATCCATTGGTGGATGCGTATGAATGCCCACGCTTTTCCCATGGAACTCCTTCCCAGGGTTAACACAACCTAGCGATTTGCACTGCATTCCATTACTCTACATTTATCAAGCCAGGTAAGACCAGGCAAAGAGGCCTTGCTTGCCTGGATAAATCCAATTAGGAGTTGTGTCACTCTTGCACCACCTTTGGGTGGTGCAAGAGCAATGCAACTACTTGATAAATAGGCCCTTGGATTTAGTAAGCCAGGCAAGGCCACACTAGGGGCCCTTGCCTGGATTGATAAATCCAATTTAAGAGTTGCACCACTCTTGCACCACGTTGTGCAGTGCAAGAGCAACACAACTTCTTGAGATATATACCCCTGGATATCTTAACCATGAGGTTCTACTCGTTCAAAAAGCTCTGAGCCTTCTTGCCTAAGTGGTGTACAATCTTCCTGGGCATGCCTCTACAGTTTGTCTCAGTCATTCAGATTATGAAAATATATGTAATCTCCCCTTTTGTACAGATGCTGGGAATGTTTCTTCTGGTACTTCTGGAGCCTCAAGGTTGCTTCAAAGTGCCAGGTCCCTCTCCTTCCATGGCTTGTGTAGGTTCCAGGTCTATGTGGTTAACTTGGCCCCCTTGGAGTGATCACTCCTTCTATTTTTGTTTTTTTGGAGCAGGCAAACAGGATGTGAGACACCTGACACAAGGACATCAGTGCCAGTTCCTATATGCCAGGCATGTCATGTGTCTTCTCTCTTCTAGCAATGCTTTCTTTCTCAAAGGCAGTCTTCCCATGTCCAGGAATGTTCTCAGGCAGTGGTAATCAGGTGCCAGTCTTATCATATGCATTAGTCATTGATTGGAGAATTGTCCCCTCTCAATCCTGATTTCTTTGTTGCCCTGTGCTCACCTTTTGCAGTACTTCTTCAGAACCTTACAGTTTAGAATCCCATAAATCCTAAATCTGGGATGACTGAATCCTTTTATATCAGTGGTATCACTGGCTCACTCAACTCCTTATTTAAATGAGACTTCCTCCCTTCTTGTCCAAATTGGTCCTCCCTCCTGCTGGAGTTAGGGCCAAGAGATCTCAGAGATATCTGGGAATAAACAGGAACAGCTCCATTTGGTACCTCTGAGTCCTTTGGTCTGTCATTGTTCCTGTCCCCTCTCAGATTTCTAATCCCTGCTAAATGGTCATTGGTTGACAACTCCCCTGCCTTCCTCGGTCTAGAAGCCAGGATATTGTCCTCTGGCAGGCAGGGTGATTACCTCAAGTAAAGAACAGGTTTTGCCCTCCTCAGGTGTGATGTGTGGCTGGACTGGTTTTCAGACAATTCTGACTCAAGTAGTCCAAAGGACATTTTATAAGTTTACCTTTCCACTAAAATTATCAAAAAATTTGATTTCACTTTTCAATCATATTCTGAAAACATAGTGATAAATAACCTATATTTAAGAGTTTTTCAAAGCTGAGATATCAAATAAATATTTTAACACACCTAGGCCAATGTATGGAAAATCTAGCCTAAAACATTATTGTTGAAAGTAGATTTTAGGCCTTTACCCGCTGTGAGGGCACACACTTTTAATATATGTTAAATATTTACATTGTGCCACACTTTTATTTATTAAGCACTCTGTTCCATGGGTATGTAAGGCACACATAGAGGTTTCAGTAATTCAATAATAGACAAAAATAAATTTGCTTACATGTGAAAGTGACATATATATATGTATATATATATATATACATATATATATATATATTGGCTACCTCTTTAGTTTTGGCAAACTGCACAAGACACTTTGATCCCACTGTGAGCTTGAGTACCTTAGCACTTTATCCTAGTTTGGTTTTAGAAGTATGAATATGTGCAACTTACATTTGGTTACTGTTCTTGAATTCCAGAGCATGAACTATCTAAAAACTCTGCGGAATTGTGAGGAGTTCCACAAGTGGCGGAATGCCGCCCGGTCATGCCAATAGTGTCACAGCAACCGCCATATCAAAGCCAGGCAAGCTGATGGTAAATGAGCACCTCCACTCGAGCATTGAATGACCCTAAGATGGTGGCTGGTGGGGGTGTGGCTTCTGGTTACAAAAGCAGAAAAGACATGAAGAACAAAAAAAGGACAAAGGGACTTTTTCCTTCAGCCATGATGGATCAGAACACCATAACGATAAGGTGACTGTAAGTACTGCTTGAACCACTAAAGTCTCGGAATGCAGAATGCAAACCTTCGAAACAACCAGACATGGGAGAAGGCAAATGATGCAGTGTAACAAGGGTTTGACAAGTGCCTTCTCTACTACAAGTCTGAGGCAGGAGAGAGGCCTGCTTTAGCCCAGATCAGTGATTGTGCCATGCTTTCAACCTCCAAAGAAATGGGAATAGGATCCTGTGCACTTACTTTATCCTGGAGCCCATGTCTGCTCTGCTGGGTACAGCTTTTGGGCCTCTGGTGCCAGTGTCTCTCCTCTACCTCGCTCTACATCAGGCTGGCAGGAGCCGTAGGCAGCAGTCACACAGCTACAGACATCTTACACAACTAGACCATGAACGGGAATAGTGGCATGGTTGTGGCCATACTGGATGAAGATAAACTAGCATACCACTTGTTCAAGAAATAAGGCAATAATTTACCAACAGCCAGCACGGCCACGCTGAGCCAAGATGGCCGTCAAGTTAATGGAAAGGTTTCAATGAGTAGTCTAGAATATATGACCTGAACAATTACAAGAAGCGTTCTGGGACTTGGAGTCTTTATGCCACACGCTCCCTGTCCGAACCTAGCATAACCAGTTCCCAAGAAGCCACACAAATGGTGCCTTGTTTCGAGTTTTCCCTGATGCCTACACAGCAGGACACCTTCAATATGAAGTGAACCAGCTGGTTGCCAGGTTGCCTTTTTGTGAGGAAATAACATTCAACACAGTTTTGGCAGTATTTTCAGCCAGCAAAGGTTATCGCTGCACACTAAAGAATAAGGGTAATTTAATTGGACAGTGTATTTCATGATGAAACATTCACTCCAGAATGCAAAATAAACCATGCAAGGTATGAGTATAACAGTTCTAGGGGTGGATGAGTGGCGTGCAGCTGAACTCCACTCTACTCCCGGCTGGCAGTTTTTTTTTCTAACGAACTCTGTGCTCCGCTTGGGGCTTTTGGGTTTTGTACTAGAAAATGAAGTTATAAGAACACTAGGAACCATCAGTTGGATAGGAAGAAGTGCATGGACAAGTGTATAATATGTTCTAACTTTTTGATGCTATTGTTGTACGTTGCAGGATTAGCACCAAAAATGTTGGTGCTGATCCTGCAAAGTACATAGGGGCCCATAGAAAAAAAAGGTGTTCCCATTTTTAACGCCTGGTCTGTGCAGGCGTTAAAAATAGCCGGCAAAAATGGCACAGTGGAATCGCCTAGATTAAACTGCTCCATTTTTGTGGTCCCCATAATGGGGGAATGCCCCCACGTGCATACATTATGCCTGGCCCAGGCATATTGCTGTGCAAGGGGTTACAAAGTGGGGCAATTAATGCATTGGGCTACTTTGTAAATCTGCTGTGGCAAATTTGCCCTTGTTGAGCCACATTAGCTTAAATAAAATGCTGCTAATGTGGCACAAGGTGATACTAGGCCCTCTTAAATCTGGGCCAAAGACTGCTCACAGTGGATGGGAGCTTTAAAAATGCTCCCACTTTCTGGGAGGAGACTTGAGGTGTGGGAAACAGATAAAGATACATATTACTTCTGTCCGGCAGGAGCAGCAAAATTAGTTGTGTGTCATGTTGGGGAGGGACTCTTTTGCCAATCACCAGTGTAAATTATAAACAAATTGACCTGAGCTGATGCAAAATTAGAAAAGGCAGTGATTGAAGGGTACTGATCAAAACACACCAAGAACTGAACAACCACTACTCTGTCTCTGCATTTTAGCTGTGTTCATGTCACAAGCACTGGAAGATAGGTAAAGCTGCCTTCAGCCAGATTAAAAGTAAAGAGCTAGAGATGCTGAGTCTCCCTGTAGCAAACCTGTTGTGGTTTTCCTTAAGGCTGCCAGCTCTTAATTTACTTTTCTAAATTAAGAAGTTACAAGAACGCCCAGAAGATGTTGCATGTAACAGCTTTTTCTGAGTGAACAGAAATTATTAACCATTAGCAATGTGCATTTTGCTATAGTGCATGCTTGATAATGTCAGGAATAAAGCACAATATTGTAAGGGACATATTTAGGAGCCCCTAGTGCCATTCCAATGCCACATTAGTGTCATTTGTTTATGCTAATGTGGTGTTAGAAGGCCAAAAACGCCACAGCAATGCATGCATTGCGGCAGGTTGTAACCCTTTGCACTACATTATGCCTGTGCCAGGCATAATGTTTGCAAAGCGAGTGTTCTCTGTTGGGGGGGAGGGAAATTGGCACAAGGAAATCTGAGAGATTTCCTTGTGCCATTTTTTTCAGCACTTTTAACGCCTGCTCAGAGCAAGGGTTAAAAGGAGGCTTCCATTGATGATTACAATGGGCCTTTGGATGCTTTGCAGGATTAGCATCAGAGTTTTTTACGCAAATCCTACAAAGCACAGGACTAACATCAAAAATTTGACGCTAGCCCCCTAACTACAGGCATGGTGCCCGTATTTTAAATACAACACACACATGGTGACTTTAGCTGGGTGTTAAGGGGGTGCAAGAAAAGTGGTGCTGCACTATGTGCAGCACCATTTTTCTTAAATATGCCCCTAAGTGTTTGCAGTGAGGTCTGTTTGTAACTTGAAATCACAGATTTGATTTTGATAGTGATAGCTTGGACTTTCATCCTTCCAAGGTGATAAATAGTGTATCATTGAGAGGTGTGCCAGATATGCCTTTCATTTAAAGAGTTACACAACAACAGTTTCTAGTTATATTCACAAATTGAATGCAAAAAAGTATAGTTATCATTTTTTAATATAACCAATTGATACGTTTCTTTTTTGTGTCTAGTGTTCACAGTTCATACTGAAGGCAGATCACCGTCAACCAAAGTGTTCAGTGGGAATAAAATGCTTAATACATTATTAAGCACTGAGACTTTTTGCGTGTCTATAAACCATTCCCTGTTTATTCTGGGAGTGAAAGTGCTGCTGGGCACAATAAAGCACTGATTTTGAGTTGTGCAGTAAAGTGGGTGTAGAAAAATTGCATTCTATTTTACAGTTTTAGTGGAATAAATTTGCTTTAAATTTTCTCTATTCTGAGTACTTTCTGGGTCTTGTGGAAACAACTTTACTGTGTGCCATTTTTTCACACCCTCTTTACCAGGTTCAATTTTACCAGATGTGGTTTTACTTCAAGAGATTTTTTAGCTAGAAAATTGCACAAAAACTTTGCCTGCATGGAAACACTGCGTTAACAGGAAATAACATATATAACATTGAAAGTATCAAATGTTCTACTTCGAATCTTATTGTGAGTACACATGATTTTGTTCGCACATTACTAACAGCTCTTTGTGTCTGGTACCCATTCCCCACCATTTAACCTTCTGGCAATGTTGTTAATTCAAATCCACATTTCAAAACAGCAAGCAATCTATTTTTCTGATTTCATTAGCCAGCAATGCTCCTGAGAGAATCAGAAAGTTCAAACTCAATGAGGCAGAACAACACCTGCGAGCAGAGGATGGGGTGAAAGAGGAGATGCACCTAATGGGGCTTTTAGTGTCCAAGACAAGTGCCAAACACAATTAAAAGCTGGCTACAAATCACAGCTGAAGTGTCTGATGTGTCTGCAAACCTCTGGACTGCAGGTAAGTGCAAATAAACTTTTTAGACCTTATGGGTCAAGTTCAGGACCTCTCTTTTCAAAAACAGAAGGAAGAGTCTGGCCCTGGTGGAACATCTTGTCATGAATAAAACTGACTTGAAGGAAGAGTTGCACAGTGTTAGAAATGGGGTCTGTGGTTGGCAGTCAGGTTACCCCCTGTCCAAGCAAGGACCCTCACTCTAGTCAAGGTAAAAGAGAATCGCCCTCACTAACCCCTGCTTACCCCCTTGGTAGCTTGGCATGAGCAGTAGAGTTAACTTGAGAGTGCTAGGTGTAAAGTTTTTGTACCAACACACACAGTAACTTAATGAAAACACTCCAAAATGACACAACACAGGTTTAGAAAAATAGGAAATATTTATCTAAACAAAACAAGACCAAAACGACAAAAATCCACAATACACAAGTCGTAGTTTTAAACATACACTAACACTGTTAGCGTGAAAATGTACCTTGGGTGCGTCAAAAATAACCCCGCATGGGCAAGTGTGCATCAAAAAGGGCTTGCGATGCGTCTATTTCACTCACTCACAAGACCTTGTGTTGTTTCTCATTTTGTCGGGTCAGGCACGTCGTTTCTTCTCTCCACAGGGGAGCGATGCGTCCATCCGCCCAGCACTCTCGGGTCCGGGCAGGTCTTGCATTGTTTTTACATGCCCAGTGGCACTTGGATCGGAAATCCAGCTGCACGATGATACAAAAACCATTCAGCGCGGGGTTGCAATCTCACCAACCTCCGTCAGTGATGCTGCGCCTCATTTCTCCAGCTCCATACATCGATTCTTCGTTCGCGTTGCAGGCGAGCGTCGATTTTCAGCCGGGAAGCCAGCGGTGCATCGATTTTTCAGCCGCAGATCGGAGTTGTGTCGATCTTTTCCCCGCACTGCATTCTGTGCGTGGATTTCTTCCTCTTAGGCTGTCAGCTTCTCCTTTCAGGGTCCCAGGACCTAAATGGGCACCACTTGGCATAGTAGGAGTCTCTCCAGAGACTCCAGGTGCTGGCAGAGAGAAGTCTTTGCTGTCCCTGAGACTTTAAACAACAGGAGGCTAGCTCTAAATCAGGCCCTTGGAGATCTTGACAAGATGGAATGCATACAAAGTCCAGTCTTTGCCCTCTTACTCTGGCAGAAGCAGCAACTGCAGGATAGCTCCACAAAGCATAGTCACAGGCGGGGAAGCTCTTCTTTCTCAGCTCTTCAGCTTTTCTCCAGGCAGAGATTCCTCTTGGTTTCCAGAAGTGTTCTAAAGTCTGTGGTTTTGGGTGCCCTTCTTATACCCAATTTCTGCTTTAAAGTAGGCCTACTTCAAAGCAAAGTCACTCTTGAATGTGAAATCCTGCCTTGCCCAGGCCAGGCCCCAGACACTCACCAGGGGGTTGGAGACTGCATTGTGTGAAGACAGGCACAGCCCTTTCAGGTGTAAGCGACCACTCCTCCCCTCCCTCCTAGCACTAATGGCTCATCAGGAAATGCAGACTACACCCCAGCTCCCTTTGTGTCACTGTCTAGTGTGAGGTGCAACAAGCCCAACTGTCAAACTGACCCAGACAGGGAATCCACAAACAGGCAGAGTCACAGAAATAGTATGGGCAAGAAAATGTTCACTTTCTAAAAGTGGTATTTTCAAACACATAGGGCCTGATTACAACTTTGGAGGAGGTGTTGATCCGTCCCAAAAGTGACGGTAAAGTGACGGATATACCACCAGCCGTATTACGAGTCCATTATATCCTATGGAACTCATAATACGGCTGATGGTATATCCGTCACTTTACCGTCACTTTTGGGACGGATTATCACCTCCTCCAAAGTTGTAATCAGGCCCATAATCTCAAAATCAAGTTTACTAAAAGATGTATTTTTAAATTGTGTGCTCAGAGACCCCAAACTCCACATGTCCATCCGCTCCCAAAGGGAATCTATACTTTAATCATTTTTAAAGGTAGCCCCCATGTTAACCTATGAGAGGGACAGGCCTTGCAACAGTGAAAAGCGAATTTAGCAATATTTCACTGTCAGGACATATAAAACACATTACTATGGGGGTCATTCCAACCCTGGCGGTCGGTGTTAAAGCGGCGGCCAACCCGCCAACAGGCTGGCGGTAAAAAAAATTGAATTCCGACCCTGGCAGAAACCGCCAACAGAGACCGCCACTTCAACACTCCGACCGCCACGGCGGGACAAACAAACAGCGCGGCGTCACCGCCAACAGACAGGTGGGAGACAAAGTACCGCCCACCCTATCACAACCCACCAATCCGCCACCTTTTCAGGGGCAGTAGCCCCGCCGATAAAAACACGGCAGAAACAGCCATTTCGAACGGAAAACGCTCACCTCCATACACCCACGAGGAATCTGGACAGCATGGAACCCGAACTCAACATCCTCCCAGCTATTGTCTTCCTGCTCCTCTACCAGGAGCACGAACGCCGGCGCAGAAGACAACGGTGAGTACTGCACCTACGACACAGGGGAGGGGGAGGGAAAAAATTACGGGGACACACATACGCGACACACCCACCCCCACCCTCACCCACTACAACACACACATCAATGCATAGCAATACATCACAGTTACACCCCCAAACCCCCGGAAGAATGCAAAGACAAAAGGAAATGATCATCAACTGTCGAATATATTGTATCACTGGCTTATAAATATATCACACATCTAAAACTATTATATACATAAATATTAAAAGTCCGATAATTTTTGCAGGCATTGTCCGTGGACCACTGGGCCCAAATCACATGGGCAAAGCCCACACAGGATACCTGACACCAACGGAGAGAACACTGCAGGGGCATCAGATAGCAAAACTACAGGCACCTCAGGGGGAAGGGAAGGGGGGGGCACCTCAGCCAGATGAGTCCACGACGCCAGATCCACAAGGGGCCTCCATGACCACTGTTCCATCCTGGGGAGTGCAAAGCTACAGGCTCTCAAGTCTCTACAGTGGGTGGTTTGCCCACTGTTCCATCCTGGGGAGTGCAAAGCCACAGTCTCTCAAGTCTCTACAGTGGGTGGTTTGCCCACTGTTCCATCCTGGGGAGAGCAAAGCCACAGTCTCTCAAGTCTCTGCAGTGGGTGGGTTGCCCACTGTGCCATCCTGGGGAGTGCAAAGCCACAGTCTCACAAGTGGATGACACTCTCCACTGGTTCTGGAGGGGGACTGGTGCCCAGAGTGCTTCGTGCAGCCCTGCCCGACACAGATGAGGGCCTGCCCCTTCCGCCAATGGGCCAGCGGTGCTTGAGACGGCGTTGCCCAGGTCAGCGGTGCTTGAGACGGCGGTGCCCAGTTCAGCGGTGCTTGAGACGGCGGTGCCCAGTTCAGCGGTGCTTGAGATGAAGGGCCCAGTTCAGCGGTGCTTGAGACGGCTTTGCCCAGTTCAGCGGTGCTTGAGATGAAGGGCCCAGTTCAGCGGTGCTTGAGACGGCGGAGCCCTGTTCAGCGGTGCTTGAGATGAAGGTCCCAGTTCAGCGGTGCTTGAGATGAGGGGCCCAGTTCAGCGGTGCTTGAGATGAAGGGCCCAGTTCAGTGGTGCTTGAGATGAAGGGCCCAGTTCAGCGGTGCTTGAGACGGCGGTGCCCAGTTCAGCGGTGCTTGAGACGGCGGTGCCCTGTTCAGCGGTGCTTGAGATGAGTGTCCAGGTCAGGGGATCCGGCCATGGCATGGATGTCACTCGCCACCTGACATGTGGCTGGCGGGGCCTTCCTGCCCATCCGTCTGTTGGCTTGCGGGGCCCTCCTGGGCTGCAGTACCGGGCCTGTGGGTGTCCTCCTGCACACCTGGGACGTGGCTTGCGGGGCCCTCCTGGGCTGCAGTACCGGGCCTGTGGGTGTCCTCCTGCACACCTGGGATGGGGCTGGTGGGGCCCTCCTGGGCAGCTGGCCTGCTGCCGGACTTGTCGGGTGTGCTGCCCTTCCCACCCTTCCCTGTTCGCCTGTGGCCCTTTCCCACCTTTGGCGGTGTGCCAGGTGGCACCCCACTTCCTGCCGGAGCCATGGTAGGGATTTTGGTCCCTGGTGTCTTTGGCCTCTCGCGCCGGGCACTGGCAATCTTCGGATGCTTTCCGGGGGTGGGCTGGCCGTGCCTTGGCTCCTAGCTGAACTGCCTGCCCTTGAGGGTGGGGGACTCCACAGTCCATGGCAAACAGTCTTTGGCTGAGGTGCTGATTGGAGTCTTATGAGATGGACTGGGTGGGGGAGTTGTTGGAAAGAGGTTAAGGTTGGCAAGGAAAAGCAATTTCGAAAGAGAGGGACGGGTAGGTGTAGTGGGTATGGGAGTGGAGGAAGAGGATGTGGTTGTAGGAGTGTGAAGTCTGGTGTCTTTGGGTGCAGGTGCTTGGGCTGGAGGCTGTCGTGAGGTGGATGGCTGTTGGGTGGGTGGCTGCCTGCGTTTGTGTAGTTTGGAAGAGGGGGTGACAGACACACTGGGAGAGGACACAGGGGACGTGTGGTAAACATCCTTTATGCCGAATTTTTTATAACGAAGTCCTGGTTAACGAAAGCGGAACAACGCTTTCTTTTACCACGACTTAGTTATTTTGTGCCTTAACCACGCATGTCCTGAACAACGAACATGCATGGTTAAGGTACAAACAAGGGAGTCGGCTGAGGAGGACGACGCAGATGACAAGGTGACGGCTCAGGTAAGTGGGGGTTTTAGGTTTTGGGGAGGGGGTGGGGGGTCAGGGGGTTTTAGGTTTTGGGGTGGGGTTGGGGGGGTGGGGCGTTTTTGGTTTTGGGGAGGGGGTGGGGGGTCGGGGGTTTTAGGTTTTGGGGTGGGGTTGGGGGGGTGGGGCATTTTTGGTTTTGGGGTGGGGGGTTAGGGGTTTTAGGTTTTAGGGTGGGGTTGGGGCGTTTTTGGTTTTGGGGAGAGGGTGGGGGGTCAGGGGGTTTTAGGTTTTAGGGTGGGGTTGGGGGGTGGGGCGTTTTTGGTTTTGGGGAGTGGGTGGGGAGTCAGGGGGTTTTAGGTTTTGGGGTGGGGTTGGCGGGGTGGGGTGAGGGATGTAGGGTGAATGGTGCCTATTGCTAATGATTTTATCAAGAATGCCTTTACAACGAAATATCATTGTTAAGGCATTCGTGGTAAAATCATTAGTAGTAAAGACGAGGTCGGTGTTCCGACCTCGTTGTTAAGGTTAGTAGTAGTTTAAGATTCGGTGTTCCGTCATATAACCGGGACGTGTAAATGGTAGTGGGGGTGGTGACTGCACATGTGCGGAGTGTTCTGGTGGGTGTGCTGGTGATGGACGTAGTGGCTGAAGATGTTCTGCATGCAAGTGTGAGTGGAGACGTGACAGGGAGGGAGGAGGGAGACGAGGAGGAGGGGGACACAGTGGAGGCAGTGGGTGTTGTTATGTCTGCATGTGGATGTTGCTTGTGTGAATGCTTGTGTGATGTGTGGTGCTTATGTTTGGCTGAGCTCCCCTTGGGTGTTGAGGTGTGTGCAGGCTGGTCTGATGGTGTGTCTGGGATAGGCAGAGGTACAGGGGATTGGGTCTGGGTGGAGGAAGTTGGAGGGGGGAGGCTAGAGACAGGGACAATGGCTGCCGTCAGTGCTGAGGCCAGAGCGTTGAACGATCGCTGATGGGCAGCCTGACCAGAATGAATGCCCTCCAGGTATGCATTACTCTGGTGCACCTCCCTTTCTACACCCTGGATGCCATTCAAAAGGGTAGACTGCCCAACAATGATGGTCCTCAGGAGGTCAATGACCTCCTCACTGAGGGCAGCAGGGGTGACAGGGGCAGGACCTGAGGTGCCTGGGGTGAAGGAGATGCCCACCTTCCTGGGTGAGCGGGCACGGGGCAAACTCTGAGGGGCTGGTGGGAGGGCGGTGCTGGTGCGCTGGGTGGCGGCTGTACCTGTTGTTGCGGGGGGCACAGATGTTGCCGCCACCACAAGGGAGCTCCCTTCAGAGGACGAGTCGCTGTCACTGACATCAGCACGAGTCCCCGCTGTGGAGCTCCCCTCGCCCTCCGTCCCACTGGTATATTCGGACTCCGTTGCATGGCCCTCCAGGGCCATGTGGGATGCAGCTCCCTCGTGCTCCGATGCCACTTCTCCTCCGCCTGATGATGCTAATGCACACATGAACAGGAAGACCACAAAAAAGGGGGGGGGAGAAATAAAGACATGTTGAGTGCATGCATTGGCGACACCGTTGGCAGAGAGGACAGACACAGAAGCCCCCTGCACTACGCCGCGCACTTGGGGTCCACTACGCAATCCGTGGGACATGGCCTACAAGCCTATGGACCACAACTGCACACATAGATGACACAGGGCCATGGATACCTGTACTTGGCACCCTACAGAGGTGGGGGGCGGGGCACAGGGCCATGCCTTACGGAGGGGCCTAGCCTACAGAAATCGCCCTGGCCTGGGGATACCCACAGCCCTCCTCCCCCACCCAGACACCTCCACTGTGCACAAAGTCACCAGAGTGAGAGTGTACTCACCCCCTTGTGTCTGCTGTGATGTCCACACGCGCCCATCCAAATCGGGGTAGGCCACCGCCAGGATCCGGGACATCAGGGGGGTCAAAGTCCGACTGGCACCCCTCCCACGTTGGGAGGCCATCCCCAGCCGAGCCTCCGCCGTCTTCCTGCTCCAGCGGCGGATGTCCTCCCATCTCTTCCGGCAGTGGGTGCCTCGTCTGTTGTGGACCCCCAGGGTCCGGACGTCCTTGGCGATGGCACGCCAAATGTCGATTTTCTGGTGGACGCTGACCTATGTGACATGTACAGGGAGAGAAGTATAATCATCACCTTCTGCATGCTCCATGTGAGTGGCCCCCCATCCCCACCCTTGCCATGTGGCACATGCTCCCATCTGTCGTTTGATGCATGCCTCTATCGCTCCCCTCCCCACCATCTTTCATCTACCCCACTCAACACAGGCATAGCCCACAAAGCATGGTCCCCGTGTACTTACCTGTTGGTCTGGAGGACCGTAGAGTAGCGCATACTGGGGGAGGACCCCATCCACAAGTTTCTCCAACTCCTCCGCAGTGAAGGCAGGGGCCCTTTCCCCAGTCGCATGAGCCATTGTCTCTTCCAGACCGAGGTCACAGCAGCACTTGCAGTGTAGGTCCTCTCCTGTGGAAGATCAGGTATCGAGTGATTAAGCTGATAGAAAATGGCGATTACGCCCGCGGCGGTGCGTGCCGTGACCGCCGGCGCGCATCGTCATTGGCTCCTGAAACCCATAGGGTTCAATGTTAACCAATGCTGCTTTGCGCCGCGGTCTTCGACCGTCTACCGCCACGGTGTCCCACGCCAGCGCATTGACCTCACATCCCATTGTCGCACTTCACAGGTCAGGCAGCCGCCATTTCAAGGGCCCACATGGCTGAATTTGTACTGCGACACACATACCTAGGCCTTGCATCGACACTCATACAAGCCATACAATGCATAGGGATTCGTGTTATGTGCAAGCTGTGGGAACGTACCTGTGGTTTGATTGACTCTGTGCTCGCTGTTGTCCTTCATAGGCACCGTCCACTGGGACATGCAAGGAGATGGAGGAATCTTCCCATGTACAGACCGCTGGTGGACCTGTCGACAATGGAGGAAAGACATGTCATACTGACATACAGGCTTGACCGAGCCACTATACAGGAACTGTGTGCCCAGCTGGAGCCAGACCTGATGTCACCTATCCGCCAACCCACAGGGATCCCCCCTCTATTGCAGGTTCTGTCAGTACTTCATTTCTTAGCAAGTGGGTCATTTCAAACAACTGTGGCCATTGCATCAGGGATGTCCCAGCCCATGTTTTGCAAGGTGTTGTCCAGAGTGTTGTCTGCCCTGCTCAAACACATGCGGAGCTACATCGTCTTCCCTGAGGTGGGGGATTTGGCTACAGTGAAAGGTGATTTCTATGCCCCTGGACATATTCCCAACATCATTGGTGCCATTGATGGGATCCATGTTGCTTTGGTCCCCCCCAGCAGGAGAGAACAGGTGTACAGGAACAGGAAGAGTTCCATGAATGTCCAGAAAGTCTGTGTGTCTGACCAGTACATCTCCCATGTTAATGCCAAGTTCCCTGGCTCAGTGCATGATGCGTACATCATGCGGAATAGCAGCATCCCTTACGTGATGGATCAACTCCAGAGGCACCGTGTGTGGCTAATTGGTGACTCTGGTTACCCCAACCTGTCATGGCTACTGACTCCAGTGAGGAATCCCCGGACAAGGGCAGAGGAACGGTACAAAGAGGCCCATGGACGTACTAGGAGGGTGATAGAGCGGACCTTCGGCCTCCTAAAGGCCAGGTTTAGGTGCCTCCATATGACAGGTGGATCCCTAATGTACTCACCAAAGAAGGTGTGCCAGATCATCGTGGCCTGCTGTATGCTTCACAACCTGGCTTTGCGACGCCAGGTGCCTTTTCTGCAGGAGGATGGTACAGATGGTGGTGTTGTAGCAGCTGTGGAGCCTGTGGAGAATGAAGAGGAGGAAGGCGAAGAGGACGACATAGACAACAGGAACACAGTAATACTGCAGTATTTCCAATGACACACAGGTAAGAATCCCCCCCGGCATATAACATTTACTTAACCCCTACTACCTCTCTACTGTCTGTCCTTTTCCCCCAGTGTATGGTAACTGAGTTGTTTCCCTTCAGATTTCAGAGATGTGGGCCCCACTGCGTGACATCTGCTTTGTTTCCCCATGGACTACAGCTGTGTGACATTGGTATGTTGGCATCACAATGAAAATAAGCATTTTGGCACGGTCATATCTAATACATTTGTTCCAAATAACAGCCAGACTCCTGATTGTTTTGTGCAATAAGTGTGTTTATTACAGTGCTCTAAATTGGTGTGTGGTTGCAAATCGGTGAGTGGTGATGGTGGAGGATTGTCCATGGCAGAGTCCAGACTATCAGTATCACAGGTGCAATGTCCAAATGCCTGTGGAAAGTGGAGCAGGGGCAGTTTAAGGTTGGACAGGGTGTCAATGTGGGACAGTGGGATGACAATCAGGGAGGTATCCTTTTGTGGCGGGGGTCTTGGCATCTTACTCTGTCTTCTTCCTGGATTTCAGGGCCCGCTTGCGGGGTGGTTCTCCTTCTGCAGGAGGTGGGGTTCTGGTGGCCTGTTGGTCTTGTGTCGGGGCCTCCTGTCCACTAGCGCCGGCGGAGGTGGTAGGCAGTTCTTGGTCCATGCTAGTGACAGGGGCCCTTTGTGGTGCCAGAGTGTCCCGCAATGTGGTGACTACCTGATTCAGTGCCACTACGATGGAGCCCATGGCGGAACAGATGTTTCTTAGTTCCTCCCTAAACCCCATATACTGTTGCTCCTGCAGAAGCTGGATCTCCGGAAACCTGGCCAGGACCGTGGACATCGTCTCCTGGGAGTGGTGGTATGCTCCCATGATGGAGGAGAGGGCCTCGTGGAGAGTGGGTTCCCTGGGCCTGTCCCCCCCTGTCGCACAGCAGCCCTCCCAGTTCCCCTGTTTCCCTGGGCCTCTGTCCCCTGGACCGTGTGCCCACTACCACTGCCCCCAGGTCCCTGTTGTTGTTGGGGTGGTCGGTTAACCTGGGCTCCCTGTAGTGGTGGACACACCGCTGATTGACGTGTCCTGGGGACAGAGGTATGGGCCCGCTGGGTGGGTTCTATGCTGGTGTTCCCAGTGGGGGGAAGGTCTGCTGTGGGCTGTGGCTGTCTGAGGGGAACCGACTGTCCAGAGGTTCCTGATGGGCCGGGCTGGTCATCTAGATCCAGGGTGACAGAGCTGCTGTCATCACTGTGGGCCTCTTCTGGGGGTGGAGTGGACATTTGTGGACCCTCCTGCGCGGTGACGTGGCGTTCGGGTCCTGCAGGGATATAAAGGTATGGTTATTGCTTCTGTGTGTGCCATAGAGTGCAATGGGTGGGTGCCCGTGTACCCCACTGCTGCCATTCCCTTGTGGGGGCTTTTGTGACGGTGGTTTGGGGGGGGGTGCAGTGGGAATGCTTAGGTGATGGGTGTCCCTGCTTTGTGGTCGCATGCAGGGCTTGGTGTTGGGATGGGTGGGTTGTGATGGTGAGACATTTGCAAGGAGTAGGTGTGATGGAGTGAGGGTGAGGGTGGGGGTATGAGTTGGCATGCTGGTGGAGTGGGGGGGATGAAGTAGTTAAGATTATACTTACCAGAGTCCATTCCTCCGCCTACTCCTGCGAGGCCGTCAGGATGTAGGATCGCCAAGACCTGCTCCTCCCATGTTGTAAATTCTGGGGGAGGAGGTGGGGGTCCGCCGCCAGTCTTCTGCACCGCGATGTTGTGCCTGGATACCATGGAACGCACCTTCCCCCGTAGGTCGTTCCACTGCTTCCTGATGTCGTCCCTATTTCTTGGGTGCTGTCCCACAGCGTTGACCCTGTCGACTATTCTGCTCCATAGCTCCATCTTCCTGGCAATGGTGGTGTGCTGCACCTGTGTCCCGAAGAGCTGTGGCTCTACCCGTACAATTAACTCCACCATGACCCTGAGTTCATCGTCAGTAAACCTGGGGTGTCTTTGCGGTGCCAAGGGGTGGTGTGGGTGATGTGTGGGGTGGATTGTGTGGTGCTAAGTGTGGTGCTGTGTATTGGTGTGTTGTTTGAAGTTCGTGGTACTATTGCAGGGTGACAGTGAATTGCGTGTCTGGGTGCTCGGTTCTCTTTTCTCAGTGCGTGTTCACGAATCTCGAGGAGTGGGGGTTTGTGGGTGATGTGGGTGTGTGTTTTATTTTGTATTGGGTGTGTGGGAGTGGTGTGTGTATGTGGATCAGGTGTGTGTATTTTGATTTGTCCAATGTGGCTGTGTTTTGTAAGTGTGTGTGTATTTTGAGCGCGGTGGTGTGTACCGCCAATGGAATACCGCGGTTGAAAGACCGCCGCGTGGATTCGTGGGTCGTAATGGCATGGGCGTTTTTCTGTTGGCGTGACGGTGGAGGTTTGGTCATCGCCAGTTTCTCACTGGCCTTTGGTGTGGCGGACTTTTGTGGATGTCTGTATTTTGGCGGTTTGCCTGTTGTGGGTCAGAATGACCGTGGCGGTGTACCGCGACCGCGGCGGTGTTATGGCGGTCTTCTGAACGGCGGTAAGCGCCTTTTACCGCCGAGGTTGGAATGACCACCTATATGTCACACCTTAACCATACACTGCACCCTGCCCATGGGGATACCTAGGGCCTACCTTAAGGGTGCCTTACTTGTAAGAAAAGGGAAGATTTAGGTCTGGCAAGTGGGTACACTTGCCAAGTTGAATTTACAGTTAAAACTGCACACACAGACACTGCAGTGGCGAGTATGAGACATGATTACAGAGCTACTTATGTGGGTGGCACAACCAGTGCTGCAGGCCCACTAGTAGCATTTGATTTGCAGGCCCTGGGCACCTCTAGTGCACTTTACTAGGGACTTACCAGTAAATCAAATATGCCAATCATGGATAAGCCAATTACATACACATTTTGTATAGGAGCACTTGCACTTTAGCACTGGTTAGCAGTGGTAAAGTGCCAAGAGTAACAAAAACAGCAAGGTCAGAGTCCAGCACACATCAACAACCTTGGAAACAGAGGCAAAACGTTAAGGGCGACCACGCCAACGATGAAAAGTCTAACACACAGTATCTTAAATGTTGAGTATTGAGGGGGTTGAAGGAGCAGCAGAAACTGAAGATTTAGAGGAATCAAGTGAGTAAAATACAACACATCTTGTATGTATAAGCATCAAAATAAAACATAGGTCTTCATATCATGTTAAGCTGTAATGATTACTATTTGTGTGCCTTTCACATTGTCACTTGACCTACGGGTAAAGCATTAGGCCACTGCTTCCTGACGTGAACTCAGTGTTCGAGGTGTCAGGCAGGAGATTACTCCAAAGTAAAGGAGTTTCATTCTCTCCAGACACACCGTAAGGGCTATAAATGACCCTGAATGGCCCTTCAGTATTAAGTGAGTTACCTGCCCTACCCGACTCCTCCCGCAGCCTCCCCTCCCTTCCCCTTGCAAAGCCAGAGACGGTTATGCACCTCAGCAAGCCACACTCCTCCAGGAGCATGACTGGCCAAAATGTCCTTTTGACGGCCCTCACTGGCCGCACTCCATCTCCAGGTCACCTTCTTCTTCTGGTTTGTGACCACAGGCTGCTCTTATAGATAATCATTGGGGCTTCTTTCTCTCTGCGCACTCTGCTCCAGGCTCAGCGGTGTTTTAAACATCCAGGATGGCTCTGCCCACCCTCTCCTGACATCCTCTTCTCTTCCTTCCTTGTCCACTGCTGTTGCTGCCTGACATTGTCCTTCTTCTGTGCCCCTGGGAATTTCCTGCAATGACAAAACAACCTCAGGTCATTTTGGGACAGTGCTTGTGATGCTAGCCAGCCAGGGTGGTAAAAATAGTAATTCCTCCTCCTCTGGGCTCTCTGTGGGACATGCATATTTTAGAATAGATGTTACTAACAAGTAAATACAATACTGTGTTATAAACTATAAGGGCATACTTATGGTTTTTATTTTTTTAACAGTGTTAATTCTGGGTGACATAACTCATTTCTGAAGTACAAATTGAAGAATGATTGAGGTTTTCCTCAAAGTGCACTCAATACAAATAAATGCCCAGAGAAAAATAGCCCTATAGATGCTGCTTCAGAGGCAGGGACTATTGGTGGTATCAAAGTCTGCCCTACACCAAACATCAGCTGCATTCCTTAGAGAGTCTAGTGTCTGCTCTGAGCTCATACCCCCATTCCCCACTATACCTGCAAGCCCCAAGGAACCCAAATATCAAAATATTGTGAAGTAGCATACAAAGTGAGTTTTTATTTTCATTAGGTGATTTAAAAACTCCAATACTGGTTGGTTCACATGAGGTATTCTAAGTTCCAGAGAACAATCATGTAATAATGCTATATTAAATGTGATTAATTAAGCTTGAGTCAAAGATTCAGAGCCTGTACAATTCCTTCAACCAAAACATTACCTGTTATAAACATGTTGTTAAAATATATGTATGTTTTCTAAGCTTGTGTAACAACATGAATGAAACAATGTGTTAATTATGTCTTTTCAGAACATTTACCAGAGGAAGACACAGAGCAGCCCTCTGCCAGTTATACTCTACCACCACCGCTGCAAAGCAGCCAAAAACAAAATCTACAAAAGCAAGAAGTAGCAAGATTACTACAATTACACAAACATTGCGGGTTTAACAGGCAACAGCAACTCAATCTCTGCCTTCAATTACTGTCCTTTCAATAACCACATACTCAATCACATCTGCCCCCCCCTTCCCCCACCAATTGTGACTACTCTTTCTCAGAGCAGTACAATGGATACAGGCCGATATTTACTAACATTTGATGCAGCACAAGGCAGCAAGACAACTTTCTGAGTTGTGCTGGGTCAAATCAAGCAATCAGGAATGCACCAAATCTACTAAGAAATTATGCATTTTAATCTCACTCTCTCTGTGCTGGCACACTTGTGGCTGGCAAGCACCATGAAGGCACTCTGCCTCCATGGATACTGAATTGAAGACAATGTGGTCCACAGATATGTGGGAGACTTTATGTGACTTGACAACAAACTAAACAATAGCAATTTAATGCTGCTAGGCTAATTGATTTGGGTTGTGTGAGGAAAAATGTTAGGGTCAATGTTTTCACTCTGATAGTATTTGATTTGCTGTGATATTATTTATCATTATAGTAATTCCTACATTATGTGTTGAAGAATAGCACATAATAGAAACTAATCATTGTAAAACATCAAGGCTCAAATTTAAGAGGACCTAGTGCCTCTTTTGTGCCAGTTAGCATCATTTTTTGGACGCTAAGGTGGTGCTAAGGTGGCCTTTTCCCCACGCTATATTTACAAAGTGGCGCAATGCATGATTTGCGCCACTTTGTAACCCCTTGAGCCACATTATGCCTGCATCAAGCATAATGTATGCAAAGGGAGTGTTGTCCCGTTAGGGAGGGGCCGAAAAAAATAATTATTTGCGCCATTTTTTTGCCATTTTGAACGCCTGCTGAGAGCAGACATTAAAAGAGGGCACTCCATTGGTTACAATGGACCCCTATGTACTGTTCAGGGTTAGCGCCAAATTTTTGGTGCTAACCCTGAACAGTACATCAATAGCATAAAAATTCTGTTGCTATTGATCCCTACCCTGTGCAATGGTGAGCCATATTTCAAATACGGTGCACACATGGTGGCCGTAGGGCGGTGCTAAGGAGCACAAGGAAAGTGGTGCTACACTGGGTGCAGCGTCACTTTTCCGAAATTTGCTCCCAAGGTGTGTGTACACCTTTATTCAGGGGGTTCACGGCGGGCACCTTTACATTTTCCTGTATAAGATCAGAAGATTACTAGAAAATTTCAAAGCGCATTTCACTTCTGGTGGTAAATATCAGTCCAGTTTCCTTTTGGAACTAGGGAAAAACCCTAGGCTTGCCCTCCAAAATGCCATAAGTTAAAACAGGTATTCAACATGCTGCAGCAAATCGGCTAGCAAGTTAGACACATTAAACGTATGAAACAAAAGAAAACAGCTCGCTTCTTTTTACAGTGAGATATCTCTTCATTCCTCAAAAGAAATGCATTTGTAATGCAGCAGTTAAGATGCATCGAGTTTCCTGCTGTGACAGCTGGTAACGCCAGCAGGTAAGAATCGATGCACTGTATCCATTGAATGAAACCGCATGCCAGCTGCGCCAAAGGGGGCAGGAATAAGGCATTATATTAGAAATGGCGTGTGAATAAAACGATGAGAAGATATGCTTTTAAGGATAAAGATAAGGGCGTCTGCTACTCTGGATCCCATCCATTGTTAACACTAAAAATGATATAATGAATAATATTTTTTTTTTAAATGTCTGCATATCGGCAATCATTATTCAAGGCATGGGGTTTATAATTCCTATTTATGGTTTCCCCATTCACAAAAGATGCGTTGATCACTTTGAACTTGCATGACACGCCGTTCTGATCACATGGAGTGATAAGGATAATCGAGCAGGCAAAACCCATTATAATAACGCAAACAAAGCATCTGACACTTTCAGGTAGAAGTGTTAAGCAGTTCCACAAGGGAAACGTTTGATGCCCATTCTGAAACTCCATTTGTAGTTATTGTGTTGATTTGTTCTGAATTCTGAAGGAAGTTTACAATACATTAAAGGCTTTTCTGGGGATTGTTTTCCAAGACTGCCTCGTGAAACAGATTACACTTTAAAGCAAGGGTGGTTTAGGAATTCATCTGAATCAGGAAAAGGAGCTTGCAGAGTGAAGGTAACTTGGTAAAGTATTTTGAATTGTGAACCCGGAAAAAAGAATCGCCGCCCTCCCTACGTGGCATGGGAACCAAAGGGGAGGAAGACTTGAATCACGCTAGATATCTGTTTCTCTCTTTTATTACACCCTCCTTCTTATACCCTCATACCCTTCAAGGAAGTGGTGCTAGCCCTGAGTTTCAATCTTTAAAGTGCTGCGCAGCTGAACTTTTTACAACGTGAGGTACTAATGAGACTACTGCCCTCCTCATTTTCCCAGCCCAAGCCTGCCTCTTGGAAAGAATATTGGCAGTGCTAATGCCAATTGGATGGGAATTTTAGCTAGTAAATTATTATGTCTTAACTAAGGACCAAGGAAACTTGATGAAGACATGTTTTTGTTGTTAAAATATTTGACTGATAGCTAGTTCCTTTAATTTATGAGTGTTGGAAATTGTGCCTTGTTTAGAGTTAGGCATAGTGGCAGCCCTGCCATAAATTGGCAGTGCACCCACCTCGCCACACTAGTGTTTTCCTGGCGTCATTTAGGGTTATGTGAATCAATTCCGGCCTCAGTGCATTCGTGGGAAACTTTTGACAAGTTGCCTATCTTGTTGAGGATGTTTCTCCTATATGAACACTTTCCTCTTCAGGTCACCAGAAAAAGCCTGGTGGTACCAACTAGTAAGCAATACAAATAACCATCACACGGTGGAATAAAACTCAGAGCCTTTCAAGGGCATTTGTTTATTTGTTTTTCAGAAACAAAAACCTGCTTTTGGGTTTGTTTTTGAAAAACCAAAAAGTTTTCCAAGTCGGATCAAAATAACATGCCACCTGTTTGGAAACCTCCTCTGTCTTCAGAAAAACTGCAGCAATGGTGGTTGCTCTGAAGGCAACGAGCTGCTAGACAAGCAGGAAGATCTCACAATATGGTGCATGGTCCTCCACTAGGGGAACAGGTTTGTGGTCCGCTGGCTAAGATCTAAATCACCTTCACAGACAGAAGTTTAGCTATCAGCATCCACATATCACACATGGTGCAGAATGAACTGGCTTCCAAAAGTTAAAAGCAACCGTGAAGAGCTGTAAATAGTGGCCTGTCATAGTTGAAGGTCTTTATATTAGCAGATATGTCACCTGCTTCATAGTCAAAAGACCCTTACTAAAAGTCACAGTGCAAAGAGGTTGCGTTGTAAAAGGGAGCTGAATAACCAGTATTTAAGTTAAGTGAATGCTATAAAAAAGACCAATTTCCTGAATATCTTGGCTCGCAGGGGCACTCTCAATGAGGAAATGGATCAACGTAGAGCACTTCCTGAATATCACTTTCCTCTTCTCGCATTGACCTGACAGTAAAAATACGATTAGTTGGGGGCGAGCTGTAGTTTGCGTTCTGTGTGCCTCACTCAATCCAACAAGCAATGGAAATGAAACATCATTCGAAAAGGAGAAGAAAACATTATCAACAGATGGTATATATCTTGAAATGTCCTTTGCAACTTACAAACTGACAGTGATGCTCTACTAGCTAGAATGCAACTGCAATATGTAGCCAACGCTACACAGCTGCACATGTGCAATCATTCTGCTTCTGATATATCAAGGCCAAAGGTTTATTCAATATTAGCAGGAAATAGTTTGCTGGATAGAAGATGGAGAGAAGGTGACGGTTTAATGTGCTTTGACACAGATCCCATAACATCTAGATGGAATTATGCATAACCAGCGATGAGAAAAACGCTCTCCGTTTAGTAAATTGTCTTAGCTCATTGCTTTATCCTGAGCAAGGAGTTTGAAGATTTAGAGAACAAACTAATGTACATCAAAAGTGATACAAGAAAAATGATGACCTATAGAAGTAACAATTCTGATAAAAATAAGCCCAACTGTCACATACGCCATGCCCACGCCATGTCGGAAGGTTTATTAAAAATGAAAGTGCAATACAGAAATTTAGAAAATGCAGAAGCAATCTTGTTAAAAAACACAGAAATCATTTGTCATGAAGCTCTCAGTAATAGGAAAGATTAAAAATAGGCTAACTTCCAAATGCTCAGCGAAATCAATAAGAAATCAGACAGCATACTTTAAGGGCTCAGGAAAAGTTCATCAAAATCTGGCTCTTCTACCTCACTGTATTTGCTACATATTTGCATACACCTCTGATAAAATGCATGCACGGAATCCTTGAGTCCCTACTTTTTCACATGCTCTATCACTGCTTGATATTTCTAGATAAGCGGGGTGTTGGAGTGTGTCTTTTTTTAATCAATATTAATACGAAAAGCTTGCAATATATTGTGTGATGAAGCTGCATAGAAAATGTGTTAATAAAGAAAATAATGCACGTGTTGAAATGTACCCACGGGGAGTGGCTACCAATGTATACTAAGACTAATGAAAAGGCTTATTAATTCTGAATTATTATGCAATAATGTCTGAATTTGTATTATTATATCATAATTAAAGTTGTGTGTTAAGAGTTTGCTTTATTAAATCAGAGGCCTTAGCTTAGCGAGAGTTTGGGCCTAGCTGCCTGGCCTCTTATTGAATTGTATTTTCTAAACTGTAATAAGGACACAAAGCTGTATTTTTCCAGGAGTTATGTGTGTGTAGCCATAGTAAATTCTTTCTCATGAGAATCGGCTTGCTCAAGGCGACGTTCTTGTGAGATGCAACAGAGTAATTTGTAACAGGTGCAAGGTTAACCGTACAAGGAGAAGACAATGAAGACACTGACTGGAGCGCAAAGTGTAACATTCTCTACCTGACATTCCAACCGTTGAAGACGTCAATAACATGGACCAATCCGCGACATGGGAACTGCAAATTCTGGAAAATTCTAGTAAGGTGCTTACCGAATTATTGGATAGAGATAATAATGCACCAAACTTCATCCAATGAGGAATTAGGGAATAGTTAGACAGTTTTGATTTAACGGCGTAACCCGAGGAAAACGGAGGACACTTCTTCTTCCACTTTAACGTGGACTCTTACCCTTGCCATTTGCCATTCCTTTGCTATGAGACTTTTGCTAGAGGACTTTTTGCCAGTTGCCATATTTAGTTTAGTTGTCCTGTGATCAGTATAGGGAAAGGTGCGGAAGACATTGTGACGCAAAGGGTTAATTAGCTTGAACAGTGTAGATGAGCGTGATGCCTGCCGAAGCCAGAGCAACGTGGAATAAATTCACGATGTTCGCTTTCAAGCTTGTTTTCTTTTGACATTCCATAGATAAACGTATTCGCAACTGCATGTGTGAGAAACAGGCTGTGAAGGAGATTCAGTCTCAACCTTGAGAATGAGACCACAGTAAAAGATGGAATGAAAACAATGGCCAGGGAATGGCAAGGCAGCCAAGAGACATGTACTGATAACATAGCTAGAAAATACTGGAAGGGGATAGAATCCAAGCTTCCGTTTACTTAAACACTGAAATGTGGGTGAGGGAATTGAAGCTCGCAGATGGAGTTGTGAAACTGTCATCTTCAGACCCAGAGCTGCCTCCCTGTTCTGCTGTTCCAAGACCGTGACGCTCGAGGGGGAGAGAGGTCCAAGCGGGCGGTAGAGGGCTTCCCAACATTTTGTGGACTAAGTTAAGTTCCACCGAGGGATGAAAGGCTTTTGTTTCTCTGCTCTATTATTATGATTGATTATTATGCTTGCACTGTGTTTATGATCTGAAGAATTCAGCTTGTTTATAGTTTTTTCTTACTGAACATCGTAGTATAAGCCTGCTGCAGTAATTGAAATATGCATTTTAGTGTGCCGTAAATCAAAGCTTATCTGAAGTATTCAACTTGTTTATATTCTGCTTCCTGAACATCGTAGTGTATCACATTTTGGTATACAGTTATTCCAAGTTTATACCTGTCAATGAACTCTTTGCTCAGATGTATACATAGGTGCTCTTTGTAGTGTACTTATATATAAATAGTTGCTTTTTCATTGTTATTCTTATTCTGTCAATGAACTCTTTGCTCAGATGTATACATAGATGCTCTTTGTAGTGTACTTATATATATAAATAGTTGCTTTTTCATTGCTATTCTTATTCTGTCAATGAACTCTTTGCTCATACGTATACATAGATGCTCTTTGTAGTGTACTTATATATGAATAGATGCTTTTCATTGCTATTCTTATTCCACTATTGTTGATGTGCTAAATGCCTGCATTTACCTGAAATTCTAGTAAAGCTAAATTGTATTCATAATTGGCGTGTGGTCCTTCATTGAGCGTCCTTATTGACTTATACCGAACAGGTGTCAATCAGTCACCTGGATAAGACATTTTGGTACCAGGAGTGGGGTATAAGTCAATAATGCCTCTTTATTGGCATGGATTTGTTACTATGCAAAACTATTGATACGCAATGGGGAACATTTACTTTTGGTGTGAGGAGCGTACACGTAAAGAAATCTAGGACAGTTCTGGTTGGGCATGCAAAGTAGAGTCCATTACATGTGCCTCCTCCAAAGGAGCCGGTGTGCATTAAACAGTACCGCATACCCGGAGGTCATAAAGAGATTTCAGAAACCCTACAGGGATTGCTAGATGCAGGTGTGTTAAGGCCGGCTGTGAGCCCATTTAACTCTCCTATTTGGCCCGTGAAGAAACCAGATGATACTTATTGAATGACTGTCGACTATCGACAACTGAATAAAGTGGCTCCACCCTTGGCAGCCACTGTCCCAGACATCATCACACTGGTGGAACAGTTGAGTAAAGATGTGGGGGAATGGCATGCCGTGATTGATCTAGCAAACACCTTCTTTTCAATTGATATTGATGAGTCCAGTGAAGACCAATTTGCAATAAGCTGGCAGGACAGACAATTCACATTCAGGAATTTGCCCCAGGGGTACGTGCATAGTCCCACATTGTGTCATGGGCTAATAGCCAGAGATTTAGCCAACTTCTCGTCTGGAAACACCCGACTTGCACATTACATTGATGACATCATGATCACTGGGGACACTAAAGAGCAAGTCTCAGACACGCTGGAAAGATTAATTGAATACTTACAGCAGAGGGGATGGGCTATTAACCCAAAAAAGGTCCAAGGCCCGGCACAAGAGGTGAAATTCCTGGGCGCTATTTGGTCAGGACCAGTAAAAAGAATACCACAGGAAGTGATTGATATGGTACAGCAGCTAAAGATTCCTTCAACTAAGGCAGAAGCACACCGATTTATTGGTTTGATGGGATTCTGGAGACAACATATCCCTCACTTAGGATTAATTTTGAGACCATTATATCAAGTTACATGAAAAAAGCACCCTTTCCAATGGGGACCTGAACAGCAAGAGGCCTTTGAGGGAGCAAAAGATGCATTACAGAATTATTTTGCGTTAGGTCCCATCACAGAAGGAGACCCGTTTGAGCTGGAAATGATAGTACAGGATGATGTAGTGATGTGGAGTTTATGGCAGAGGCAAGGAAAAAAGAGAGTGCCACAAGGATTCTGGTCAAAGAGATTAACTCCATCCATGAGCAATTACACCCCGTTAGAAAAAGAACTAGCAGGAGCATATTGGGCGTTAGTAGAAACAGAGCGCATAACTAGTGACCGGCCGGTTACCTTAAGAACACGGGTCCCCTTACTAGGCTGGATAAGAGAAGGAGGGGTTGGCACTAAAGTAGGCAGGGCGCAGGAGTCTACCATTGTAAAGTGGAAATGGTATCTGCAGCAGAGGGCAAAACCGGGGCCAGCAGGAATATCGAAGTTACAAGAAGATATGCTGGGAGCAGTGGACTTACAGGCAATGGTCCCCTCGCCAGAGCCATCTGAGATGGAGTCCTCACCATTTAAAACAGCCCCATCTTTTGAACTGCTCACAGAAGAAGAACAGCAAAATGCATGGTTCACAGATGGTACTCCCCGGTACCATCAAGGAAAAAGACAATGGCAAACAGTTGCATTCCAGCCTGCTACAAAAACGCTGTTGCTGCGAGGAGGAAATAATGGTTCAAGCCAGCTTGCAGAACTACAGGGGGTAGCAGCAGTGATCGAACAGGCCCCCATCGGACAAAAAACGTTTGTGTACACTGACAGCTGGGCCACCTACCAAGGACTAGTAAGCTGGGCCCGACTTGGCGCAAGGATGGATGGAAAATCAAAGGCACCCCCATTTGGGGAGGCGAGCAGCTATGGGAAGAGATGTGGGAGAAAGGGCAAAAATTTCAAATCTATGTGGGACATGTGGATGCCCATTGCCCATCGGACACCTCACTTGCATCTCTATTCAACAACACCGCAGATCAGATGGCCAAAACACGAACAGTGGTCATCAATGAGGAGGCTGAAGCTGCTCTAGCAAACTGGGCCCATGCAACATCTGGACATCTAGGAGAGAATGGCACTTATGTATGGGCACAGCAACGACAGGTGCCCCACATGCAACCAGATAAGACAAATGCCCCTGCAAAAGAAGCCTAGCGGCCATATCAGAAGAGGAACCGCAGCTGCTACAGTGTGGCAATTGGACTATATCGGGCTGCTACCAAAGGAAGGAGGAAAAAGCTACGTATTGACCATGGTGGACACCTACTCTGGCCTTATGTTGGGTATGCCCTGTAAGTCTGCAGACCAAAAGTCCACTTTGCGAGGGCTAAACTACCTTATAAAACATTGTGGGGTACCTGATGAAATCCAAACAGATAGGGGCACACACTTTTCAGGGAAAACAGTGCAGGATTGGGCGCAGGAACAGGGAATTCAGTGGATTATATACCTTAGTTATTATCCACAAGCTGCAGGCATGATGAGAGATATAACAGATTGTTGAAAGAACAGCTAAAAAAGTTATCAGCACATCAGACTCTAAAAGGATGGAGCAATAATTTAGACAAAGCCTTGTTCGAATTGAACAATAGACCAGTTGGGCAGCAGACTCCTTTAATTCGGATGACAGGGCATGATAAAGAAATCACCCACACAATGATTGTCTGGAAAACAGACCCTCGAGCTCGATTACCTTTACAGGCTACTTCTGGCAGTATAGGACTGGACCTGTTTGCTCCAGAGGATGGAGAAATACCCATAGGACAGGTGAAGACTGTTCCCCTAGGAATAGGAGTGAGAGTACCACCTGGAACATATGGTAGAATTGCCCCTCGATCCTGCCTAGCCATCAAGGGAGTGTCGGTGCTAGGGTGAGTCATAGACCCAGATTTTAGAGGAGAGGTTAAAGTATTACTGAACCAAGGAGATGCTACTGTATTTGTATCAAGCACATGACAGACTTGCCCAATTGATTTGTGAACAAGCGTATACCCCCCACATTGAAGAAAGATCTGCCCCCCCCCCGATAACACTCAGAGAGGTGAAGGAGGATTTGGAAGCACAGGAAGAAGAGTATGGGTGCATCATCCAGGGAAAAAGCCAGAGGCAGGAGAGATATTGAGTCAAGGGGTGGGGAGTACGTATATTGTACATTTAAAGAATTCTAATATACCTGTATTTGTACCTGCAGTGAGACTTACCCCACGGTCGTAAATGATGACATCTGCATCAATGACGTGGTTCCTGTTTGCGGTCATGATTATAACCAGAAAAAGTATATTGGTCCAACCGAATATAGCAGAGAATGTGATTACGGACCTTCATGTCACTTGTGTACCGCAAGCCGCTAATGTAACTGATGACCAGAGAAATGTTTCACTTTTCAACGTGACGGTACCTGGAGGCAAGTGGATGGCTGCCAAATCTGTAACCTGGAAGGTAACTGGACAGCAAATCCGACATGCCAACGGACTGAACGGACTTAACGAGTTGCAGGGAATGCCCGCAACAGTACAGGCTTTGAATTATACGCTAAACATTATATGTAAATATTGTGATACCATTGTACCTTTTACACCAGTACAGACATATCCGTGTAGATATTATGATTGTTCTAACAAACGAGATATTTTACCAGGACATATGGTGGTTGTTACAATGACTAATAGAATCAAAGGAGTTCGATACTCCAAACCGCCCGCCTTTATGTAGCCGAAAGACGCATGGTCAGCAATTTAGGCAACGTTTCCATAGTTCGATATAGAATAGGATGTAAGCAAGCTTTGCATGCAAGCATAATTAACCATATTGTGTTACAGATAACTATTGCCAAGGGGAATGTTTCTAAGTATGATCCATTATGCACACCATGGACACTACAGTTATGGCCCTTGCCGAAGTTACACATCAGAAGAGAGCTAGGATCCATGATAGCCAGGGCCACCGGAATTGGGGTAGGGGCCCTGAACGCTTTTGATATTGAAGCCATCAGGAATAAGCCATCTTCTACAGGATATAGTACAGGGGAGGCCATAAAAGTAATTTCACAATGGGGGCCCACACACTCACGAGAAGTATGGAAGATTCTGCGTGGGTTATATCGTGATTGGCAATGGCATAATTTCACTTATGAACAATTTGGAAAAAGCTTTCAAAGCACACAAACAGTGTCCAAAGTAATTCAGTGCATACTATGGCAAAGCATAGTTAATCAACAGTATGTAGACTTCAAAGCGGATTGGGGACAGCTTCAAGGTGAATATTGGAGACAACAATTGAATTTGCCTGAGGAAATATGGGTAAAGCCCATACAATTTCATTATGAGGGAGAGATGTGATATAGCTAGAAGTGATCTTCCTCCTGAAATATGGTGCCCCTTTATATTGCTCCCTGTAGTAATAGGTGAAGAATGGTGGATACCTCACACTGACAAAAAATGGATTGATCAAACAAATCACTCTGTAGATCCCACTAGAAGTGCAGATTGGTCTAAGGGAAGGGTATGTACCCACACTGGACAGGTGCTAGATCCATGCCTTCACCCAATACCAGGAGAATGTGAATGGTTACCTTATCCTATTAATGGCACAGACTTATATCAGATATGAACAGAGAGTATATGTTATGTTACTAATCATCCCTTACTTATTAACGGATTTGTACAAACCACCGGAGAGCAGGTAATGTGTATGTGCAATATTACCAGCATTATTGACATAAGTACTCACATCCTATACCGACCGACTAAGTTCACCACAACCATATTACTGACGCAAATGCAAGCACAGTTAGAATGGAACATCCCGCTTGTTGTGAAGCTACCTGGACTAGAGGCAATCAGGGGCTATGCACAAATCACATTTGCTAAATTCGACATGGAAGTTAAATATACCAAGGATACCGCCATACAGATGACCATAGACGCCAAACAGCTTATGCACACTGCTTCACACATCCAGCAAGTAACTGAGCACCATTGGTATGACATCTTCTTAGGTTGGGCACTAGGAGCTACGAAGACGCTAAATATAGTGTTACATCCGCTAATCTGGTTATTGATTGTCTGTGTCACGCTAATGATTATACTCTGTAGACTATGGGGGTCATTCCGACCCTGGCGGTCCATGACCGCCATGGCAGAGGGCGGCGGAAGCACCGCCAACAGGCTGGCGGTGCTTCCTGGGCTATTCTAACCGCAGCGGTAAAGCCGCAGTCAGAAAAGGGGAACCAGCGGTTTCCCGACGGTTTTCCCCTGGCCCAGGGAATCCGCCATGGCGGCGCTGCTTGCAGCACCGCCATGGGGATTCCAACCCCCTTCCCGCCAGCCTGTTTCTGGTGGTGTCCACCGCCAGAACCAGGATGGCGGAAACTGGTGCCGTGGGGCCCCTGGGGGCCCCAGCACTGCCCATGCCACTGGCATGGGCAGTGCAGGGGCCCCCTAACAGGGCCCCACAAAGATTTTCACTGTCTGCTTTGCAGACAGTGAAAATCGCGACGGGTGCCACTGCACCCGTCGCACCCCTGCAACTCCGCCGGCTCCATTCGGAGCTGGCTTCCTCGTTGCAGGGGCTTTCCCGCTGGGCTGGCGGACGGCCTTTTGGCGGTCGCCTGCCGGCCCAGTGGGAAAGTTGGAATGACCGCATGACAGACTAACAGACATGATATTAGATTGTAATCAATAGGGAAATAAATATCTTAACTTTTGACTAAACTGGTGTGGTTATTCGTGACTAAGAAGTCAATGGTGTGTTCAATAATAAAGTTTATTAAATGTTCATCGACTAGTGATTGTTGCTATTGATTGTTTATTAATCTATTGATTGGTGATGACAAGAAAATATTTCGTACTGGGAAGTCTCCAAACGTGGTCCAAAGGTTTGTCGGCCTAAACGCGTCTCCTGGTAAGTTTACTTATCTAGGCTCTGACACGCTAACACGGGCATTATCAGAGCAGCAGGGGGGCATTAGTATCTGAACCCTTAGTGATTCATCTGATGACCATCGAACAGCCACTTTCCATTGTTTCCACAAATCTTTTTGAACTGTAATCTCAACCAACTCATTGGAATCACCCCAAAGCACTTTCAAAATAGTTGCTTATCTGTTAGCTTCAGTATACAACTTGTCTGACTCCTCTCTCATTTTCAGAAATGTTGTGAAAGCATGGAGATCAACCCTGGAACGAAAAACATGCACTTAATTCTCTTCATTTATTTCTTATGAAGGAGATTCTGTTAAAACCATTTCAGTTTCAAGCTCATCAGAACCACATTCACTTTCTTCTCGGTTTCAATCTTTTTCTCTTTGGAAACAGCTTTCTTCTACTTCTCCCTATATTCTTACACATCACTCCAGACCTTAATCTTGCCTACTGTGTCTTTAATTTGAATGTGCAGAATCTTTAGATCCAAAGTTTCTGTTTATCCCTCCCTGAAGTCCATTTTGTATTTTTTTAATGCAGGCTTCTGGTATTGTGAAAAACAACGCCAAATTGTTCTGACAAATTCTTAAGCTTATCCTGATCATCACTTGCACACCTTGAAGCTTTTCTGATCAAACATTTCAGTTCATATGAGTCACACACAAGCCGTCATTTGTGTCAATGGTACCCTGCAAAATCTCCTTAATTTAAATTTTCAAAATAACAATTTTAATTTCTCTCTTCAAGGGGTGGTCAAGTAGCTACAGCCTCAACAACAGAGAACACTGTTTCCTCAGAAGTTGCAATCCAACCAACACTGGCAATGCATTCTCAGGAGAGGAGGTGCACCTGTAGTTGCAGGGCTAAATGCTATTATGCCTTGTGTACTCATTCTCAGTTTGCATGCACCCAGATCATTTACTGGCAGCCTCTGTGGCTTTCCTGTGTTCCAGATGTATAAGGAGGAGATGTAAAATGAAGCAGGTCATTTAGGAAACTATCCTACTCATCAGAATCAATTTCATCATCTCTTTTCTGATTTTCCCTTTTCGAATAACCATCTTTTTGTCTGATACATTGACTATCTCAGGGAACACTCTCATACCTTGCCTTGTAGCTCCTCTCCACATCCTTTTCAGCATGACTGTTTGAATTTAAACCAATGGCTCACTTAATTTCTGAACTGCCTCCTCATCTTCCTATTGTATGCCCACTAAATCCTATTCAATTAAAGTCTCAAATTGTGTATGACCAGGTTCAGGGTTTTTTCTCACACTGCATGCCTTAAGAAATCAAACTTTCTAGTATTAAAGGTACCCACCAAAGGACACTGCATGTTCTTGTCTCTAGAAGTGAACCTTTAACAGTCTTTCTACCACACACACAAGCCCAATGTCCATCACCATTTTGAATGCAAGAGAACCTTTGGGAGGAAATTTCTCACCTTCCATGACAGAAACACCAGGAGTTTTAGGATTTTGCAATTGAGCATCCATTTTTCTCACTGAAAATAAATCAAAAACTCATAAAAAATAAACAAAAATAAATGAACAGTCAACCAGTCCCAAGGCAGCTATAGCAAAGGTCAACCAATCATAACACAATCTACAGTCGCAGCCAACCAATGACAGCACAACTTCCCTCACCAATCCCAGAGTGACTCTCCATATCATTCAGCCAACTGCAGCCTGACAATTTTGCAAATGAAACTCAATGCAATGCCTTTCACTGCTGCACATACAATAAACAGAATTTTGTTTGCTAAACCTAATTAAACGGGAAAGGAACTGAAGAACAATGAAACAATGAAAGCAATCCCTTGATTATTAGAAGCAAACCTAATTCCTCCACAGCACTTAACAAATCACAAAAGCACTAAAGAAGATTCATGCCCTGCACCAGTCCACCTCATTCAGTGTATTTACTCCTGTGCACCAAACACCATTCCAGATTAAACAAATCTAAAAGAAAATGTATCAATTCAGAATGTCCCTACTTTGGTGTGGATGCGATGCCTCGCTAAACACACCATAGGGCATATTTATACTTGTTTTCCACCAAATTTGCGTCATTTTGTTTACACATATTTAGTGCAAAACTAACTCCATATTTGTACTTTGGGGCTAGACCCATCTAGCATCAAATTTATGGCGTTAAAATCATTGTTTAGATGTGGAAACCTACTTTGCGTTAATAAGATGCAAAGTAGGAGGGGTCAAATAATGATGCAAATCTTACTCTGCACCGTTGTTAGAAATGGGGTCTTTGGTTGGCAGTCAGGTTACCCCCTGTCCAAGCAAGGACCCTCACTCTAGTCAGGGTAAGTTACACACAATCCAAATTATTCTGTGCCCACCCTCTGGTAGCTTGGCACGAGCAGTCAGGCTTATCTTAGAAGGCAATGTGTAAAGCGTTTGTGCAATAAATCATACAATAACACCATATAGCACCACAAAAATACACCACACAGTGTTTAGAAAAATATCTAATATTTATCTGGGTATTTGCAGGTCAAAGCGATCAAAGATGCAATATGAATTTGTAAAGATATCACTAAAAAGTGATATAAAGTGTCTTAAGTCTTTCAAAAGCAAACAAAGGCAGTCATTCTGACTTTGGCGGGCGGCGGAGGCCGTCTGCCAAAGTCCCGCCGTCAGAATACCGCTGCGCAGTCAGAAGACCGCCGCGGTAATTCTGAGTTTCCCGCTGGGCTGGCGGGCAACCGCCAGAAGGCCGCCCGCCAGCCCAGCGGGAAACCCCCTTCCATGAGGATGCCGGCTCCGAATGGAGCCGGCGGAGTGGAAGGGGTGCGACGGGTGCAGTTGCAACCCATCGCGATTTTCAGTGTCTGCTTGGCAGACACTGAAAATCTTGGTGGGGCCCTGCTAGGGGGCCCCTGCAGTGCCCATGCCATTGTCATGGGCACTGCAGGGGCCCCCAGGGGCCCCACGTCACCCGTTACCGCCAGCCAGGTTCTGGCGGTCAAAACCGCCAGAACCAGGCTGGCGGTAAGGGGGTCGGAATCCCCATGGCGGCGCTGCCTGCAGCGCCGCCATGGAGGATTCCCTAGGGCAGCGGGAAACCGGCGGGACACCACCGGTTTCCCGTTTCTGACCGCGGCTGTACCGCCGCGGTCAGAATGCACATGGATGCACCGCCAGCCTGTTGGTGGTGCATCCGCGGTCCCCGGCCCTGGCGGTAGTCAACCGCCAGGGTCGGAATGACCCCCAAAGTTCTTTCAAGCACAAAGTACCTGGTTTAAAGTTGAAAATCTCAGCAAAGGGCCGCAGAGGAGGAGATACGTGGAAAACACACAGATTTTCATGGTTATTTTTCACGCGGGGAAGTCGTGCGTCGTTTTCCGGTGCGTGGACAGTCTCCTTCTGTGGTTCGCAGGATTACCAGATGTCCCAGGGTCTGTGCGTGGAATCCTAGGCTTGTTATCCAGCTGCGCGTCGTTTCGGTGGGCTGTGCGTGGAATCTTTTCCCTCACGACAGGCGTCGCATCGATTTCCTCTCTGAAGTCGGCCGGCGTTGTCCAGGCGAGGCCGTGCGTCGAAGTTCCGCTCGCACCGCAGGCGTCGCGTCGAGCGGCGTCTTTGCGGATCGGCTTGCAGTGAATTTTTCACCGCGGAGCAAGCTGTGCGTCACATTTTTCGGCGCACAAGGCATCCAGTTGAAAAAGAGAAGTCTTTTTGGTCCTGAGACTTCAGGGAACAGGAGGCAAGCTCTATCCAAGCCCTTGGAGAGCACTTCAGCAGCAAGGCAAGAGTTCAGCAAGGCAGCAGGGCAACAGCAAGGCAGCAGTCCTTTGTAGAAAGCAGTCAGGTGAGTCCTTTAGGCAGCCAGGCAGTTCTTCTTGGCAGGTTGCAGGTTCTGGTTCAGGTTTCTTCTCCAACAAGTGTCTGATGAGGTAGGGCAGAGGCCCTGTTTTATACCCAAATGTGCCTTTGAAGTGGGGGAGACTTCAAAGAGTGGCTAAGAAGTGCACCAGGTCCCCTTTCAGTTCAGTTCTGTCTGCCAGGGTCCCAGTAGGGGGTGTGGCAGTCCTTTGTGTGAGAGCAGGCCATCCACCCTCCCAGCCCAGAAAGACCCATTCAAAATGCAGATGTATGCAAGTGAGGCTGAGTATCCTGTGTTTGGGGTGTGTCTGAGTGAATGAACAAGGAGCTGTCAACTAATCCCAGCCAGACGTGGATTGTAAGGCACAGAAAGATGTAAGTGCAAAGAAATGCTCACTTTCTAAAAGTGACATTTCTAGAAGAGTAATATTAAATCCAACTTCACCAGTCAGCGGGATTTTATATTACCCTTCTGGCCATACTAAATATGACCTTCCTACTCCTTTCAGATCAGCAGCTACCACTTCAATACTGTATGAGGGCAGCCCCAATGTTAGCCTATGAAGGGAGCAGGCCTCACAGTAGTGTAAAAACGAATTTAGGAGTTTTACACTACCAGGACATGTAAACTACACAGGTACATGTCCTGCATTTCACCCACACCGCACCTTGCTCTATGGGTTACCTAGGGCACACATTAGAGGTGGCTTATATGTAGAGAAAGGGGAGGTTTAGGCTTGGCAAGTACTTTTAAATGCCAAGTCGAGGTGACAGTGAAACTGCACACACAGGCTTTGCAATGGCAGGCCTGAGACAAGGTAAGGGGCTCCTTAAGTGGGTGGCACAACCAGTGCTGCAGGCCCACTAGTAGCATTTAATCTACAGGCCCTGGGCACATATAGTGCACATTACTAGGGACTTATAAGTAGATTAAATAGTCCAATCAGGTATGATGCAAGGTTACCATGTTTAAAGGGAGAGAGCATATGCACTTTAGCACTGGTTAGCAGTGGTAAAGTGCGCAGAGTCTAAAAGCCAGCAAAAACAGTGTCCAAAAAGTGGAGGGAGGCAGGCAAAAAGTTAGGGGTGACCACCCTAAGGCTGTCAGGTCTAACAACCATTATTTAACATCTGGGTCAGGGAAGGCCTTAGGGGACCTGTGGGCCAATTTCAATGGTGGAACCCAGGCCCCAGGGACACCCGTACCCACACCAGAGGGACAGCGGAGGATGGGGTCCCCTTCCCAGGTAAGTATAGGTAAGTATATATTTTTTCTAAAGTGCCAGTGGTGGCCCTGAAGTGGGCCCCCCTACATGGCACTGGGTGCAATGGCCATGCCCAGGGGACCCTGGTCCCCTTTGCTGACCATTGGGGTGGTGGGTCTGTTCTAAGACAGGAGTCATGTGGAATGGATTGTTTTCCATCAGAAAATGATGCTAGGCTGGTTAGTGTAATTTCATTTACTCTAACCTGCCTAATGTTATTTTTTGGTGCAAACCCCCCTATTTCCATACCGCCAGCCCAACCTGGATAATGTCATTTTTCTTTTACTCTAGCCTACCCTTTGCACTGGCTTGCACCATTCCATAAATATGGTGCCCGGTTGGTGCTCAGAAATGGTTCACGCCGGTGCTAAACTAACTAAAGTAGTATTTTTAACACACTTGACAAATATGACAAATACCTCAAAATCACAGTAAACCACCAACTGAATCAATATTCAGCAGCACAAAACCGAAGATCTCAAATGCAGAGTAACAAATATATGACTCAACATAAGCCTTTGCTCTAAACTATAAATGCCACAGTGCATCATTACCACACCAAAATACTTTCAATTTCAGGAGCCATTCCTCGCAATAAATATTCACAATATTTTGCTCAGGAACATCAGTAGAGCACCAGAACTGAGCAAATAATTTAAATATGGACTTTTGGGAATATAAACAAAATCCAGATCAGAGTCAAAATTATCTTCGTTACCATCTTCTGGTACCAAGCTAAGCTGTGGTTGCGCAGTTCTCAAGATAATCTGAATGACAATGGCACATCCAAATTGTTGGGATCTGGATGGTGTTAACCTCAAGGTCTATGAGGTAATGTATTTTTTGCAAAAAATAATAAAAAATGAAATAAGAAAAATACAGTTCAAAAGAAAGGACTGACTCACAAAAGGGGTTTGAGATCAGAAATTTAGGAAAACCAAAAAGGTTTATTACAAATTCAAAGGTAAGGTGCATGTTGGAGCTGGCCCTTTTTGCAAGATTCCCCCAAACATTTTCCCTTCCTCCTCCTAGCTTTCTGGCCATCTTATTGCTGGGTTTAGGACAATTGGCACTTCAACACTGCCAATCAGTGTTAAAGTGCATGTGCTCTCTCTTCTAAACATCATATAATTATCTTACACCTGTTTGCCTTATTTGATTTACTTGTAAATCCCTTGTGAAGTAATATACCATTTACTCTGGCATGTAAATTAAATGCTACTAGTGAGCCTGCAGGAGTGATTGTGCCACTCATAGTAGTAGCCTTTTAAACCTGTCACAGCCCTGCCACTGCAGTGCCTGTGTGTGCAGTGTACTGCCACTTAAACTTGGCAAGTAAACCTACTTGCCAATCCTTAAACTCCCTTTTCAATACACATAGGTCATCCCTAAGGTAGCCCCTAGGTAGCGCTAAGGGCAAGGTGTTGTGCAAGTAAAAGGTGGGACATGTACCTTTATATTTTGCATGTCCTAGTAGTGACTGGCCTATTTTTTTCACTATTGTGAGGTCTGCTCCTCTCATAGGTTAGCATTGGGAATTCCCTTATACACTTTTAATTGGAAATTCCCGGTCAAAAAGGAGTAGCTTTGTCATGTTTGGTATGTTTAGGATGGTAATGATAAGCCCTACTTACTGGTATTGCTGGATTTTACATTACTATTTTAGGAATGTCACTTTTAGAAAGTGGGCATTTCTCTATGCTTATGCCTCAATGTACTTTGCAGCCTGTCTCCAATATACATCTGGCCTGGGTGACAGCTACAATTTATGCATTCTCTTTAGACAGTCACAACACAGGAAGAGTTGGGTGTGATGGTGGATACATCTGCATTCATCTGCTCACTGATTGCCTTCCTGGGCTGGGAGAGGTGGTTCACACTTATGTGTCAATAGGTAGTATCCTGCCCTCACACAAAGGGCAGATTCACCTCCTAATCACCATCTGAAGCCAGGGCTGGGCTAAAAGGAATTGTTATGCCCTTCTCAGGGTTCCTTTGAAGTCACCCCTTTATCAAAGACATTTTTGAGTATAGGTACTGGGGCTCTGACCCCGTGTTTTTAGTTACTGCATGGACTTGTAACTGGATTCTGCTGCCTCTTCACTCTGTACATTGTCAGGAGGACTACTGGCTGCCAAAAGGAACCACCATTTGGACTACCTGCTTTGTTGTGCTGGTCTGGTGCCTACTGATTGCTAGGCTGCAGAAGGGAAGGCCACTTTGCAACTTGCCTGATGTTCTGGCCTGCTGCCTGCCTACCTGCTTTTGTGCCCCACCAGTGCAATCCATGTACTTGTGGGCTTGTCCCCCTGTGTTGAGCTATCAGTGTCATAAAGGATCTCACTTACACACTGCTGCAGTGAAACTCTGTCATTAGGAGGTCTGGCAGCAGGTTGTTCTGACTAGGAGCCTTGACTGATAGCTCCTTGTTTTGCATTCTGCCACTGGCGCATGTTAAGCACTTTATATTGCCCATAGGGAGAACAGCTCATCCACGATCAATGCCGAGGAATTACAGCAGTGCCACCCAGATAGGGCACAACACAGCTCCTGCATGACTCCTCAGGGTAGGAATACATCGCCTCTGAAGTACTGCCGAGCACTGTACTGCTTTCTGTGGGAGCAGGCCCCCAAGGATGCAAGGACTGTTCAAAGTCAAGAAAAGCATTTACCCTGGAGTAGTCCCCTGTTGTAGTCACGCTACCCTTGTAGGCAACTGGATCTCCCCACTACCATTAGAGACAACCTGTGGAGGACTCAGGGAGCATTGTTATTTCTCCACCTGATGCAGGGGAAGTGCACTGGTGGGATCTCTGATGTAAGGATGTACCATAAAGTCTCCAGTAAAAGAGGAAATGCTTGTTCCACCTTCAACAGGGAGCTCACTTTTTGCCATATCATGCGTAAAAAGACACACAGGAGCTCATGTGGTCTAAGGTTATATCTTGTGATTAATGTTTGTTTTCAAAACAGGGTTCCATCTCTTGCAATGATGATATGATTCATGTCGGTTTGCAGCCTATAAGTATTCCACTTTATCGGCATCACTTGCAAAGTATTTACTAATGTATGTAATTTCAATTCTCGCCTTGTATAGGATAATGAGTACTGCCTGAGTAATTGCATAGTATGCACAGTTTTTATGTTTCATGTAATTTTGGTCTGGTTTTATGTACGTTATCTCATACATATTTATTTAACTTTATGTGGAGTCTCTTCTGTGATGTATTCATTGTGTTGCTGTGTGAGTGTGTGGCACAAATGCTTTCCACATTGCCTTTGATGATAAGCCTGAGTGCTCTGCTCCAAACTACCAGAGGGTGAGAATAGGTTATGTTACTTGCCCTGACAAGAGTGGTGGTTTTTGCATGGCTTAGGTGCATACCCTAGCCAACCAGAAACTAGATTTCCAACAATGCAGAAAATGGGAAACATTGAAGTCCAGCAGTAATCTCATTAAAATGTATAAAACTAAATTGTCTAAAGGCTTTCAAATACATAATGATACAGAAATTAGCAAAAATCAAGCAAATAGACTAAGGGCTTTAGTTATAGTTTGGTGGAGTGGGTACTCTATTGCAGGGCAATGAAGTACCCTTGTCGCCAGACTGAAGGTCCCCCCGCCTGCCTCATTTAAAGTTAAGCAGACCTTTATTATGTTGATTGTGAGAATGCTCTGTCTCTGCCGCTGGCATAACCTACCTAGTGCCTGACAAGCTAAGGTCAATTGTAGGTTTGGGGAAGTGTCCACCAATCCAATTTAGAGTGGACAAATATATGGCCAGTTTTCATGGTCTGACACTGTAAGGTAAAAACTGGTGATAACGGGTGATGAAAACTTCAAAATTCCTTTTTCCCCCCAGAAGAAAATTCTCATAGCGAGGGTCATCGCTTCTATTATTTTTCTGAAAACAAATCCCACTTTAGGTTTTTATTGTGAAAAAAAACACAAACATTTTTAAGTTTGTCCTGTGACTCCTTTTTGTTGATGGAACAGTCCATTTAAACCTATAATGAATTGAGAGGAATCGTCTTGATTGTGGATGCCATACATCCCAAAATTTGGCAGATGGAGACTCCGCTTCCCTGATGGAGTATAACCCCACTCCTCAGAAATCTAAGGGCCTGATTTAGATCCTGGTGGAGGGGGTTACTGTGCCACAAATATGACAGCTATCCTGTACACTGTATTACGATCCCATTATATCCAATGGGGATCGTTATTCGGTGGACGGAATATCTGTCCCATTTGTGATGGAGTATCCACTTTGCTAGGATCTAAATCAGGCCCTAAATCAGGCCCCAAGTCTCAAAGGTACTGCAAAATCAATAAGATATATGACAGCATCCATGGAACAGACCCAAATGAAACTGGTTCACCCCAAAATCGGAGCATTCATATATTTCATTTCAGCATTGAAAATGATACACACTGCAAAGTAGGAGGCTGTGAGCATCTAATAACAAATCAAAACTTCTTATACCTTAATGTCATATGACCATCCCATCTTAGCACTAACCCACCACATGAATATTAATTTGCCTCGTCTGACCTAAAGTCATTTGGAGATGTTAGAATAATTACTTATGTAAACCAAACAACAGAAAGTTATTGTGAATGAATGCAGTACAGTAAGGAGACACACCTTGGAATGTAGCAAAAAGCTTCTTCTGTTGAGTTTTTTAAGAAACATATAGCATGCACAAATAAACAGCGCACATCTTACTGCTTCTAGTGTAAGCAGACAAAATATAGAAAGAAAATTAATATAATGATGTGATGTCCACTTAAAGCAAATATGACACTGAGGCCTAACTGAGGCCTAGCAACATAAGCTGAAAAAACACTCTTAAACACTTTGTAATAATTATGTTTCAATTACAATAGCCCCATGTCAATACATACATGTGATTTCAAAGGCTATTAGAGTGTCAATGGCAAGTGTTCTGACCCTGCAACACAGTGCCTTCTGGCCTATCCATCCTCCCTCTGGACTTGTTTGGAGTGGAAATAGCAACTTTGAACCTTCAAAAGTTCAACAGTTCTTCAATGTGGTTATGTTGTAGTCCAAGTGGAAATCTGACACCCCAAAGGCCTACAATGCTATGAAGAAGACTCTGAGCTAGTGTGTTTCAATATAACATGCTCAAAAAATGTTCATGGGACTGCATAACCATCAGTTTCTCAACATAAGCAGAATCCTTACAAAGTAAATACATTATCCCAATCCCCTTTGCATTGCCAATCATATTAAGAGTAACTAACCTGTTCCCTACCAGGATGTCAATAAAACAACAAACACAGAGATAAGAAGAGAATTCAAGCAACATAAACATTAAGCTACCATGCCCACAATTACCAGATGCTGCATAAAACAGTTGTAACCTATAGGTCATGAATTAAATGGTTAAGGGGAGAGTTTGCTTTGATTCTGTCTTTAAGTGTTTTAGTCCCCAGTGTTCACTCTGTACCTAAACAGTGTTTTTGGAAATTCTGTGTGTTCCCTTTTGTCTTGTAGATCATCTACTATTGTCAGGAAGCATTTCACATCAGGTGGCACTATCAGGTCTTGTTTGTACTGGGTACTGGGGCTTCATTTGACCATTTCAGAGTCCACCAGAGCTTCAAAAATGTTTCTTCTGGTTCATAATATTCTTTCTTTTTTTGCCCATTGTGATCAGCATTGTAGCTGGTTTGGGTAACTCATAGTTGACATCCCTCTTCTTAAGCTGTGTATACAATCCCAGAAAGATCCATTAGTTTTGTTAGTCTCTTGTGAGAAATCTGGTGAAATGAAAATCTTGTATTTGTTGCATATAAATGGACCATTATATTTGTTTGCATCTGAGATGACTTGTCTTGCATGTTGATGCCAAATAAAGCAGGCTAATATTGGTCCTGGGGCATCCTGCTCTTGAGAACATATGGAATTAAATTTGTGTGCTCTCTGGAATTCTAGTGGAAGAAATAATTCAGATTGGAGCTGTACTAGGAAAAGTGATGACCTTAAAGTGTAATATGTCTGATTTCTCCATTCCTTTGGGCACTCCCAAGAATCACACCATATCACTCTGTACAGACCTGAAATGTGCGCTTAGATTTAGCTATCCCACCCTCCTTGATGGTAGTGGGTTCAAATGTGGTATCTTCTGAAGCAGGTGCGTAAGGTAAATCCTGGAACATATTTTGAAATTGTTTAAAATTTCTTCTAACAGAATGAAAATGTATAATATATGCTCTGTGTTCCTGAATTGATAATAACGCTATTATAAGCTTTTTCCTGTTTAAAGATGCTGTTGTCTATCAGATCTTTTGCTTATGAATAATACAAAATGTTCAACCTTAGGTGTCATACATTGAAAAAAATAAAAAATACAAATGTACAGAAAATTTAGATTGAGCACAATTATCTCTACTTGGGTCGAAAGCTCATAGTTTCTGTGAAAGGGACTTACATTTACACTTCACCGTGTTAGTATTTCCCGTGTTAGTATTTCCCTATAATGTGGCCTAATAACATTTTCCAAACTAGCTGTGTCGAACCCATTGAAAAAAAAATATTTTATGCCCAAGAGAGTAAACAACATATCTCAAAACAAATAATACCAAGTTAGGAAGAGAGAAGGAAATCACAGCAGCATGTCGTATTCCTGTTATTTGACTGACATTGTTTTTTTGAAGACTGTAAAGCAAGTAACCCCAGCTTTTTCTGTAATAAGAGCTAGTTATGTTCCATGAAAATCATCCCAAACTATCTATATTATTAGGGGCAAATTTATAACTGGGGTTGCTTCACTCTTTCACCACTCAACGTGCGAAGCAAGCCCAAAATGTGATTTATGAAGCAGTGTATGGCCACATTGCATGGCCCTGTATGGCTTCTCAAATCTGGAGTGAGGCAAGGAAGCACAAAGCACCGCATTGTGTTACTCTGCCCCAAGATGGAATTCCATGGGCGATGTGTAGGTGTTCTCACACTAAAGCAATAGTGTCTGATGCATTCCTAGATTTACCAGAAGTGGTAGACCTGGGAATTTGCCAACATGCTACCCCTGCTCAGGTGAGGGGTAACAAGGAGAAATATCTATATTTCTCCTTCTTACTTCCTCTTTCTACATAGAAAGAGGAAAATGCCTCAGGGGATTGTTTTTGTGACAATGTAAGGGGGGTAGATTTGAAAGGGGCAGAGTCATGGAAAGCAGTCTGACAGTCAACTTATACTTTCTTTTTTTTTAAACTGCTGCAAAAAAATAGCAAGTATCAGAAATGTGACTGTAAATCATTTCTGGCTTAATTGGTTACAAAGAATACATTTTAAAATATTTTTTTGTGTTTAATGCATCTGCTGCAGAGATCTGTTTGTCCAGTAAATTTCATTGAAGGTAATATAACTCTGGTGGTTAGTGTGTTTTCTGCAAAGCATACCTTGTAAATGCAGATGGCATGTTATATTTTATGTAAAAAGGTAACTGGGTTACTGATTTTAACATAGATCCTTGTGTTGCCTGCAGTTCATACACTGCAACGCTTCTAATATAGCACTACCCTTCTAATATAGCACAGTTATCTATGAAGCACATGCGACTTGTGCAAATTGTAATCCTCAGTGTCTGAAGCACATCATCATATTTCCCTACACTAATCTACCACTAGTCCTTTTGGGGTTCCTTGGTAGTGTGCTACTCGCTGAAAAAGCACATTGATGCCTTGTCTGGGGTAGTAAGCACTATGTAAATATAATTACAATTACATCCTGCACATTGATTTACACTTACACACTTATATGATTTATTGATAATATAAAATGTGTGTGTGATGTAAAGCATTGGAATGAGTAGCACTATAAAAGATACAAGATAAAAAAGTGACATTTACATTTTTGTGTGTGTAAATACTCCTCCAGACCAATGCATTTGACATTCTTAAAGTGAATGCATATGCTCAGCAATTGGACACAGTCAAAAGCTTAACTCCAAATCGTAGTTTCTTTTAAGGTTTGTGAATAGATAACCTGTGCCTTTGTTTCTGTTAAATTGCATTGGCATCCATGTGTGAGGCTCCGATAGCTACCAGCGAGGATCACTTTAAAGCAGCAGGAGAGCTGATGGCCCTTTAAATTCTGTCTTTGTTTTGGGCCCAGCTGGAGTTTTAAACATGAATGCCCCCCTTGTTGCCTGTACGTTGCTGCTGTGAAGGGAAATCAGACAACGTGCAGTGTCCCGGTATCAGCAAATTACACCAGGACAATTATATCATATTTTACTGGGGCCCAACTTCTTGGCAGGGGGGATGGCATCCCCCCTTTGAAAAAAGTGGGTGGACGCCATCCACCCGCGTGTTCCCCGGACTTGTGCCCTGCTAGTAGTCATCAGTGCATGAAAGAAATGTTTCTGTGGTATGTTTTCAAAACTTCATTTAGGGCAGAGATGGCATTGAATGAAACTAAATATGTTGGCTATTGTCTGCATTTCATTTTTAGGCCTCAAAAAGTGTATATGTGGGGTAATATTTGATGTCATAGGAGGACGTGTGTTGTCGTAAAATGTTTATAGCTCAGTTAATTTTCATGTTTTGCATTGCCACCATATCTCCTTTTTCTGGCCTGTGTGTGTATGTGTGTGTATGTGCATGTTTGTCATCAGACATCATTTGTCTTTGTTCTCCATGCCATGTGGCTAAGGGCCATATTGTATAGCCTGAGTCCATAGGCCTGAATGTGTTCTTTGTTCCTCATGTCTCCTTGCTCATTTTTGTTGTTTAGCCATGTGGCCAGCAGCCATTTTATACATCCAGCCAGTGTGCATTTCCCATAGACTTGGAAGTGTGCTTTATTTCCCATGTCTCCTTGCTCACTGTTGTTGTTTGACCATGTGGCTGGATACCATGTGCATCCAGCCAGTGTGCCTTTGCCATAGGTTTTTATGTGTTCTTTGTTCCCCCTTCCTCCTTGCTCGCTGTTGTTGTTTGACCATGTGACTGACAGCCATTTTAGGCATACAGCCGGTGAGTCTTTGCCATAGACTTGCACGTGTTCTTTGTTCCCATGCCTCCTTGCTTGCTGTTGTTGTTTGACCATGTGGGTGGTGACTATTTTGTGAACCAATCCAGTATGCCTTTCCATTAGGCTTGCATGTGTTCTATGAACCCCATGGCTCCTTGCTTGTTTTTCGTGCTTGACTGTGTGGCTGATGGCCATTATGTGCATCCAGTCAGTCTGCCTTTGCATAGGCTAGCATTTGTTCTTTGATCCCCATACCTCCTTGCTCACTGTTGTTAATTAAGCATGTGGCTGGAAGCATCTCTCCAGTGTGCCTTTGCCTTAGGCTTGCATGTGTTCTTTGTTCACCATACCTCCTTCCTCAGTATTGTGGTTTGACCATGTGTCTGGCGGCTATTTTGTGCATCCAGCCAGTGTGCTTTTGCCATAGGCTTGTTGAATGGATGTGAAATCATTTTAATAATTTGTAACAATAGGTTTCATCTCATCCTCCTATACAAACATCGGCAATTAATTATCATTTTGTTTATCTTTATTTTTTTAATTTCAATTTTAACATTTTTAATTTTAATGCTTTTTCATTTTGAAAGATTAAAAAAAAATATATATATATTTATTTAGCATTTTGTCTCCATCCATCCATTCACCATAGGCGCACAGCCACGCAGCAGCATTCAGATTGTTTAGATATAGTTCAATTTCCTTCTAGACACCCTGACTGCGGTAAACAGCATTATTCATTTGTGTAATAAGTGTTTATTCCCCCCGGAACACAGTGCCTGCCATAGGTGCACACTAATCTTCATTTTTTTAAAGATTATTCAATTTACCTGTGCACGTCCCTGACTGCCACAGGTGGCTCCTTTAGAATATATGGGCGTAACGCAAGAGCTATATCTGTATGTTGTGTTATCCTGGTTAGAAACTAAATGTTATGGTATGGTGGTATGGTTTGACTTTGAAGTGGTTGATTTATTATTTCCTAAGTAACCAACCACACTAATATTGCCCTTGTCTGTACTAATTCAAACTGCAACAATGCTGTGTTTCTCCAAATGTTTTTCTTGCTTGCTAGCTTTTAGGTGCACAAGAGAAGAAGAGGCATCTCCTGCACATCTACCAAAAAGAAGGCCTGTCTAGTGATGTCAGTCCTTCAAACTCTCCCGCTTGTGCAGTTTAGTGCCACTGTTGAATCCGAGCTTTAAGACGGCCCCAAATAAAGTTGCTCCCAAGAAAGTGGTCAGTGAGAAGGAGCAACTTTCCACTAGTGGCTTGCCAACCGCAACCTTTTTTGTGAGATGTGGGTCTGCATCACCAGCCTACAAGGAGGAACCGGAGAGCAGCACTCCTGCATCAAAAGCACCACCCCACCCTAAGCCCAAGCCCATGTCTGTCAGTGAGGCAGCCATTGCAATCATGGAGCCGCCAACAAGAAGTGACATTGAATTGGATGTGTCCCTTTCACACAGTAGTACCCAATCACATCAGGAAACAGAGAAAAGTAGACAGCAGCCTCAGCCAGCCATAGTAGATCTACCTGAAGTTGGAGCATAATAGGAGGTTGAGCTTCCTACCGAGCAAAAACCTCCTGTTTTATAATCATAGGCTCCCAGATCTCCAGCAAGTAAAAGGAAGCATACTACGCCAGCATCTTCCCCAAATACCACTATTGCTGATGATGATAGGCAGATGAGAGTGACATCCTCATGCAATGCAGTCCTGTCCTCAGCAGTGTGCCGGAATCACCCACCTCACTGACCTCACAATGGCACAAGAAGACTCAGAGTCAGATGGAGACACTGCGGCACACAGTAACTGCCCCACAACACATAGTGAGCCTACTACCACCTACTTCACAGTAGTTGCTTGTGTCAGTGGCCCCAGAAAAAAAGAAAATCCAGGCTGCTATTACGGGCAGGTTTAGGTAGGAGGGACCCTACAACTGCAACAATTCAACCACACTATTGTACCATGGGAAGCTGGCAAAAGATAGCGTTGGACATCTTTCCTTTTTCTTTTGTGGAAGGAGTGGGATCCCTATAATTTGTGGCAGCAATCTGCCCAAAATGGAAGGTTCCAAGTCGCACCTATTTTGACAGAGATGCTGTTCCTTTGCTGCATCACGATGTGCTGCAATTGGTTGGACAAGCTTTGTAACAAATTCTTGTCCACTCTATCTACCTAACGACAGACATGTGGACCAATTGTCAGGTGACTGATTACATGTGCATCACTGCACACAAGATCTCTTTTGCAGGGGTAAAGAAAATGTAATCTACAGTTCTTGCCCCTGAAGAAAGTTTAAAGAGCATTTAGCGGCCATGTCACATGCAGATGCAAACGTCTTGGACTAATTTAACAGCAAGGTGTCTGAATGGATGTGATCCAGAAGTCTCAGAATTGGATTTGTTGCCACAGACAATGACAGGAACATCAACAAGGCCATGGCAGATGGTGGCTATTTTCTGGACCGTTGTATGGCACACTGCATCAACCTGATTCTGCAAGACTTTCTCAAAAAAGAGGACATAGTCTGAAAGATACTGACCACCTTCAGATTAATCTGCACTCTTTTCAGCCATTCTTTTAAAGCCCAGAAGCAGTTGAGGATTATTCAGCATGCTAACAGAGTACCAGTTACAGCCCTGATACATGTGATGCCAACACATTGGACATCAACCTAACATGTTGCAGCATCTTTTTGAACAGTCCAGACAGATCAATGACTATGTCAGTCAAAGAAGAGGTAATGCAATTGGGAAAGCTATGACCATGAATGCAGACAAATGGGGCCTAGTCAAATTCCTGACAAAGTTGCTACTCCCTTTTGAAGTTTTCACACAGGAAGTTAGCATGGGCCAAGCTATACTTTGTTGCATCTGCTACAGGACCAGCTGAAGAAGGTGTCTGAAAAGTTTGCACTCACAGGTGTGAATGAAAACCCAGAAGCACATGCCTTGTTTGAGATCTTAATTTTTCCCTTGGCTTGTAATGTAATGCTGCAAAATTATGTCATCTCATCCAAAGGGTACATCTGTGTCACCCTACTTGATCCATTGTACAAAATATTTCTACCCACTTTCATTCCTTTTTCTGAATTAGATGTTTCAAAATACAAGAGGTGGATTATTGAGCAAGCCAAACACCAGGAGGAAGAACAGCTGGAACTTAAAGTCCACTCCACAGTGCTTGGGTGCCACCTTCAACGTACAGAGAGAACAGTCTTGTCTCATCACAGCAGCTAAAACCAGCACCCGCAACAACAGCAACAGAAGAATTGGACCCAAACTCTGCATTGGCTTGGTTTCAAGTGTTAGGTCTTAAGTCCAGTGTAGAGGTGAAGGCCAAAGGGGTTGAGCAAGTGCCAGCACAAATCACACTTCTGAGGATGATCCAAGAGTATCTAGATGACCCAAAAGATGTATATGTAGATCAAAACTCATTGATGTGTTGGTATGGGAAGATCCACAAATGGCCAGAGCTCAGCAAGCCAGGAATAAAGTACCTGTCTTGTCCTGTAGCTAGTGTGTCTGCTGAGCATCTGTTCAATGCAGCTGGTGCAGTTGTTACAGTGACTTGCCTCAAAATGTGGAGAGATTGATCATGATAATAATGAACCAGCATTTCATAACACCTGATTACACCATTCCTGAAACAGTAGAGGAGGAGAAGAGGGATGATTGGTCAGAATCAAGTGTGTTAGCTGACCAACTTCTGGGTGAACCACCTGAGTTTGATTCCTGGACTGAGTATGCCAGTGCTACCATAGATCTTTTTAATTATTTTTGATTGAACTTCTTTTTATAGACAACACTAGCTAGTAGAACATTATGTTTGTGTCAGATTTATGCTGACCAACTATTTTTTAGTCACATATATGCCTGGATTGGGGTTGGGTCAGTGTGCATTGAAGAAGCCTTCACATCCCCTTCAGGACATTGGAGACAATGCCTGCCTCCCTCACATTCCATTACCTATCTTTTTCCCATCAACTAGCAGGACTGTCCCAGTAGATCACTGATTGAAAGACTGCCAATGCCAAAGCCAAATTCCAATGTGTTGTTAGCATCAAAGTGGAGATACAATTATGTATCTACCACTGTGCTTAGATTGGAAGAGTAAGTACTAACTATTGCACCAATGAGTGATGATATACTATTCAGTGATTGTGATTGATGATTGCTGAAGTATGTAGTGACAGACAATGAGGGAGGGTGTTCAACAAATTTGTGAACTTGATTTTGAGGATTTTCAATGTTTGGGGACTAATGAGTGATCATTAATGGGGAAAAACTGGGGAAAAACTCACTTTGCATACATTATTCCTGATGCAGGCATAATGTAGCGCAAAGGGTTACAAAGCGGTGCAATGCATGCATTGCACCACTTTACAAATATGGTGCAGTGTTTTTAGCCTTCTAATGTCAAATTAGCATAAAGAAATGATGCTAATGTGTTGTTGAAATGGCGCCAGGGGCTCTTAAATATGCCCCATACTATCTTGGGTGTCTGTGGGGCTGAAGGACTGTTTGCAATGCATTTAACTGAACTGTGTCATACTCATTCTTTCATTTCCTTCCACAACAGATTGATGATGGTGTGCTGCTCAGCTCCCCCAATGAATATTGTTGTTGTTTCTTTTATGTAGTGTGTGACTCTGTCACAACATTCCCCAAATCCCCTTTCCGATCCAGTCATTCAACCCCCAAACCTCTTCCCCCGGGCTCTGTGAAATAATTGATCACACACATGCTGGGGCGAATGTGGTAAAAGCGACACCAGCATACAGTATGATCTTCTGTTTCCTGAGAAATAGCCCACACCAACCCCATTTACCCACCCACACATCATTTGTCAACATAATCATTCATAATCATAAATGCTGAACCTTGCCCATACCACTCCTGACTCTGCGCCCACTTCTCCTGACTTGATTTAATTTCCTTAGTTTAGTTTTTATTAAATACTAGTTCCTCATTGCTCAGAAGATGTTGATACTACTAGTTTTTATCATATCAGGTCTTCTTTGTTGTGTGTCATACGGCCATTGTTATAGTCTGGTGGCCTCAGTCTTTCTACAGTTGTAATATAATATAACTCACTAACTCTCTGTTTTCTTTCAATCCAGTTGACAGTGATGGATAAGCCTTTGATTATTCCTACAGTTGGAGTTTGCATAGGTGGGATGTGTTAGAAATGGGGTCTTTAGTTGGCAGTGGTTTGCACCCTATCCAAGAAGGGACCCTCGCTCTAGTCAGGATAAGTGAGTCACACAACAAAGATAGCCCCTGTTCATCCCCTTGGTAGCTTGGCACAAGCAGTCAGGCTTACCTCAGAGGTAATGTGTGAAGTATTTGTACACACACACAGTCACACAGTGAAAACACCACAAAGTACCTTCACACCAGTTTAGAACAATAGACAATATTTATTTGAGTAAAACAAGACCAAAAAACAAACATATACAAATAAAGATACAACTTTTTAAAGAATAAACTCTAGTATAGCACTTAGAAACATAATAGCTCCAACTGGGGCTATCATGGCATCTTGACAAAGTTGTTCCCAATAGTGTGATGCCACTCCTGAGGGAGCGTGGGCCAGTCACAGAGTGGCACAGGCTCCAGGTACAGTACCTTTGAAAATGATGAGGAAACAACAATGTTGCAATGAGTCGGGAAGGTGAGGCGTCCCTGGAGCTGGTGCGTCATTGGTTCCTTACTGCTACCCGGGATGTAAGGCATTGGTTCCTTACTGCTAGGCAGGGAAGGTGACGCACCGGTTTCTTATGGTTGCAGGGGAGGTGATGCGGCATCAGTGGCGAGGTGTGGGTTCCTTATTATACAGCAGGGTCAATGAATCAAGCAGGTCAAGATGCGAGGCATCGACTTCGTAGTGTTCCCATCACACCACGGGACCATAGGTTCTGTGGCGAAGTCAGGTGACAAGGGCATCAGTGACACAACACTTGGGACTCACACTGTGGGGGACTTCAGAAGTACTGCTGCGGCATCAGTCATGGTCATTGCACTCAGCAGGGGCCACATCTCCGGTGAAGGCAGTGGCACAGCATCCGACAGCGGTGCAGGTTCTGAAGTCGCTCTGGAGTCGATGTTCTTGTTTTTTTCTTGTTTGCACCAGAGCTCAGTCCCAAGGGCCCAGAGCCTGGATTTGGCATTACCTGGCAAGTTAGGACCTCAGCAAGAGGGCCCAGGTAGTGGCAGATGAAGTATTTGATGCCCCTGAGACTTCTAACAGGAGGCAAGCTCAGTCAAAGACCTTGGAGAACTTTTGGAAGCAGGAGTCAAAGTCCAGTACTTTTACTCCCAGAACAGGAACAGCAAGGAGTATTCCAGCACAGCAGAGAAACAGGCGAAGTGGAATTCTTCTTATAGCATTTAGCTGTTCTTCCTGACAGAATGTCCTCAGTCCAGAAGGATTCTAAAGTTGTGACCTCAGAGGTCCAATACTTATACTCATTTCTGCCTTTGAATTAGGAAACCTTCAAAGGAAAGTCTTTGTAATGCACAAGACAATGTTTTTCCTGTCCTGGCCCCAGACACACTCAAGGGGGTTGGATACTGCTGTGTGTAAGGACAGGCATAGCCCTATTCACTTGCAAGTATCAGCTCCTCCCACCATTCCAGTCCAGGAAAATCCATCAGGATATGCAGGGCACACCTCATCTCCCTTTGTGTGACTGTCTAGAGTGAATTCACAAACAGCCCAACTGTCATCCTGACCCAGACGTGTATTCCACAACCAGGCAGATGCACAGAATCTTAAGCAAGAAAATGCCCTTTTTTAAACTTACAATTTTCAAACTTACAATTTAAAAAAAACTTCACAAAAGATGTATTTTTAGATTGTGAGTTCAGATAGGAAATTACACTTAAAAGATATTTCAAGGCAATCCCCCTGTTACCCTTTTGGAGAGATAGGCCTTGCAATAGTGAAAAACAAGTTTAGCAGTATGTATCTATCAGGGCATTTAAACCACACCAGTATATGTCCTATCTTTTAAATACACTGCACCCAGCCCATGGGACTGTCTTTTGCCTATGTAACGGGTGACTTGCATGTGGTAAAAGGGATGGTTTGGGCCTGGCAAGTGGGTGCACTTGCCAGGTTGAACTGGCAGTTAAAACTGTACACACAGACACTGCATTGGAAGGTCTGAGACATGTTTACAGGGCTACTCATGTGGGTGGCACAATCAGTGCTGCAGGCCCAGTAGTAGCATTTGATTTACATGCCCTGAGCACACATAAGAGACGTTACTAGGGACTTATAGTAAATTAAATATGCCTATCATGGATAAACCAATCACCAATACCATTTAGACAGAGACCACTTGCAATTTAGCACTGGTCAGCAGTGGTAAAGTGCCCAGAGTCCTAAAGACAGAAAAATGAAATTCAGAAAAGGATCTGGAACAGGAGGTCGGAAGTCAAAAAGAAAGGGGAAACCATGCCAGGAGCTGACAGGTCTAACAGAGTGGCATCTTGCTTGTGATGTCTTCCCCGTTGGCTGGCACACTAGCCTGCTGCTACTACTGCTACCACCATAAGATGGCACTTTGGGAAAACCCTGAAGTAAGATGAATGAGGTAGCAGCCCTCGCTTCATCTATTCAGGTAAGAAAACTATGGAATGAAGTGAACTTGTTTAGTTAGTAATTAATTTCTACTGAAGACATTGTTTGTGTGTATCTAGATTTTTGTACGGAAAATAGGCAATGGCAATCACCCCCTTGTGGTCAATATAGTTGCAAAGGGTAGTAGAGAAAGGGTATAACTCACTGGCATACATCTTTTAAGCAGATTTTAAAAAACAGGCTATGCTAAAAGACAGCAGTGCAAACTAAAACACCAAAATAAAGATTTGAGGCATAAATAAAGTAAAGCAAAAGATTCCACATTTATTAATTACAAGTATAAAACCCACCCTTTGCATCACAGCAGGCCAAACCCCTCTTCCCAAACATATTACACCGTATCCAAAGTCCAACCAAACAAAGTTCAACGAAAGTCCAAATAAAATGTCCAAGGATACAAAAACGCACTCCCAACTCACTTTCCTACCCTCTACACCCAAACAAAAAATTAAAAAAGGATTAAAACAAGGTGTTCTCCATGCGGGTCCGGGGATCATTGAGGGTTGCTTTTATCTGTGCTAGCCAGTGTTCCAGGCGCATGAGGTGGACATGGCGTTGAATATGCGTTCCAAGCGTGAGGGGTGAAGCAGTGATGGGATGTGAACAGGCTGCTGCCTCCGGTACTGATGGTGTTGTTGTTGACGCTGGGACACTGGAGGCGCCGGTGGCTGGTTTGAGCTTGGGCCCACGAGCATGTTGGCAGATTCCTAAGCCTTGTACTCCTCCGCCTGAAGAGCAACCAGACGCTGGTATTATGGTATTCTGTGCAGATGGCTTCCAGTCTCTGCTGCCACAGTCAGGATGGTATCTCCTGGCATGCAAGAGTATGTCCACCAGGAGTAGCTATTGCAAGAAAGAAAACTGAAAATGACAAATTGTAAATAGTGCTCTGTGAAAACAATTGTTTAAAAAAGTAGAGTGGCACAGTAGCAGTACTTTGTTGGATTCCTAGGGCCATTGATTACGATCACAGGGCCATACCATTCCCATCCTGAACTTCCACCAAATCTAATTTTATATTGAAATGATTTTGTGCACATAAATGATTTTTTCTTCTAAAGGTGATATCACCTAAGAATGTATCGATCACACAGTTGGCTCATTGCAACAAGAGCTCTTTTGCCCTATGTTTGTGCACACCCTTTCTGAATTTATGCAGGGTGAATTGGCAAATCATCATGATTTTACACCCAAATATGTTTTACACCTACATTTGATTTTTGCTCCTGAAAGCATATTCATGCCCCTAACGAAGCTGCACCCAACGTTGATTTTGTACCTCAAAACAACCTCAAGTGGTTTTCACCTAAATGTGATTCATGCCTATAAAAGTGTTTGTTCTCTCTTGCTGAATTTGCACTGAGTGCATTTGAGTCTCCATGTGGTTTTACACTTAAATGTGATTTTTCTTATAAATTTTATTCTGCAGTCCTGCTTAGTTCACACCATTGATGCTTGCACATAGATGTGATTTTGCATCCAAAAGTGATTATTGCATTTAAGTATGATTTTGCACTTCAATGTTATTTGTGCTCCTTATTGTTTTTCACGCTCTTGCTTATGTTTTACCAAGGGTAATTATACAACTCAATATGCTGTTAACAAAATACAGGGATGTACTGATGAGCATCATTTAGACAGAATGTGAAATGTTACTACTGCCTTTTCTACCTGAATTGTGTGATATATATTGAAACCATCCATTCCTGCCCTACTTTTCAAGGTCATCATCCCATATTGTTTCTGTGCTCTTATTACACTGACTTACCTGCAAAAAAAGATCTTGATATCTGATTAGACTCAATATATATGTCACCACCACAAAGGTCCTATTCTCACAGGCCTGACAAAACCTGCCCTCAAATACTACAAACACAGAGCTTGACATCCAACGTGGAAATCCTAATCAGTTACAAATATCATAGAGTGAGACAGGGCCCATTATTATGCTGTGCAGTTTTGTTTACAAAGTGAACTGGCTGATTCATTATGTTTTTCGGTCTCTGTGTCAAAGAATTCCAAAAGCCAAAACCTTTTATGGGGACAATAATATACCAAGTTACTATATCCAGAACTTTGTGGCTTCCTTACACTTTGCATGGGAATGGAAAAGACATGATCCAGTCCAGAATATCAGTCTCTATTGCTTCACAACATTGCTATCATAAAGACCTTAAAAGCGTCAACTTCAACTAGGCTAGGGGCCTGATTACAACTTTGGAGGAAGGTGTTAATCCGTCCCAAATGTGACGGATTTACCACCAGCCGTATTACGAGTCCATTATATCCTATGGAACTCGTAATATGGCTGGTGGTAAATCCGTCACATTTGGGACGGATTAACACCTCCTCCAAAGTTGTAATCAGGCCCTAGGAGTGTTAACAGTGATACTACTTCCACCATCTCTTCTGAAACTGACACTACTAGCCCACCCTCTTCCACTTCCCCATATCCCATAACTACTCACCTTATTTAGGGGCACTGACATCAGACAGCTTAATGGTGGAATTAACCAACATATGTAGGCCCACAATCTATAACACAACTACTCCTAGACTGACACAGGCAGAAATACTATGAAGCAGGGACATTATGCCCTTCCAGTAGCCATATTGGGGGTCATTCTGACCCTGGCGGTAAAAACCGCCAGGGCCAACGACCGCGGGAGCACCGCCAACAGGCTGGCGGTGCTCCCATGGGCATTCTGACCGCGGCGGTACAGCCGCGGTCAGAAACGGAAAACCGGCGGTGTACAGCCGGTTTCCTGCTGCCCTGGGGAATCCTCCATGGCGGCGCAGCTTGCTGCGCCGCCATGGGGATTCCGAGCCCCATACCGCCATCCTGTTCCTGGCGGTTTTGGCCGCCAGGAAGAGAATGGCGGTATGGGGTGTCGTGGGGCCCCTGGCCGATGGCATGGGCACTGCAGGGGCCCCCGTAACAGGGCCCCACAAAGGTTTTGCAGACACTGAAAATCGTGACGGGTGCAACTGCACCCGTCGCGCCCCTTTCACTCCGCCGGCTCCATTCGGAGCCGGCATCCTCATGGAAGGGGGTTTCCCGCTGGGCTGGCGGGCGGCCTTCTGGCGGTCGCCCGCCAGCCCAGCGGGAAACTCACAATAACCGCGGCGGTCTTTTGACCGCGCAGCAGTATTCTGCCGGCGGGACTTTGGCGGGCGGCCTCCGCCGCCCGCCAAAGTCAGAATGAGGGCCATTGTCTCTTGATACAGCCAGCCTTTCTTTGTCAACAAACTTTCCAGTCCAGGCAAATAACCAAGCCAAATTACATAAACTCGCTCTCTACAGAAGGACTCAACTATGCGTAGGCATGGTTGATATTACATGCATGGTTGCTGCCCTCATAATTCTTGACAGCCAATTACCACTGGGCAGGGTATAAAAATCTGATCCGATCTAAAAAATCAACAGTTTGACATCAGACTGAGGCTGGATCACTTGCATTAGATGATTAAAAAGCCTACATACCATACTCTCCATCTCTCTTTGCCACAAGCATTCTTCTCTCACAGACTGGCCTCCTCACTCTACCTCATTACTTCTCACTCGACAGACATTTTGTTGCCTAATCATGAAGAGCCAAATGTGTATACCAACCACTGCACTTCAGAGCAGTCATTCATTGGCATTGCCTTAATACTTTCCATTCAACTGAATAATCCATGATCAAAGACCCCAAAACACACCCTATTATCACAACTACAAGAACAAGGAAACATAAGCACAAATATCAATCTGCTGAAGAAAATTCAGACCAAAAAGTTCCTGTCAGTCTAGTGACCCATTTTCATATGAAAGATGCCCTCCTCTACTGCAAGGTTACTGTTTATAATTCTACTTCCCGGTCAGTCCATAACAGCACAGGACTCATAGAAACATGTTTCTGCACATGCCCCATACCTCTGTTTATACACCACTAGAATGCAATCCCCTCTTCCTTGTCAGAGCAAAATAAAGTGATCTGTCAATGGTTTTACCAACAAAGAATCCCTTAAATGCAAATCTAATTAAAGGAACAAACTACTTCACATTCCAAAGCCTCATTGTGGGTGTTACACCACAAAACCTAAACCACTGAAGCTTAATATCTTACAGCTCACACTTGACAGACATAAGATGTAATTTCCTTGATAGTAGCACTGTTCATCTCCTCTTATAATCAGATTTTCTTGGGAGATTGAAACCTTTAATGGGAAAACAACAATACACGTTCACATCCTTCCTCAGATCAGTCCTCTTTGACAATAACCCACTACAACATTGTACCTTCTCCTCCATAATTAATGCAAATCTTTAACCCTCTGACCTGAAAAGATCACTTCGTAATTGTTTGAAATCCAAAAAAGCATCATGCTAAACTGGACATGGAAATGGCAATTTCTAAATGCTGAAAGGCAATGACAGCAAGCATTGTCAAAATCAAAATCCTAACACACCTATGCACACATTTGCACACACCTGTTGTGATTTTTATTTTATTTATTGTATAACCCATCTCTTATTGGGTCTCCTTTTTCTGAGAACTGTTTTTATTCACATGCTTATGGTGCTCCTTATTTATATTGCCTAAGGTGGCAGTGCAGGCACCAAGGACCATAAAATGTTTATTTGTGTTTTCTCCCTTGCCAGACAGGCTAGCACTCTTTTTTACATTTCACTCTAAAGGTGAAAGTTTAACTAGAAATATGAAGCAGTTAATAGTACTTTTATGGCAATATGCCATGGGTAATTTCTTAAAATGACCACCTAACACTTTATCATATGATACCCACTTCAGATCAGTTGGGGACCTGCAGAAGATCAGAAGAGCACTGGATCTGCAATCTACGCCCTGAGATGAGTCTTGAGGGACTGGACCTTCTCACTCTTGTACACTAGACCCTGAACAAAAAGAAGAGGACTTCAAGGGTCGATTGGCTGACCTCCTGTGTGGCTACAGCTTTCACCAGACTACAAAATGCCTTCTTCGGAAAGTAACCAGCTGACCAGTGGAAACTGGACCTGGACTAGGCCCTGCTGTTGGCCTCTGCTTGACTACTTGTGAGTCTGTTAGGGACATATTTCAGAGCCCCTAACGTCACCTTAGTGCCTCCATAGCCTCGTTTATTTTTATGCCAAGTCGGCGCTAAAGTGGATTTTCTGCTGTGCCAAATTTACAAAGTGGCACAATGTATTTATTGTGCGACTTCGTAACCCCTTGTGCCACATTATGCCTGCACTAAAATGGCCGCAAAAATGGCACAGTGAAACTTTAAAGATTTCACTGCGCCATTTTTGGTGTATTTTTTAAAGCTTGCTCAGAGCAGGCTTTAAAATGACGTTCCCATAGAAACCTATGGGCCTCCATGCACTTTGCTGCACTAGCATCAACATTTTTGGCGCTAGTGTAGCAAAGTGTTACAGTAGCGTCTAAACTTTTGATGCTATTGTGCTAACGACCATGGTGCACCATATTATAAATACGGGGACGCCATGGTGTTGTTAGGTGCTGGTAGGGGAGGCAGAAGAAAAGTGGTGCATCATAGCTGATGAAGCACTTTTTGTTAAATATTGGCCAGTGTCTCAGTTGTGGTCTTGAAGGACTCTAGAATCGCAGTCCAGGGGCTGATCGGGGCTTAAACTACTAAGGGGCTAATTTAAGAGCCCCAAGCTCCTCATTAGCATCATTTTTTTTACACTAATGTGGCTCAACAAGGATAAAATCGGCGCACAAAATTTTCAAAGTGGCAATTATTAACCCTTTGCGCTACATTATGCTTGTGCCAGCTTAATGGTTGCAAAAGGGGAGTTCCCCTGTTAGGGTGGCCGAAAAAATGTTGCAGAGAAATCTAAGAGATTTAGGGCCAGATGTAGCAAAGTAGCAAATTGCGACTTGCAATTTGCGAGTCCCTGCGACTCGCAAATTGCAAGTCGCAATTTGGGCTGCAGAAAGGTGTCTCAGACACCTTCTGCGAGTCGCTATGGGGACGCAAAGACCCACCTCATTAATATTAATGAGGTGGGTCGCAATTTGCGACCCCATAGCGACTCAGGGCACTCACGGGGATGGAGGCCTGCTAGGAACAGCAGACCTCCATGTCCGTGACTGCTTTTAAATAAAGCAGTTTTTTTTTTTCAAAGTGCAACCCGTTTTCCTTAAAGGAAAACGAGCTGCACTTTGAAAAATAAACCGAAACCTTTTGTTTCGGTATTTTTCAGGGCAGGTAGTGGTCCATTGGACCACTGCCTGCTCTGAAAAATTATTTTTAGGTCCAGTCACAAAGGGGAAGGGGTCCCATGGGGACCCCTTCCCGTTTGCGACTGGGTTACCATCCACTTCAAGTGGATGGTAACTGCGAGTCCATTTGCGACCGCTTTCGTGGTCGCAAATGGAATTGCTTACCATTGCGACTCGCAAATAGGAAGGGAACACCCCTTCCTATTTGCGACTCGGAAATGCATTTTGCGAGTCGGTGCCGACTCGCAAAATGCATTTCTACATAGCAAAGACGCATTTGCGACTTGCAAACGGCGATTTTCGCCGTTTGCAAGCCGCAAAGTCTTTGCTACATCTGGCCCCTAGTTGCATCATTTTTTCGGCACTTTTGACACCTGCTCAGAGCAGACGTTAAAAAAGAGACACTTCATTGTTAACAATGGGCCTCAATGGGTTTTGCAGAATTAGCGTAATTTAAAAAAAAATATTCCTGCAAAGCTTTAAACTAGCATCAAAAATGTTGACGCTAGTTTCCTAACCACTGCCATGGTGTGCCGTATCTTAGATATGGCGCACACATGGTGGCATTAGGGGGTCACTAAGGGGCGCAAGAAAAGTGGTGCTGCACGGGGTGCAGAGACACTTTTCTTAAATCAGGCCCAAAGGGCCAATATAATTGTTGGCAGAGAGAGAATTTGATTGCAACAGTTATGGAGTTCCCTCCTGCCAACACAGTGGTTCCCCACATGATTGATATGTGGGGGAGAATAGGTTAGGCAACTGTGGGAACTACTCTGTCACTGCAGTAGTCAAACTTCTCGACAGCCCATAAGAGAAAGGGCCTTTATTGAATTGGCTATATGTCTGTCCACCCCATTGGGAATAATGGACATATGACAGTTTTTATTGCCCATCACCACCAGGTGGAAAGGGACAGCAAAAAACAAAAAATGCATCTCTCACTATTAGAGATGACTCCCATGGTGTGTATAAATTGAAAGTGATCATCCTGCTGCTCAGAACTAGTCACACTGTTAAGGTGATCAGCATGACTTAGTCAATGATGATGAGAATGGCACAGCTCTGCACTTCACAAGCTCTGGAGGGAAACATATGTATATATGTGATATATACAAATTCTGAAATAGTAGAAAACATCACTTATAGGCACACAACTAATTTAGCAGCAGTTGCCTCATCCAAGTAAATTGTAATGGCCAACAGGCACCTCTATCAATGTCATGAGCCGTAATTATACCCAGCACACTTACACTATATACGCCAACACTGACAAATATTGATGTACCAAAAAATAGATAGCCCTTTCAATAAGTCATACACGGCATGCATGAGTGTGTTGCAACATGACATGTCCACAGCGACATACATTTCTCACTGAAAAATCTCTTTCCTTTAATATTCATCAAACTAAGACGATTGAAGCATTCTATTTTTATTTCATTAGTTGTATGCAGGAACATACTCCTATGGGTCCAAAAGCGACTTCCAGTGTGAACCCCAGCATGAAAACATCTGTGGCGGTGCTGGGGCGGCTTCTGCATGGGATGTACTTCCCATAAGAGCAGCGGGCAGCCTCTCACCCACGATAGAGGACTCAATGGCCTCCCTCCCTGGCCAGGATCTGATACGCAGTCTCATCTTCCCTCAGTCTGCATAGGAAGGAATCACGCACCTAAAGTGTTCCCTCAGCTTTGGTCTTCTGCCAAAGGGTGCCGGACAGGTCCTGGGAATGTCAGGGTGTGTCTCTCCTGCCTGGGGCCTATATTGGACCTAGGGCCCACTTGGCGATGACTCCTTCTATTACCTGGGGCCCTAGTGGAGTTTGAGACTGGGGGGATTGAGCCCTCCCCTCAGCCTTCTATTGGTGGCCCCTCAGTGCCCCTGCCAGGGCAGGGCCTGCAGCGCACCAAGAACTGGGGAGCGGCGACGGCCTGAACTACTGCAGGCCCTGGGCTAGGCAGGCCCCCTTCCACCAGCAGCTGAATGCCCCCCTGCGATCTTCTCCCAGTGATTAGCAGAAATAAAAGACAGGAGCATGCCCCTCTGTGGGAGGCCACACATTACTTCTCTGCCTCTCCGAGAGCCCCTGGCTGCTGACGCACTTCCCTGGTGGCCTGGAAGGTGATGAGGCAGATGACCAGGACGTTCTCCAGCTATTTGATCTGAAGGTAGTTGGACTCCAGGGGACCCCTCAGGTGGAATTGGATTCCTTCAGGCCGCAGCCCATGCAATGTGACTAGAGACTGCCATTGGGCCTCCCTACGCTTCCACCCTGCCACTGCCCTGACTGTGCAGAGTGACTTTGCAACCTGTGGCTGGTCTGCTGTGGGCCTCCTTGCATCAACCTGACATGGATCCTTGGCACCCCATCTGGGAGGGCTGAACCCCTGACTTGGCCATCTGACGACAGCTGGCAGGGCCTGCACCTCAGCGGAACAACTTGATATCTGCTACCTACACTGGCTCTGACTGAACTTTAACACCGCTTGCCCTCACAGTTCTGTAGGGTGCCATTTACCTAGACACCTCCTTGGCCCCTGGCCTTGACTCCCCCATCTTGGGCAGACACCTCATCAGATTCCTACATCTACCCTACCAGGAGCTTGACTCCTCACATTTCACAGCCCATCCTGAGTGATGGGGAGACCGTCTGAGGGCAAACCACCCATCACCCTTGGAATTTGTCAAGCCACTACCTAGCTCACTTTGCCCAGTATGAAGGTCTCTAGGGATAGCTTGGTGGCATTCCTTTGGGCTAAAGTGCCTGCAACTGAAATGAGCAGCAAAAAAGACTTATTTGCACAGGCCCCTGCTGCGCCTCCTGCCCTCACTATCACTCAGTACTATATGGAGAAATTCCTGGCAGATATCCACCAGGAGCTAGACTCTTTAAAGACAGACTTCAAAAGCTACCTCAACGACCTACGCAGGGATGCAACAGCTGTGGGGGAGAGAATTAATGACCTGGTGCGCACAGTAGACTCTCATGCAGTGAACCAGGAGGAGCTCTGGAGATGACTCAATGCACTGGAAGAACAAAATATTGAGCTCCAGGCCAAGCAGGAAGACTTGGAGAACAGGGGTTGACACAATAATCTGTGCATTAGGGGTATCCCAAGGGGGTGGAGGGAAACAACATTATGTCCTTCACCAGGAACCTCTTGGGATCCATTTGGGGCTCTCTGGAGGTGGGGCCTGATCCTTGACGGGGAACACTGAGTAGCAGTTGCACCAGGGCGACCAGACACACCCACCAACATCCTTACCAGGTTCTTTCAGGACAAGGAGGCGGTGTTCAAAGTGGCAAGAGGGAAGGCAGATCTAGTTTTCTGCAGATGCACAGTACAGGTCTAACAAGGTGTCTCTTCACTGACCTGGAAGAAGAGTAGAGACTTTAAACCTGTGACAGAACACCTACCGCCCAAGGGACCAAATCCCAATGGACCCACCCCTTTGGTCTGCTGTCTACCTGAAACGGAAAACAATGCTTGGTTCGCTCCCTTGCTGAGGCCCGGCAGATTCTTGGTTAACCAGGAGACCCCTCCAGCAGAGGCACTTCACCTCTGCCCTCCATGAGGCCAGTTGCCTGGCATCTCAAGTGTTATACAGTCCATCAGTGTGGACATAACCACAATAACAAGGCAACCCAGTTCTCCCAAGTGACAAAGTCTGAAATCATCACTCACCTCCAAAAGATGAAAACAGAACCCTTGTACTCCTCAGATGAAGCAAATTGATGATAATACCCTGGGACCCAGCTCTGGCCTGGTGCTATCACCGGCCGTTACTGACTTATGAATGTTCGTACCCTTTAGCAGGGCTCAAAGCCTAGACTTCCACGACTTGTTTCGTAACACCTGTGTATTTTCTTTTCCTACAACTCTTGCAGGGCGTGTCTCTCCTCATAGAGCGCAACTGCGCCACTCTGGCCTCTTACCTCCTACATTGGGCTTCTTCTCCACTAAGGGTAACACCTCTACAGGATTGGGTGCTCCCCCTAGATCCTTCATGGAAAGGCTCACTAGGTTGGGCTCTGTTGGCCCAGGTTGTTTTCCCATCTCCTACACCGTCCCCCCTCCCTCCCTATTAGGTGTCCAGGTCACCACTATGTCTCCCACCTGAGATCATCAGCAAAGGTGTAGCCTCCCCCTACTGTTACCCACTCATGGGAAGATTAAGCACTCCACTCCGCACAAGCAGTATCTCCTACACCCCCATAGGTACTGCACACAACTTGAAGCTATTATCTCCTAATGTCTATGGACTCAACTCTCCTAGCAAACTGAGGCATGTCTGGCATTACCTTTTACAGCAAGATCCCGATATAATCTTTTTCCAGAAATCACACCCACTCCGCTCTGACTGCTACCGCATGGCACACCCTAAATATCCCGACCCGCATTGGGCCTACACAGACTGAAAGACACTTGGAGTTGCCATTTTCTGTAAGAGAAGACAACAAACAAAAGTTGTAAAAACAACTAGGTACCCTGGCGGGTGCTTCCTTACTTTGTCGAGAGGGGCTGAAACAAACTTACCATTATCAATCTTTATGGTGCGAAACCAGCATAACCTAAGACAGACACTCACAGAACAGCTCCATCTGGTAGGGGGCAACATCATAGTAGGGGGAGGCTTCAACCTAGTTTGGGACCCAGACCGGGACAGAAACACACCACACGCACACCGTGCAGGTGCGATATCCAAATCACTTAAGAAGGAGCACATAAACTCCAGACTGGTCAATGACTGGCAATACCTCCATCCAGACACATGGGACTATTGTTTCTACTCACATGTACATCTTACCTACTCCCACATCGATTATACTCTGTCATCTCCTCCCTGCTAACTTAATTTTAGTCCATATCTCTGACATTTCCATCTCATCACAGAACATGCACACATAGAGTCTCAATAGACACCATGATCAGGTGCGACATACACTCCTCCGTTCTAGTGCCTCTTCCCTCAATTGCTAGGGGACCTAGTGGATAAGGAGTAATGCAAGATGCCATCAACTAATACTTCACGCTCCTCTCCTTCCCCGACACCTCCCCCCACACCCTGCAGGATGCCTTTAAAGCTACCATACAAGGACCAATGTCCTCTATTACTATAGCCAGGACCCAGGAGGGGTGCCTGTTTGAAGTAAAGCTTACCAGGGATATCCTCATCTTATAGCACTCCGATAAACAGCACCCCACTCGAAGGAACACACGACAACTGGCACTCTTGAGCGGACAGCTTCGGGCACATAGAGTAATCAAGGCAGAACGGTTCCTCCTATCACTCAAACAAAAATACTACGTGGAGGGCGACAAGGTAGGCAACCTGTTAGCATGCAGGCTACTCCAATGACATGCCAGATCCCATATCAGCAAACTTAGAACAGAAGACAACGGCTGAGCCATCCAGGAATCATGTAAACAGGATACCTTCCTGGCTGTCTATCAGCCCCTTTAAATTGCACAGGGAAAAGACCACGCTACAATAGACTCCTACCTCCAGAACGGCCCCTGGCTGACACTATCTCCAACCTAGCTAAAGATCTATAGGAGCCTTTTACTACAACTGAGCTGTGCTGCGCTCTTAAGGAACTTCCCAAGGGCACATCCCCAGGCCCAATGGCCTTACCCCAGCATTTTACATGGTTTTCTTGCCACAACTCCAAGATCAGAGGCTCAAGCTTTTCAACTCTTTCACCCACACTGCGGGAGTTACACCTACCATGTTCAATGCAGATATCACACTTATTCTCAAGCCCGGTAAAGACCGCACACAGTGCTCTTCCTACTGCCCGATAGCCCTACTGAATATTGATGCCAACATTCATACCAAAATGCTAGCTACACACCTGGAATCCCTCCTACCGGGCTTGATAGACCCGGTCCACATTGGCTTCATATCCCAAAGACAAGGTTTGGATTATGTACGGTGCCTAGCCCACCTGATTGGGAAGGCCCACATGCTTACCATCCCTGACAACCATTTCTCCCTCAATGTCGAAAAGGCCTTCGATAGAGTGAGTTGGCCCTTTCAACAAGCAATCCTGCTTAAACTGGGGCTGCGACCCATCATGATCAGTAGGATTATGGCCTCCAACATGGCACCTCCCACCTACGTTCTTGTTAATGGGCAGTTGTCTCTCTCCTTCCCACTGTCCAGGTGCCCTCGGCAGGGAAGCCCCTTGACCCCTCTGCTGTTTGCACTTTCAGTAGAGCCACTTGCCATCCACCTCCGACAATCTTCAGATGTCAAGGGCATCCCCTTTGGGGGACAGGACCACAAGATCCTCCTGTATGTTGATAATCTCCTCCTTGCCTTGTCGAAGCCTGATACCTTCCTACCTGCAGTGGTCCATGCTCTCCAAACTTATGAGAAGATATCAGGGTACAAGATCAACCTGGCAAAGTCGCAAGTGCTCAAACCTTTGCTGCTGCCACAATACCTCAAATGCCTATAGACACTCCCCCCCTTCCAATGGTCCTCCTACTCTATCCAATATTTAGGCCTCACTATCACAAAGTCTCTAACCCAGAGGTCTTCAAACTGGGGGGCGGGCCCCACTAGGGGGGCTTCAAGTGATCCCAGGGGGGGGCACCAAACAGTGGCCAAAAGA